>NC_079197.1:43827893-44136327 GCF_029499605.1 Hyla sarda | reverse complement strand
GCACTTTTCTTTATTTACAGATGTTCACTGTGTGTCTAGTGCTTTGTTTCTCACCGGTGTGCCTCCAGCTGTGGCAAAACTACAACTCCCAGGGCATGCTGGGAGTTGTAGTTTTGCAACAGCTGAAGGCATGATGGTTGAGAAACACTGATCTACTGAGAGGTAATAATCCAGTTATCAATGCCTTTTTACTATAGGCAACTCTCTATCTCACAATATACTATGAACCACATGGCCACGCTATTTTATTAGAATTGCGCAAATAGTGGAAAAACTGTAGAGTTTTTGCTGCAATTTTACCAAATAAGCAGCAAAATCATGCAAAACTGTAAGGTGTGAACACAGCCTCAAGCTTTATCTTCATGAGACTGAAAAATACTTTCATATTTCTGCATATACAGCATGTAAACACTGTTGGGGGTTGATGTGCTTCTGCACCAGTCCCCTTGAAATGACTGCATTTTACAGTAAGCAGGATAGGAATCATCATCAGAATCTCTCAGTAGTGCAGCCTCAGGCTTCGGGCATGAGAAAAGAACAGTCTGAATCTCCAACACAAAACAAGCACAGTATCAATTGCGTCTTTTGCATGAGGCCTTTTTTGTTACAATGTAAGGGACAGGAGCGCCATCAGGGCAGTACAGGCAGTACTGCCATCAGGGGTCCGGGCCAGTTTAGGAACATAGAATGTGTTGATAGATAAGAACCGTTTGGCCCATCCAGTCTTCCCAATATTCTGAATTCTATAAATAGTCCTTGGTCCAATCTTATATGAAGGATAGCCTTATATATATCTCTTTCTTATATGAAGGATAGCCTTATATCTATCCCTATCTTATATGAAGGATAGCCTTATGTCTACCTTATATGGAGGATAGGATTATGCCTATCCCTATCTTATCTGAAGGATAGCCTTATGTCTAACCGTATCTTATATGAAGGATAGCCTTATATCTATCTCTCTTATATGAAGGATAGCCTTATGCCTATCCCTATCTTATATGGAGGATAGGCTTATGCCTATCCCTATCTTATATGAAGGATAGCCTCATATCTATCTCTATCTTATATGAAGGATAGCCTTATGCCTATCCCTATCTTATGTGAAGGAAAGCCTTTTGCCTATCCCTATCTTATATGGAGGATAGGCTTATGCCTATCCCTATCTTATATGAAGGATAGCCTTATATCTATCTTATATGAAGGATAGCCTTATGCCTATCCCTATCTTATGTGAAGGAAAGCCTTTTGCCTATCCCTATCTTATATGAAGGATAGCCTTATGTCTGTCCCTAACTTATGTGAAGGATAGCCTTATGCCTCTCCCTATCTTATATGAAGGATATCCTTATGTCTATCCCTATCTTATATGAAGGATAGCCTTATGCCTATCCCTATCTTATGTGAAGGAAAGCCTTTTGCCTATCCCTATCTTATATGGAGGATCGGCTTATGCCTATCCCTATCTTATATGAAGGATAGCCTTATGTCTACCTTATATGGAGGATAGGATTATGAAAAATTTGTTTTTTACTGGAATACCCCTTTAACCTTTCTAATATACTTTATAATATTTTTTTTTATCTCTTTTATAGAAATCATGGCTTAGGCTGGGTTCACACCACGTTTTTGCAATGCAGTTCCCGTATACGTTTTCAATATGAAAACCGTATGGAACAGTATGGAAAACCGTATGCATTGACTCTCCATTGAAAAACGTATGCCAACCGATGCATCCGGTTGTTTCCTTTTTCTAATCTTGTACGGTTTGGTCCGGTTTTTTCCCATACCCAAAACCGTAGCCTACCATGGTTTTTGATCTGGGTGAAAAGCCGTATTGAAACCGTATATATTTTTTTAAACATGGGAGTCAATCAAACAATTTCAATCAAACAAGTGAAACTTTATTCATAATGGAGTGAAAAGTTAAAGTTTTTTTTCTCAAAAAATGGATGCAACCGGACATAATTTTTCAAACCGTATAGGGGTTAACATTTGTACGCACGTTTTGATACAGTTTAGTCCGGTTTTGAGGAATCCGTTTTTCATCAAAAACCTGATACGGGAACTGTATTGCAAAAACATGGTGTGAACCCAGCCTTATAAAAAAAAAAAAAAGACCACTAGGGGTCCCCATACCATCCAGAACATAAGCCTGTCTGGCTTCAGCATCATCTTTGTCTCAGCTAAGCACAGGCTGGGAAAAAGTCCAGCAAGTAAGGGCGGGACTAGCACTCCTTTGTACTCTCTCCTGTCTGAATTCAGAGAAGAGTAGCCTGCAGTGATTGGATGAAGAAACCCAGCACAGCTCAGCAGACTCAGGAAGGAAGTGAATGTATGGTGAGTAAGCTAAATATAGATGCTAGACAACTAAAATGACATGTGAAGCATCTGCATGACCTAGTAAGTAACATATTTAAGCATTATTTATTTGACAAGGTGTACTACGTTATCAAACATTCCACATGTTTGCGCTTGTATATCTACAACACATTGCACTATTGCAATTAAACTATAACAGTGTTATGAAAGAGAAGACATAACATTTCCCATATTGGTTCACCATCCCCTTATCCTTAGATCCTTGTATTAATGGTTCCAATTCTGGGCGGGAGTGTTCTTATAGAACGGGAGTGTTCTTATGGGTGGGAGTGTTCTTATATCAGAGACATAGATACATGAAGTCTATAACAGGAGTATGATTTGCATCAATTGTGTTTACTGTGCAGTTATGACTTATTTAAAGGGGTACTCCGGCGCTAAGACATCTTATCCCCTATCCAAAGGATAGGGGATAAGATGCCTGATCGCGGGGGTCCCACCGCTGGGGACCCCCGTGATCTTCCACGCCGCACCCCGTTAGAATCAGCCCCCGGAGCGGGCTCGCTCCGGGTCTGATTACTAGCAATCATGAGGACGGAGCATAGTGACGTCACGGCTCCGCCCCCTTGTGACATCTTGCTCCGCCCCCTCAATGCAAGCCTATGGAGGGGGCGTGCCACGCTCCCTCCATAGGCTTGCATTGAGGGGGCGGAGCGTGACGTCACTATGCTCCATCCCTGTGATCGCTAGTAATCAGACCCGGAGCGAGCATGTTCCGGGGGCTGATTCTAACGGGGTGCAGCGTGGAAGATCATGGGGGTCCCCAGCGGCGGGACCCCCACGATCAGGCATCTTATCCCCTATCCTTTGGATAGGGGATAAGATGTCTAAGCGCCGGAGTACCCCTTTAAGATCTTTCAGTTAATACAATGAAAGACTCCACTTTCCCCTACAGAAGGTTGGGGGGAATTGATCAAAACCTGTGTAAGGGAAGAGTAGTGCAGTTGCCAATAACAACCAATCAGATTGCTTTTATCATTTTTACAAAGGTCTCAGAAAAATAAAAGAAGCACTCTTTCTGTACACAGGATTTGATAAATCTCACCCAATGTGATTTATATTGGCCTTCTTATGGTTCACCATCCATGTTAATATGCTAGTATTTGTGTCTGGTTTAAATAAGCACTCTCTTTCAAACAACTTCCCTCCATTGATAGCATATGCAATTCTTAATATATTCTCCAGTAGACCCAGGTTCTGACACCTAAATGGGGCCCAAAAGTCCAACAGAAGTTGACCGGTAGCCAATCAATGCTTTTCAATGCTTCCTGATGTTATTTACAAATAGTCCTATAGTATGTATAATATGATCTGTGTACACAATGATAACAATATACGGTAGTCTAAAAATACTTTTTAGGTAATTTTATGGCCTTGAGTGTCCTTATTCCAACAGTAATTTTACTTTTTCTGGTAGACCCCTCCCAATTCCTGAGGTAAAGGGGCTTTACTATTTGGTTGACTATCTGTACTTTTCACTGAATAGTCAGAGGGGTGTGAACCCCACAAAATGGGGTTTTAAAGCTAGATTTGGGGTGTGAATCATGTTCAGGGGGTTGGACTATAAAGCTTTTATTCACCTCTGCTTTATTTTTCAATAAAGTTCATGCCCATCTGACAATTGAGTGAAGAGTACAACAAAATAGTTAACCCCCCCCCCCATAGCTCAGCAACCGGGGGGTTGCAGCAAGAAGGTTAAAACACTATTGGAATCAGGGCACCTGAGGCTACGAAGTGATATTAAAAGCTCAATTTTGTTGGACTGGCCACAGGTTCTCTTGATTGTGTTAACGCAGATGTTCATTGCAAAGTACTGGTGGGCCCCCG
Organism: Hyla sarda; assembly: GCF_029499605.1. Lineage (NCBI taxonomy): Eukaryota > Metazoa > Chordata > Amphibia > Anura > Hylidae > Hyla > Hyla sarda. The sequence continues at coordinate 44,132,118 of NC_079197.1, read as the reverse complement.
GATAATTTCCTCTGATGGACCTAAGTCACCCAGGCAGATTTTGGACACAGATATAATGAACGGACATAATTTGTAATAACCAAATTCCAAGATAGAAATATAGGGAGAGCACACGTGGAGAACTATATCACCTAATGATGTGCACAGCAAGGTCCTCGGCGACCTCCAATAAGAGTCTCCTGCGGGGTGCACGTACACAGATATAAGGCATCAACTGCAATAACAAAAGAAAACGTAGGTGCACTCACCGCAGAGCTGAGACTGTCACGTCTAGATGTCCGGTGTCGGGTAGCCGGGTCACGGCATAGGTGCTGGTATCGTGTGGCGCTCGAGAGGCCGGAAGAAGCACGCACTTGCGTGCGAAACTGCCGACGTAGCCTCCGAGCGCCACTTGACCACCTCAAGAGGCTGGAAGAAGCACGCACTTACGTGCAAAACTGCCGACGTAGCCTCCGAGCGCCACACGATACCAGCGCCTATGCCGTGACCCTGCTACCCGACACAGACATCTAGACGTGACAGTCTCAGCTCCGCGGTGAGTGCACCTACGTTTTCTTTGGTTATTGCATTATAATTTGTAATAACTTGAGTCAACAGCATTTAGGCCACAATCACAAAGCACTGGGGGGGGGGGGGATTTATCAAAACCTGTCCAGAGGAAAAGTTGCTGAGTTGCCCATAGCAACCAATCAGATTGCTTCTCTCCCACTGTCTTGGTGCAGTTTTGATGCCAATTTATGACCAAAGAAGAGGTAGGGGAAAAGTGTAAAGGAAAGGTTCCAACAAAACTGCAAACAGGGCCTCTCTAGCTATTTTACTACATGCATGACTCTAGTTTTTAAATACAGATAACAATTTCTAACTAAGATGAAAATTGTATACAAACAAACAATACCATGGGCAATATATATTGTTACTGACTATATTAATAGAACCAGTACATCTCCCTGATGTTTACTTATGTTTGGTGCAGTTTTCCCTCCGTTTACTTAGACTCCAGTGTGAACTGTACATGTGTTCCCGCTGCCTGCAACGCAATAGATCACACATTGCTGGGCGATTTACTAACCACCAAGGGAGATGAGTGATCTTTATGAGCCGGAGCACAGAAGCCGATGTATATTGTGGAAGAGAATGAATGAGGTGTGATAGAGGTGGACATAGAGCCTGCGGAGGCAGTACCCTGAAAAATGCCAAGCTGTGGTCTCCACAAATGGTCCCTACATCACGCTATCATCTAAAGGTACCCGATAGGGAGCAGCCTATACAGAATACTGTGCTTGCCATGGCAGCAGCATTTTACAGTATCACATTTTCACACATATGACAGTATTTGCAATCTCTTCCCACACAAGCGTCTGCATTAATCCACCTCCTGTCAGTAAGATCTTGGCAGTGTATGGAACTGGCATCCAGATTTGGGTGTAGGGTGGGGACAGAGCAAGATGGAGACTTGTACCTGTTGCCGGCTGCATTCTGTGATGTTTCTTGCTCCTCTGTTTGTGCGGTGAGTTCCCCATCATTCTGCAGCAGGAGCTTGTCCTCTCTTTTCCTTCCCTCTTTTTCTTCGCTCCCTCGCTCCCCCTCCAGGTATTTACATCACCTCTGTCTGTCTGCAGGCTTCACCATCTCTCCCTCCCTCTCAGTCCCTTCCTACCCTCCAATCCCTTTTCCCTCTATCTCTTATTTCTCTATGTCACGTACATTTCCTTCCTACCATTTTTTAACCCCCAATGTTATCGCCCTCTCCCTCTCGCCCATTATGCCTACCCCCTAAGTCTTTTCTCTTTTTCTTTCCCCTCTAACTACCTTTTATTTTATCCTTCTCCAATTCCCTGCTCAGTAAGTCACCCATCAATATCTTGTCACCTTGATAGCAGCCCACCTGCCCTCTTTCTTACACCTTACTAGATCTCTGCCCTGGCTCTAAGATCTCTGCCTCCTTGTGCTGTCCCCTTCCTTACAAGCTCGCCCTGCTCTGGCCTTGCTATGCAGCGAACAAGCAGCCAGCAATGGTCCATTCGCACTCCCCTCCCTATGTATCTGGTACCCTCTTATCTCACTGCCTTATTCTGTGCACATACGTCTCTGCTGACACCCCTCCTCATATCACCACTGCATCCAGCTCCCTCCCTCCTTGACTCAGTCTCTCTAGCCCTCTCCTCTATGAAGCTATACCACACAACAGGCAGCAGTGTGTATGCATCATCTGTGCCCTTTCCTTCACATCATGTTCCTTTCTCCATTGGTGTTCAGCCTGGCTTCTCTCGCCTATCCTAATGAATTTCCTTATTCGTTTCTCCCTCCTTTGCTCTACCCAGAGGTGGATGGTTCTGCCGCAGGGATGTGCCTTAGTGATGCTGATGTGAGCACAGTTGGGAGATGCAGTCTGGTCCCTGCCGCTGTGCTCTGCCTCCCTTGTAGATTTTTTCTTTTCTCTCTTCCCTCGTTCTGTTTCTCCTCCTCTTACTGCTCTCACTACGGAAAACCATCCTGGTTCTAGTAATGTTATTAAAGTCCACCGGCAGCAAACATTAAAAGGAGAAACCATTTGTATAGGCAAGTGGTCCCCAAACTGTGGCCCTCCAGATGTTGCAAAACTACAATTCCCAGCATGCCTGGACAGCCGTTGGCTGTCCAGGCATGCTGGGAGTTGTAGTTTTGCAACATCTGGAGGGCCACAGCTTGGGGACCACTGGTATAGGCTTATAACAGTTTTTTCCAAACAGTGTTTCTCCAGCTGTTGCAAAACTACAACTCCTTCGGTTGTCCGGGAATGCTGGGAGTTGTAGTATTGCAACAGCTGGAGACACACTGCTTGGAAAACAATGGCTTATAGGGTTGAAGGTAAATTTTCAACATAGCAACGTGAGGGTCTTTAGAACATCGTGGTCTTTATAATACACTAAAGTTCCAACTTAGAGCATACCTGACATTTGCAAAAAAACTTTTTACATAATGTAGAAAATAACATTATATGTATATTTGTAATATACATTGGTTAAAATGTGTTTATATTTTTGGATGACAAAATGCTGTCTCAACCCTGCAGCTATTGTCTATGTGTCTCTGTGTGGGACTATCAGTGCTCTGTGCAGGCTCCTGGCTTATCAATCATCCTGCTGTGTGAGCCGGGGCATGTCATAGAGCCTCAGTGTACAGAGCCCGGCTTGTCCTCAGTGTACAGAGACCTGCTTGTCCTCAGTGTACAGAGCCCTGCTTGTCCTCAGTGTACAGAGCCCTGCTTGTCCTCAGTGTACAGAGCCCAGCTTATCCTCAGTGTACAGAGCCCTGCTTATCCTCAGTGTACAGAGCCCTGCTTATCCTCAGTGTACAGAGCCCTGCTTTTCCTCAGTGTACAGAGCCCTGCTTGTCCTCAGTGTACAGAACCCTGCTTGTCCTCAGTGCACAGAGCCCTGCTTGTCCTCAGTGCACAGAGCCCTGCTTGTCCTCAGTGCACAGAGCCCTGCTTGTCCTCAGTGCACAGAGCCCTGCTTGTCCTCAGTGCACAGAGCCCTGCTTGTCCTCAGTGCACAGAGCCCTGCTTGTCCTCAGTGCACAGAGCCCTGCTTGTCCTCAGTGCACAGAGCCCTGCTTGTCCTCAGTGCACAGAGCCCTGCTTGTCCTCAGTGCACAGAGCCTTGCTTATCCTCAGTGTACAGAGCCCTGCTTGTCTTCAGTGTACATAGCCCAGCTTATCCTCAGTGCACACAGCCCTGCTTGTCCTCAGTGTACAGAGCCCTGCTTGTCCTCAGTGCACAGAGCCCTGCTTATCCTCAGTGTACAGAGCCCTGCTTGTCTTCAGTGTACAGAGCCCTGCTTATCCTCAGTGCACAGAACCCTGCTTGTCTTCAGTGCACAGAGCCCTGCTTGTCCTCAGTGCACAGAGCCCTGCTTGTCCTCAGTGCACAGAGCCCTGCTTGTCCTCAGTGCACAGAGCCCTGCTTGTCCTCAGTGCACAGAGCCCTGCTTGTCCTCAGTGCACAGAGCCCTGCTTGTCCTCAGTGCACAGAGCCCTGCTTGTCCTCAAACTTCCAGGCAATAGCTGCAGGGAAAAAAACTTTTTTTCACCTAAATAATAAAACATTTTAACTAATGTATATTACAAATACACATATAATGTCATAATCGGTTTTGCAAAATGACAGTGCCCATTTAAATATATTATAGAACTGCATAAATAACAGTTCCCTGTTACAATGATAGTCGTTGTAGATAAATACTACAGCAAGAATCTGCAGGGGATTTTACATAGCAGACATATAAACAGCAGCCTGTATTCTGGAGGGACTTTGTAAATCCCTGCAGAGCTGTAAGATATTATTGGAATGTTCTCATGGCATGGAAAATGCCAATAATAACATGAAATCAGGGAATAGCTATGCATTCTACTTATGTATATGACTTCACAAGGCTGCATAGTCTTCTATAAGTTTTATGTCACATTGACAAGCACAGGCCACAAACACATATAGAGTAGATAAGGTTGTTGAGCTATAGCGCTTATATCAACATGTATTGCCGGTCCCTGCTTTAGAAAACAGTGCAAAACAATGATGTAATGATTGTGCAGATATGACATTTATATATAGTGCATATAACACAATGCCTATAGTTAAATATTTTATTGCCAGATGATTCTTTGGTATACACATGTTCGTGAGATCACAGACACTGTATTAAGCAATAGTACTTATTTTAATATTAACTTTTGCAAATCACTTTTGCATTATATATGGTGAAACAGCAGTATTGGAGGCAATGTTCCCGCCTAGGCCATTTATAACTAATGAACAAGACCTGGGTGCTGCTCTCTTTATACTGGACAATACAGAACCACTTCAAATAAGTATTAATGTACAGTGCCCAGTAACTAAATATAGAGCATCCATATATAAAAGGCCATATAGCATCAAGACAAATGGTAGCAAACAGCGCAAGAAGAGCCGGATCGCTGTACAAGAGATCGCTGGGGGTCTCAGTAGTAGGACCTCCTGTGGTCAGACACCTATCACCTATCCTTCGGATAGGGGATAGATTTTCCAAAATGGGACTACCCCTTTAATGCCAGCATCCCTGATGGTATAAGGCAGTGATGGGGGTTTATGTTATTATTCCTGGTTGTCTAGGACAGACAAATTAAGTAAAGGGTACCTCTCATCAAATAAACTTTTGATATATTTTAGATTAATGAATGTTGAATAACTTTCCAATAGCATGTTAATGAAAAATATGCTTCTTTCTATTGTATTTTCCCGATCAGTCCTGTCAGCAAGCATTTCTGACTCATGCTAGAGTCCTAAACACTCAGAGCTGCCAGCCTGCTTTGTTAACAGCCAAACAGGCTGTGAACAAAGCAGGCTGGCAGCTCTGAGTGTTCTCCTTTGTGAACAAAGCAGACTGGCAGCTCGTAGTGTTTAGGACTCCAGAATGAGTCTGAAATGCTTGCTGCCAGGACTGGTAGGGAGACCCCTAGTGGTCATTTCTTCAAAGTGGAAAAATAAATAGAAAGAAGCATATTTTTTAATAACATGCAGTTGTAAAGTTGTTCTGCATACATTAATCTATAATATATCAAAAGTTTTTTTGATGAGAGGTACCCTTTAATTCATTTTTAACATCCCTACTAGAGGACAGTAAAAGGGTTAAAGCTGAATACCTGGGGTCTAGTCAGTAATTTACCCCTTTTCCTGGCTGTAACAGGAGGCTAAACACTGACTGTAAGGGCTAGAACATATGGGGTCAGAGGACAACTAATGTCATGAGGTCACATGATACTTAGACAGTAAGTGGTGAAATGTAGGGGTTAGGAGAATGCTGTGCTTTGGGGGACTTTTGGGACATTTTTTTAGTGGTTCTGTGTGGTCCCTTTCCAATTTTCTGGGGATAAGGGCTTCTGTCAGCTCTGTACCAGATATGGAGCTGCAGATCCCAGCAGATAGATGCTAGGGGCGGGGGGGTAACATAACTATACCTTTAATTGCTCTGATCGCTGTTTGTTAAGTTCTAAAAGTGCCTTTTTTGTTAGCAGCTAAAGAGTCAAACTGGTAGTGCAAAGCTGCAGAGGTCTTTGTCCTTCTGCAAAGACATAAATTGGGAACCGCTGTGATATTTGCAAAAACAGATAGAGCACCAGGCACTGCTAATCCAATATACCAGCCAAAAAGTATGGGATGGATAATGCTGCTGTGACCTCAAAGCGGACCTTCCTAGCTACGTGGAGGTGCAGACCAAACAAGCAGGTAACTCAGATCAGTAAGTTTGACGAAGAAAAATAGAAGTCGCACTCACCACCAGAAGCAGTATACAAAGTCTTGTCCTTTATTCACCCCGGCAGAGTGGAATAATAAAATAGGGTCACACACGCGTGTGTGACCGTATTTTATTATTCCACTCTGCCGGTGTGAATAAAGGACAAGACTTTGTATACTGCTTCTGGTGGTGAGTGGGACTTCTATTTTTCTTTGTCAAACTTACTGATATAAATTGGGAACCAATGATGGAAGGCATCTTACATTGACTAGATTTGGTCCGCAAGTGGCTCAGTGGTGGCTGTGGGTACGTTTTAGATATACATGCATGCCCTAGTGCTTTAAATGGGCACTCTGGAAAAAAAAATCAAATCAACTGGTGCCAGAAATGTATATAGATTTGGAAATTGCTTCTATTAAAAAATAAAAAAATAATCCTTCTAGTATTTATCAACTGATGTATGCTCTAGAGAAAGTTGTGTGATTTTTTCCAGTCTGACCACAGTGCTCTCTGCTGACAAATCTGTCTATGTCAGGAACTGTCCAGAGTAGGAGAGGTTTTCTTTGGTGATTTGCTCCTACTCTGGACAGTTCCTGAGCACTATGATCAGACTGTAACAAAACAACTTCCTCTGGAGCATACAGCAGCTGATCAGTAAAGAATTAAGATTTTTAAATAGAAGTAATTTACAAATCTGTATAATCTTCTGGCACCAGTTGATTTAAATGCATTTTTTTTTCCCTCCGGAGTACCCCTTTAACCTCCAGTAACATAGCAGTTCAGAAAAACGTTGTTCATAAGGTTGAAAAAAATAGTCCATCAAGTTCAACCTGTAACCCTAATGAGTTCTTACATAGCTGAGTTGATCCCAGAAGAAGGCAAAAAAAAAAAACTCATACTAGAGGTAAAAATTCCTTCCCTACTACAAATATGGCATCAGAATAAATCCCTTGATCAACTTCCTGTCCCTATAAATCTGGTATATATAACCAGTGATGTTATTATTCTCCAAAAATGCATCCAGCCCATTTGTGAACTCTTTTACAGAGTTCCCCATGACCACCTCCTCCGGGAGAGAATTCCACAGTCTCACTGCTCTTACAGTAAAGAATCCCCGTCTGTGCTGGTGTAGAAACCTTCTTTCCTCTAAACGTAGAGGATGCCCCCTTGTTATAGATACAGTTCCGGGTATAAATAGATCATGGGAGAGAGCTCTGTATGATTCCCTGATATATTTATACATAGTTATTAGGTACCCCCTAAGCCTTCTTTTTTCTAAACTAAATAACCCTAATTCTGATAATCTTTCTGGGTACTGTAGTCCTCCCATTCCCTGTATTACTCTGGTTGCCCGTCTTTGAACCCTCTCCAGCTCCACCATATCTTTCTTGTACACTGGTGCCCAGTTCTGTACACAGTATTCTATGTGTGGTCTGACTAGTGATTTGTACAGCAGTAGAATTCTTTCCTTGTCGTGGGCATCTATGCCCCTATTGATGCCCTCCATGATTTTATTTGCCTTGGCAGCAGCTGCCTGACACTGGTCACTACAGCTAAAATTACTGTTAACTAAGACTCCCAAGTCCTTTTCCACGTCAGTCGTCCCAAGTGTTCTCCCATTTAACACATAATCCCAGCTCGGATTTTCCAGGCTGGGAGTTTACCTTTTCTCGCTGTATTTCACCTGGCATTTCATTTTCCTCTGTGAATACAGTGGAGAAGAATTTGTTTAATATATTTGCTTTTTCCTGATCCCCGTTTATAATTTCTTAAAGGGCCTACACTTACATTTTTTACCTTTTTGCTATTTATATCGTTAAAGAACATTTTGGGGTTAGTTTTACTCTCTTTGGCAATGAGTCTTTCTGTCTCTATTTTTGCAGCTTTTATCTGTTTTTTTTACATATTTTACATTTTTCTCTATAGCTTCTTCACTGTCGTCCTGTTTTAGTAGTTTAAATGCTTTATTTTTGTCATTTATTGTCCCCTTAACGTTCTTATTCATCCATATTGGTTTTCTTTTATTTCTGACCCCATAAGGTACATACATCTTACTGTGAGAATTTAAGATATTTTTAAAAGTCTCCCATTTAGTGTGAGTATACATATTTTTGAGGACATTATCCCATTTTATATTGTTAAGGGCTTCTCTGAGTTGATCAAACTTTGCCTTCCTAAAGTTCATTGTTTTTGTAGCCCCTCGAGAGATTCCCTTATTGAAAAACAATTTATAATATATTATGATCACTGTTTCCTAGGTATCCGTCTACTTGTACATTAGTTACTGTCAGGTCTGTTGGTTAATATTAAGTATAGCAGGGCACCCCCTCTGATTGGGTCCTGCACCATTTGGGACAGATAATTTGGGACAGGTCACTATCTTTAGCTATAGCCAGAAACCTGTTTCCTTTATGAGATTCCCATATCTCAGTCTCCCAGTTTATATCAGGATAGTTAAAGTCCCCCATTATTATCACATCATTTTGATTTGCTGCCTTGTGTATTTGCCTCAGTAATTGATCTTCTGCCTCTTCCATTATGTTTGGTGGCTTATAGCAAACCCCTATCAGATTTTTTTATTCTTATCTCCATATATTTCTACCCATAATGACTCCATATTATCATCCTCCTCCCATATATCCCACACAGTGCGGCCTACAGACTCGATTTCACAAACTCCTCCCCCTTTCCATTTTGTCCGATCGTTCCTGAATAGACTATAACCCTGTATGTTGACCGCCCAGTCACAGCTATCGTCCAACCAAGTCACTGTTATAACCACTATGTCATAATCCTCCTCAGACATCAACCACTCCAGTTCATCTGTTTTATTGGTTAGATTTCTGGCATTAGTCAACATGCAATTCAATGGTGTATGTTTTTTCTTCCTATGACGCCTATCCCTATTAACTATTCTAACCCCTCCCTCCGCTCCACCCCCAGGTACATTTATAATTCCCACCTCTCTATCTACACTATATTCCTCCTCTATGTTGTAGGTTCCCTCCCCCCAGTCCCTAGTTTAAATACCCCTCCACCCTTCTAGCCATCTTCTCCCCAAGCACAGCTGCACCCTCCCAATTGAGGTACAGCCCTTCCCTACGGTAGAGCCGTTAACCGACAGCGAATTCGACCCAGTTCTCCATGAACCCAAACCCTTCCTTCCTACACCAGCTTCTGAGCCATTTGTTTACCTCCCTAATCTCCCGCTGCCTCTCTGGTGTGGCTCGGGGTACAGGTAATATTTCAGAAAATATTACCTTGGAGGTCCTTGCCTTAAGCTTGCGGCCTAAGTCCCTGAAATAATTTTTAAGGACACTCCACCTACATCTTACTTTGTCATTGGTGCCAATATGTACCATGACTGCTGGGTCCTCTCCAGCCCCACACATCAACCTGTCAACCTGATCCGCGATGTGCCGAACTCGAGCGCCAGGAAGACAACACACTGTTCAGCGATCCCGATCTTTGTGACAGATCACCCTGTCTGTCCCCCTAATAATTGAGTCCCCCACTACCAGTACCTGTCTGGCCTGCCCTGCACTCCTCCCTCCCTCCTTACTGGAGCAGACCCCCCCCCCCCCCCCAGCAGTCAGAGGCAATATCTTGCTGCAGTACTGCTAGCTCTGAAATGGCATCCCCCTCATCTGCCAACCAAGCAAACTTGTTGGGGTGTGCCAGTTCAGGACTAGCCTCCCTTACACTTTTCCCTCTACCCCATTTTCTAACTGTAACCCAGCTAGCTGCCTGACTGTCCTTCACCTCCGTCCCTCTAGATCCAGGATCTAGGCTTCCAAATGAACAACTCGCACACATCTCGCACAACAATATGCACCCTCAAACTGCTGTTCAAGGATTGCATACATTGTGCAAGATGTGCATCGGACTGCATTTTCCAACACGGAGGCCATACTAGATTTGGGGATTGCAAAAATTAACAGTAAAAAAAACAATCAAATATTTCAATTTAAACTCCCTGAATTTAAAGTCCCTCTTACTTTTATACTTACACTCACTTGTATACTTCACACTCTTATGTACAACCACAAAGTCGCCAGCTCAACAATCGCTTGGTGTACTTGCTTTTGTATTTACCACAATCCACCTCTCTCTTCCACTGCCTGGAAGTGAATGCAAATGGCTAGCTGGCTGCAATTTATCAGCTGCTAATTATTTAACTACCCCACCCTCTCTCCACCTGCCCTCCTCCCAGACAGAGAAAGAGAGGGAAAAAACTAAACAAAAAAACACACAAATGCACTCACAATACTTCTTACAGTATTCCCTTAATTTTAAGTCAGTGCATTTGAACATGAAATGATTTTCAGTCCTATGAACCTACAGGGTATCAGGGTCAGGAAATTAGAGCAACAATGTGGTTACAGATAACAGTGTGGGAGTGAAAGGCGTAGCGTACAGCAGTACGACCTTGTTCACGTTTTTCAATTAGATATTTTTTATTATTTAGCCAAAACTGTTGGATGTAAAACAAAGAAAAAGTATAACGCAAAGACTTCTCCTCCTCTTGTTATGCTGGCATTGGCTACACAAAATACCTACAGAACTGCCCCCAGACTACTGCCTGAAACCACAGAGATCCGTCATTATTTCCCATTTTATGGTGCTGTGTGCAAACTGTAATGAAACTGTGGGGTCTGGATTTCTCATGTTGATCGTATAGGATTATTTCATTTTCATAGAAAATGTAATTACAAAGGTAATCACAATGTCAGCCATTCACTAACAGAAAGAATAATACTAAACAACCCAATGGTCAGATGGACCAGACAGTAAAGCATAGGTCTAGACTCATGCATGGCGTCTCTCATAAATAACTGTGAAGTCTGTTTTTATTTCCTGTGCCTTTTTACTGACCGCCAGAGCCCACAACATCACAAAGCAGCTGCATCATAGCGGACTTCAATGATATACCGTAATTCAGTCCTAATCTGTGCTGCAGTTAAGAGCCAGAAACCAGCGCCCACTACATACGGTATTCACCCTGACTCGCACCCTCATAACACAACACATCTGCTCCTTGCTGAGATGCTTCCATAGTCCAGTCCTTAATTTAGATACAATGCATTCGAAAAGTTTTCAGAACCTTTCACATTTTGTTATGATGTGGACTTGTGCTACAATCCCCCCAAAGATCTAGTCTCCCCTCAACATTCTGCATTCAATACTTATAAGTGAAAACAGAATGTTAAAAATCTTTGCTAATTTTACTGAAAAGGTAAATGTAAAATATTGGGTTCAAATAAGTATTCACACCCTTCACTGAGTACTCAGTGTAGTTTTCTTGGGTATGATGCCAAAAGATTTGCACAGCTGGATTTGGGGATTTTCTGCCATTCTTCTCTGCAAATCCAAAGGGTTTGAACAAACCGAACGCTGGGGCAGGCGCCGGGAGCTCGTGGCATCATAGCCCCGCCCCCTCATGACATCACACCCCTCCCCCTCAATGCAAGTCTATGGGAGGGGGTGTGGCAGGTGTCATGCCCCCTCCCATAGACTTGCATTGAGGGGGGGGGGTGTGACATCATCAGGGGGTGGGACTATGACGCCACAAGCTCCCGGTGCCGGCTCCAGCGTTCGGAACAGTTTGTTCCAAACGCTGAGCAGCAGAGTACCCCTTTAAGGTTGGATGGGGACCGTCGGTGGAAGCCAATTTCTGGTCTCTCCAGAGATGTTCGATTGGGTTCAAGTCAGGGCTCTGACTGGACCACTCACAGAGTTGTCCCTAAGGGTACGTTCACAAATCCGCAGCAGATTTTTCTACCATTGAGTTCGATGGGTCCAAAGGAAAATCTGCATATCTGCCCCTATTGCAGATTTTCTGCTGACCCATTGTCAATGGTAGCAAAATCTGCTGCGGATTTTCCGCAGCAAATACGCTGCAGAAATTCTGCAGGTAATCCGCTCGTGTGAACGTACCCTAAGTCACTCCTGTGTTGTCCTGGCTGTGTGATTAGGGTCATTGGGGGAGATTTGTCAAAACCAATCAGATTGCTTCTTCCATTTTTAAAGAAGCCAGTGAAAAGTGAAAGAAGCAATCTGATTGGTTTCTATGGGCAACTGCACCACTCTTCTTCTGCACACGTTTTGATAAATCTCCCACATTATCTTGTTAGAAGGTGAACCTTCAGCCCAGTCTTAGGTCCAGTGGGCTCTGGATCAGGTTTTCATTAAGAATATCTCTGTACTCTGCCCCAATTAGCTTTGCCTCAACTCTGACCAGTCTTCCTGTCCCAGCAACATCCCCACAGCATGATGGGGACTCCCGCGATCTCACACGCAGCACCCCGCTCTCATCAGGCCCCGGAGCGATGTTCTGCCCCTCAATGCAAGTCTATGGCAGGGGGCAAGACAGCTAACTTGCCCCCTGCCATAGACTTGCATTGAGGGGTGGAGCGTGACATCACATGGGGGCGGAGCCGTGACATCACGATACTCCGGCCCCGTGATCAACAGTCATCAGATCCAGAGCGATGTTCGCTCCAGGGCCTGATGAGAGCGGGGTGCTGCGTGTAAGATCGTGGGAGTCCCCAGCAGCGGGACCCCGCGCGATCAGACAACTTATCCCCTATCCTTTAGATAGGGGATAAGTTGTCAGCACGGTAGTACGCCTTTAAGCAGAGAATTAGAGCCACTTACCTTTTAGTGTTGTGCTAAAGGGCACAACACTGTAGATCATTTAAAGGAAATCTGTCATCAGTGTCACCTGCACTAACCTGTTGGTACAGATGGGTAGTGCAAGTGACACTGATGATAACCATACTTACCTTGTCCCATTCCGTGCAGTTGTTCTCCGGTAATCTTCTCCGGTATCTTCAGCTCCAGGCCCAGCTTGGAGCATGAGCGGAGCTTATTGATGTCACCGCTGCTGTTCTCTGCGGGGTCCCGCTGCTAGAGAATAGCAGCTCAATACGCGGAGCTGCTGGACATCGGTACCGCAAATAGCGGTGCAGAACTTGGATAGTGGTAGAAGGGTTTGGGGTACTCCTGGCAGGGAATCTCCCCTAGAATCCAACTTTGACCCATAGCGCTATCCCAATTATCGATACACGATATGTCAGGGAGTAGTTAATAACAGTGATTTATTCATACTTCATACTACAGTAACATAAGATACAGTTTAAGTACATAGAACGGACAACGCATTTCTAAAGGATAACTCCTTACTTCTTCAGGTCCAAAAACCCTGAACCCTTCTATCATTATCCTAAAAGGAAAGGCTTCTTTTTGCCACTCCTGCATAAAGCCCAGATTGGTGGAGTGCTACAGTGATAGTTGAACGTACGGAAGCTATACCTATCTACACACAGGAGGTTTTTTTAAGCTCTGCCCGAGTGGCAGCTGGGTTTTTGGTCATCTCTCTAACCAAGGCTCTTCTTCCCTGATTACTTAGTTTGGTGGGGCAGCCAGCTATAGGAAAAGTCCGGGTAGCTTCAAATTTCTTCCATGTAAGAATTACTATATAAAGACCACTCTGCTCTTGGGAACTTTTAGTGCAGCAGAATAGTTTCAGTATTCTTCTCTAGATCTATGGCTCCACACAATCCTGTCTCCACAATCCTGCTCTACAGGCAGTTCTTTCCACCTCATGGCTTTTTTTTTTTTCTGATAAGCATTGTCAGCTATGAGACCTAATTTAGACGAGGGTGTTTCTTTAAAAATAATGTCCAATCATCTGAATTTACCACAGGTGATTCCAACAGAGGTGTAGAAACATCTCAACATCAAGAGACACCAGAGTTAAATTTCAAATGAAAAAGTTTTTGTTTTGTATTTTTAATACATTTGCAAACATTTCAAAAACTCTATTTTCACATTTTGAATAAGGAGTATTGAGGGCTGAATGATGGGAGGGGTAATAGATTTTCTGTTTAATTTTAGCACAAGGCCGCAAGGGTCTGAAAACTTTCTGAACACATTTGTATGTCTGATCATTTGCCAAATATAAAACATTTTACAGCAGATTTGGGATACTTGTTCCCCTGTTGTTAATCTTTTAGTGACGTCCTGACTAACAAATCCTCCTGATGAGGCAGACTTGTGCAATGACATGGAGGGTTCATTTATACAATATAAATACAGGAACTCTTTCATGATAAAACAGATGTTACATCACTTATTAATACTATGGAACTGGAAGCCTTCTAGAACAAAAAGTAAGAGCAGCTGGAACCCACAACCCGACATCGGATTATTACCTAGACTGAAGAATAAGGTCAAGTCAAACAGTTTGGACAATCAACACAACATAATATATGATCTCCATTTCCCTGGAGAAAAGCAACATAGTCATGGAAATGTAACCGAGATATCATCATTACAATAAAAGGGAGGGGGATGCTGTGGTAATAATGAATACTGCAAAGCAGTTTTTGAAGACAATAATAAAAAAAAAGTAATAGAGGACAATAAAAATACCAAAGAGGATTCAAAAACAAAACCATTAAATGGGGTTTTATGATGGACATTTAGGACATATTCATGATAGATTATACAATAGAGATGTAACAATTCCAGCTGGTAACTAGATGGCAGAATTGGACTTTATCCATTGCAGTCACATTTCCTGGGCCATAACTGTCACTTAGATTCCCCCAGGACTTGCAGGGAAATAGCGAAAACAAACTTCAGCTTGCCAATCAATCAAAAGATGACAAAAAAGGAACAAATTCAAGGACTGACCCCCTAACTATCTGTCCCTAATCTTTTCCAACACCTATTCTCTAAATTCTGACCAATTACCAGAAAATGTTAACTCCACTGTCCCTGCAATGTCCCTGTGGAAACTCTGGACTAACGCTTCCTAGCAGAAAAAAAAGCAAAAAGGCTCTAGGACCTAGAGAAACAAAGCTAAGCAAAACCTGAAACACTAAAACCTGCAATAGAATAAACTGCAAATCTGCAGCAATGTTTAAATATAAATATATGATGTCCCCGCAAGGATATAGTCCCGTACAGTACTTAGGCCCTGTCAGGTTGAGTCCCTCTGTGTCCTAGGGGCTCTTCTGCAGCGTCTCCCCCATAGTGTTGTATGTATTATATATAAAGAACCTTTGAGTTAATCACATGATACTGTTGTCACATGTTTAAGTCACATGTTTTGTTACCCAGAGAGCACCAGCTAACCAGGTGTCCTGAAGATTGACCTATGGGCTCCTTGCTCAGCCCTCCTTTATAATAAGGGGAGGTACTACAATCTCTCTCTTAGATCCTGAGGTCAAGTTCAGTCCAGATGTCTCAGAGCCAGTGTCCAGCACATCTGGAGGCCTCAAGCCTAACCTACAGTCACATGCCAGTAAGTCAAGTCATCTCTGTCTACTGTCACTACCTTCAGTCCAGTCAAGTCTATTATAGTCAGCGTGATTGTCCTAAAGTCTGTCAAGTCACTGCAAGTCCAGCAAGCTTCATGGTCCCCACCGTGTTACTGGTCACCTCTCGGATCCTGGCCTAGATGTAAAGACTGTAGCATCTGTCTACCTCAGTAAAGCTACTGTTAACCCTAACCTAGTCTTGAACTATTATTACTCTGGCTAACCTAGGGATAGTGGAGCTACCTTCGGGTGGTTACATAGGCAAACCATGCCCTGGCATCACGAACATTTAGGGGCTAATACCATCTGCCCCTGAGCTACAACATCTGCCCCATACACCCTATCACAACCACGTAGCACACCACAAATAGCAGGATTAACTACAAGAACTAAAAAATACACAAAACGCTAGATTCAGACTCAAAGAGAATCTGCTATAATCCACACAGAACTACACAAACCAGGGATTTTTAAAAAGAGGCTAACCAATAGGAATTCCACTCTAAATAATCAAGGGCTGAAAGTCAAGACAGCTGATCCAGAGCAATGGATCAGCTGTGAGGCAGATACATATCAATGGCCCCGGAAAACAGAAGATGATTCCTGCTATTTGTAGAGAACCTTAGTTACCTCTTCTCTGTTTCTTCACACATCTAAAGGAGTTATCCAGGAAAAAAACTTTTTTTTTCATATATCAACTAGCTCCAAAAAGTTAAACAGATTTGTAAATTACTTCTATTAAAAAATCTTAATCCTTTCAGTACTTATGAGCTTCTGAAGTTTAAGTTGTTCTTTTCTGTCTAAGTAATCTCTGATGACACGTGTCTCGGGAACCGCCCAGTTTAGAAGAGGTTTGCTATGGGAATTTGCTTCTAAACTGGGCGTTTCCAGAGACACGTGTCATCAGAGATGACTTAAACAAAAAAGAACAACCTTAACTTCAGAAACTCATAAGTACTGAAAGGATTAAGATTTTTTAATAGAAGTAATTTACAAATCTGTTTAACTTTCTGCAACCAGTTGATATATAAAAAAAAGTTTTTTCCTGGAATACCCCTTTAATATCCCTGCCACTTAAATTTGTACAATAACATTTTATTTAGAGGACCACCTGTTTTGAAAGGTTAAATGGGCACTGTCACCAACTTTATTTTTTGATATGTTGTAGTACTTATGTACTACAACATATCTGTAATATATTTTCATTATTTATTTTTTCATTTTGAATTTTACGTTTGAAAACCGGCCACTTGGGGTCTCGCTCCTAGTGGCCAGCTGCAGCACGGCGTGACGTCACCCCTGAATTCGGACTGATTGCGGCCGGGCAATCAGTCCTTATTCATTTACACTGTGCTCGCTCCCTGCCTGTCAATCAGACAGGTGAGAGCAAGCGCATTGGCTGGCCGGCCACTCCTCCCGCACATGTCGTCGCCACCGCTGCCCCTGCACGCCCGCTGACGGACTCTGCAGTATCGGTAAGCATCAGAAGGGGGGGGGTGTTTGTGAGAGGGGGAACTGGGTATGCGGGGGGGGGGGGTGTGACGGAGGGAACGGGGTATGCGGCAGCGGCGGGCGCCGCATGGCACTAAGTTATAGTTCATCTACACAGAGTGTCTCCAGCTGTTTCACTACTACAACTCCCAGCATGCCCTGACAGCCAATAGATGTCAGGGCAAGCTGGGAGTTGTAGTGGTGAAACAGCTGGAGGCACCCTGTGTAGATGAAGTAAGGGCGGAAGTCCCCCCAAGCAGGCAATAGTGATGTCGTGCCTGCTGGGGAAGTCTGCCTGGTAATGAGCACACTGCCAGGCAGACAAAAAGTTTTTTTTAATATAGTAAAAAAAAAAATTTTAAAGCAGGGAGGGGGTTAGGAATAGATGTGCAATAGGCAGGGACAGAAAAAAAATATAGGATGGTGGGAGCTACCATAAAGGTCCTTTGGTTCTTTAAATACCCATCCAAGAGAATGTATGTATTTTTCTCCAAAATCGGGAGAATTCTAAATAGGCACCTTCTGCATCAGTGGTCTCCAAACTGTGAACCTCTAGATGTTGCAAAACTAAAACTCCCAGCACGCCCGGACAGCCGTTGGCTGTCCGGGCGTACTGGGAGCTGTAGCTTTTCAGATAATGGAGGTCGTCAGTTTGCAAACCATTGGTGAGAACTATACTCAGCTATACCCTACAGACATAAATATTCTGCACAACTTGCCACCCCTGGTCCACTATTTAAAGGAGTAGGGCGGCAAAAAATAACTTATCCCCCTATCTAATGGATGGGGCATAAGTAATAGATTGCGGTGGGTCCGAGCGCTGGGACCCCATGCGGGGGTCTTCACGCCTCTTTACTGCAGAATGCCGGCGCCCAGCGCTTGGTCCCCCGCAATCTATAACTTATCCCCTATCCTTTGGATAGGTGAAAAGTACTTTTTCACTACAGAACTCCTTTAAAGATACAATACTGGCAGCTATACTAAGCTATTTGCATGCCTACAGAGCCATATAACTGATCAGAGTTGTTTTCACCCACAGTATCTTCTACTTTAAAGAGAATATTATAGTAGAAGCGTGCGAAAAATTCCAAAGACAGTGAAATATGCCAACCCTTTTATGGTCAAATCTGAACCACTAAGTAGATGATCTATGTAGAATGTGGTCCGGAGGCAAAAATAAACTGGTGACTTTCCAAATTTCATCCAACAATCAAACTCACTACAGAACTATTTCTGTATTCACAAACAACCAGCCTTATAGGCAAAGTAGTCCTTATACACAAAGAGCCCCATTTAAAGCATCTGCATTAAGGAATCAAAGAAACTGAAGACAAACTTGGATTAAGACACATATAATATAAATAGATATAAAATATACAATATATAATAAATATATTAGTATATAATAAATCTACAGAATATACAGTGCAGACCAAAAGTTTGGATTCACCTTCTCATTCAGAGTTTTCTTTATTTTCATGATTATGAAAATTGTAGATTCACACTGAAGGCATCAAAACTATGAATTAACACATGTGAAATTATAGACATAACAAAAAAGTGTGAAACAACTGAAAATATGTCATATTCTAGGTTCTTCAAAGTAGCCACCTTTTGCTTTGATTACTGCTTTGCACACTCTTGGCATTCTCTTGTTGAGATTTAAGAGGTAGACACCTGAAATGGTTTTCACTTCACAGGTGTGCTGGTGTGGAGGAGGAGGTGTGATGGTGTGGAGGAGGAGGTGTGATGGTGTGGAGGAGGAGGTGTGATGGTGTGGGGGGGGGGGGGGCTTTGCTGGTGACACTGTTGGGGATTTATTCAAAATTGAAGGCATACTGAGCCAGCATGGCTACCACAGCATCTTGCAGCGGCTGCTATTCCATCCGGTTTGCGTTTAGTTGGACCATCATTTATTTTTCAACAGGACAATGACCCCAAACACACCTCCAGGCTGTGTAAGGGCTATTTGACCAAGAAGGAGAGTGATGGGGTGCTGCGCCAGATGACCTGACCTCCACAGTCACCGGACCTGAACCCAATCGAGATGGTTTGGGGTGAGCTGGACCGCAGAGGGAAGGCAAAAAGGGTCAACAAGTGCTAAGCATCTCTGGGAACTCCTTCAAGACTGTTGGAAGACCATTTCAGGTGACTACCTCTTGAAGCTCATCAAGAGAATTAGTGTGCAAAGCAGTAATCAAAGCAAAAGGTGGCTAGAACCTAGAATATGACATATTTTCACACGTTTTTGTTATGTATATAATTAACATGTGTTATTTCATAGTTTTGAAGCCTTCAGTGTGAATCTACAATTTTCATAGTCATAAAGAAAACTCTGAATGAGAAGGTGTGTCCAAACTTTTGGTCTGTACTGTATATATGTCATAAACATATAACAAATATACAATATCATTTACAATATGTAGCCTGTATTTTCAATTTGCTGAGATTTAAAGGAGTTTTGGGGGCTTTACTGAATTGTACTTTTAACTGTAAGGTAAGGCCAGGTTCACATTACAGAATTTCCGAACAGAAGAATTGTAGGTGAATGGGTTTCCCGTTAACCCTTTCACACTGTGGAATTTTCTGGGCAGAATTTCTGTAAAAAAAATATATATATATATATGTATATATATATATAAAAAATTATTCTGCCAGAACATTGAACCTGCTGAATATTCTGGCAAAATTCCTGTCGCAGACATTGCCGTCTATTGGGACAGCAATGTCTGTGCGGTCCTAGCTCCAACAGATTCAGTCTACGCTGGCCGCACTCAGAATCTTCTGTAGTATGAACCCGGCCTAAAGTGTAAAAAAAATAAAATAAAATTATATAAACTATTTTTTCCCCCTTCTGGTTTCTGAGAGCTTGGCATGGGTCATTGAATGCCATTTGCCAATTATTTTAGGACTTCCACTTCTGCGCATGACGGAACCAGGGACGTGCACACATAGGGTTCAAAGGGGGCTTCAGCCCCTGCCCTCTACGCATCACGGAACGTCACCTGGTGTGTAATGAAGAAGGTGGGGGATCCTGTACAATATCAGGCTAGTTTCAACACATTCTCTGTCAGGGAGTACTGAGCAGATCAGTAGATAAGGTCTCATTATGAGATGTCAGGACCAGAACAGTGCGGCATGTAAACAAAACAGAGCTGCTGGGAGGCAAGGACATGGGTCAGTTTTACATCTGGTTTGTTTTCAAATTTTAGCTTGCGTTTTGGAAATCCTCTTTAGGGTACGTTCACACGCGCGGATTTTTTAGCGGGTTTTCCGCTGTGTATTTGAAAGTGGGCGGGCTCTTCTCTGTTGTCCGCAGCAGATTTTCCACGACAAAATGTACGCTGCGGAAAATCCGCCACAGTCCCTACTAACATCAATGGGGCTTGCGGCGGATTTTCCGCAGCGTACATTCCGCCACGGAAAATCTGCTGCGGACAGCTGAGAAGAGCCCGCCCACTTTCAAATACGCAGCGGAAAACCCGCAAAAAAATCCGCGTGTGTGAACGTACCCTTAGGGTATGTTCATGATCTGCAGTCAATAGGTAGCAACATTAGCTGCAGAAAATATGCAGCAGATCCTCTACCCTGTACCCTAAAAGGGGATCTGTCATCAGTATCACCTACACTAACCTCTTGGTACAGGCTGGTAGTGCAGGTGACACTGATGAAAATCATATTTACCATTCCTTGCTCCAGTCTGGTCTTTGGTCTATGCAAATGGGGAGCTTGGTGCACTGGGGGCATTCCCAAGTCCCTGGAGCACGGTGACAGCTGGCCTGGATCTTCATAGTAATGCCTTCTCTTTGTGCTGAGCCTCTGCAAAATGGAGCTCAATTCTGCAGCACTAGAGGCTCAGCACAGGGAGAAGTTACTATGAAGATCCATGCCGGACATCACCGTGCACCTGGGGCTTGGGACAGCCCCCTGTGCACCAAGCTCCATATTTGCACATACCAAGACCGAGGATTTCAGCTCCCACCTCAATTTGGTTTTGGATAGTTTTGCTCATATCCTTCAACAGGCTCCTGATTTGGTTTTTGCAAGGATTTACAACCAATAACAAAAACTTAGCATCACTAGTAGATGGTTTCATTGGGATAAGCCTAATTTCTCATTCAGCTCCATTGGGGGACACAGGAACCGTGGGTATATCTTGCTGCCACTAGGAGGCTGACACTAGGCATAACAAAAAAGGTTGGCTCCTCCCAGCAGGATATATCCCACCTACTGACTTAGAGACCTCATTTTTATCTTAGTGTCATAGGAGGCGACACAGGTCTGGATTTCACCAGACCTGGTCTATTTTATTTTTTTCTAGTGTTAGAGTTTAGTTTTTTTCCTGGTTCTCCATCAAGACAAGGCGGTGCTTCGGCCAGTTCCTTCTTTTCAACCGAAGGTGGTCTCCTCCTTTCATCTGAACGAGGATATCATTCTTCCTTCCTTCTGCCCTGCTCCGTCTCATCCTAGGGAGCGTTCCCTCCACAATCTGGATGTGGTCCGGGCCTTGCGAGTTTACCTTTCGGCCACCTCCTCCTTCCGACGCTCGGAGTCGCTGTTTGTCCTTCCAGAGGGCCGACGCAAGGGTCTGCCGGCCTCTAGGGCCACCATCTCCAGGTGGATCCGGGCCACCATTTCTGAAGCGTATCGCTCCAAGGGGAAGAATCCTCCCTTCCGGGTTACGGCTCACTCCACTCGCTCTGTGGGGGCCTCTTGGGTGGTCTTTAATCGGGCTTCGGCCCTACAGGTGTGTAAGGCGGCCACTTGGTCTTCGGTGCACACTTTCACCAAGTTCTACCAAGTGCACACTTCTGCATCCGCCGACGCCTGTTTGGGGCGTAAGGTTTTGCAGGCAGCGGTGGCTCTGCCATCCGCTTGATTCCGGGTTGCATTGTTTCCCGCCCCGGGGACTGCTTTGGTACGTCCCACGGTTCCTGTGTCTCCCAATGGAGCTTCCGAGAAAAAGATTTTACAGTAAGTGTAAAAAATCTCCTTTTTATAGCCGCAATGCAACAATGATCTGCTGTTGGAAGTTAATATTGTATTCTACTTGTGCTCCTCCTCACAGGATGTCTGACCTCTGAACACTCCAAAAGGTATTGAGTATTAAAAATAGCTTTTTAGTTGATTTTGTTTGTTGTACCCAGTATGATGGAGTTATAAAGGCTATGAGAGGTAGAGGAGCTTAGCCTGACTGAAGCTAGTATCTCCAAATAGCTGTATCAGAGCAGCATTTCTCAACTACAACATATGGTTAGTTTCTCCATCTAGGTGTAACAGTGGGGCTTTTCCTTTCCATTTAACAGATGCTTGACCAGGTCAGAAAATACGCTGCTCAAAAAAATAAAGGGAACACTGATATAACAGATCCTAGATCTGAATGAATGAACTAATCGTATGAAATACTTTCGTCTTTACATAGTTGAATGTGCTGACAACAAAATCACACAGAAATTATCAATGGAAATCAAATTTATCAACCCATGGAGGTCTGGATATGGAGTCACACTCAAAATCAAAGTGGAAAACCACACTACAGGCTGATCCTACTTTATGTAATGTCCTTAAAACAAGTCAAAATGAGGCTCAGTAGTGTGTGTGGCCTCCACGTGCCCGTATGACCTCCCTACAATGCCTGGGCATGCTCCTGATGAGGTGGTGGATGGTCTCCTGAGGGATGTCCTCCCAGACCTGGACTAAAGCATCCGCCAACTCCTGGACAGTCTGTGGTGCAACATGACGTTGGTGAATGAAGCGCGACATGATGTCCCGGATGTGCTCAATCGGTTTCAGATCTGGGGAACGGACAGGCTAGTCCATAGCATCAATGCCTTCCTCTTGCAGGAACTGCTGACACACTCCAGCCACATGAGGTCTAGCATTGTCTTGCATTAGGAGGAACCCAGGGCCAATCACACCAGCATATGGTCTCACAAGGGGTCTGAGGATCTCATCTCGGTATCTAATTGCAGTCAGGCTACCTCTGGCAAGCACATGGAGCCCCCCCCCCCCAAAGAAATGCCACCCCACACCATTACTGACCCACCACCAAACCGGTCATGCTGGAGGATGTTGCAGGCAGCAGAATGTTCTCCACAGTGTCTCTAGACTCATGACTCATGTTATGTCTGTAACATGTGCTCAGTGTGAACCTGCTTTCATCTGGGAAGAGCACATGGCGAATTTGTCAATCTTGGTGTTCTCTGGCAAATGCCCAACATCCTGCATGATGTTGGGCTGTAAGCACATCCCCCGCCTGTGGACGTTGGGGCCCCCAAACAACCCTTAATGGAGACTGTTTCTGACCGTTTGAGTGGACACATGCACATTTGTGGCCTGCTGGAGGTCATTTTGCTGGGCTCTGGCAGTGCTCCTCCTGCTCCTCCTTGCACAAAGGCAGAGGAAGCGGTCCTGCTGCTGGGTTGCTGCCCTCCTATGGCCTCCTCCACGTCTCCTGATGACTGGCCTGTCTCCTGGTAGCGCCTCCATGCTCTGGGCACTACGCTGACAGACACAGCAAACCTTCTTGCCACAGCTCGCATTGATGTGCCATCCTGGATGAGCTGCACTACCTGAGCCACTTGTGTGGGTTGTAGACTCTGTCTCATGCTACCACTAGAGTGAAAGCACTGCCAGCATTCAAAAGTGACCAAAAACATAAGCCAGGAAGCATAGGAACTGAGAAGTGGTCTGTCGTCACCACCTGCAGAACCACTTCTTTATTGGGGAAGTCTTGCTAATTGCCTATAATTTCCACCTGTCGTCTGTTCCATTTGCACAACAGCATGTGAAATTGATTGTCAATCAGAGTTGCTTCCTGAGTGGACAACAGTGGGATTTCACAGAAGTGTCATTGACTTGGAGATACATTGTGTTGTTTACGTGCTCCCTTTATTTTTTTTGAGCAGTGTACTTTGGGGGGCTCAGCAGCGGCCATTGAAACTTTCAAGACATATCACTCTCTCTACAGCTCTTCTTAGGGTTCTATTCACATGGCAGAATTCCTCCTCGAATGTCAAAAATGACTAAGTATTTTAAAGTCATTGTAATTTTATATTTGATAAAATCTTTATAATCCTACAGAAGCTATTGAGAAATATATGTTGTGTCTGGGGAATGCTTTTTTTTGTGGTTTCAAAATTTTGTGCAATGGGTAAATCTGTGGACAAGTTAAAGGCATTGTTTGAGTTATAAAATGAAAATTCCACTTGTTGGTAAAGTAAAAAAATGGAAGCTATATGCACCAATTACATAGTTTATAAGGCTGAAAAAGATATATGTCTATCCAGTTCTGCCTATTACCGTAATCTTTCTGGGTACTGTAGTCCTCCCATTCCCCGTATTACTCTGGTTGCCCGTCTTTGAACCCTCTCCAGCTCCACTATATCTTGTACACTGGTGCCCAGTACTGTACTATACACAGTATTCTATATGTGGTCTGACTAGTGATTTATACAGTGGTAGAATTATTTAGTTGTCGTAGGCATTTATGCCCCTTTTAATGCACCCCGTGTTTTTTTTTTTTTTTTGCTTTGGCAGCAGCTGCCTGACACTGGTCACTACAGATAAATTTACTCTCACCTAAAACTCCTGAATCAGTAACCTTACGTCATCTGGTCTCAGTGGGCTTAAGACCTATACCTCTGAGGCCAGTGAATAGCTACAGCGGTGAGGTGGACATACAACTACATCATTGCTGCAGCCATATAAAACCAAACCAGTGGGGAGAACTGGAGCAGCAGGGATTAACCTCTTCCTGACTCATGATGTTTGGTGGGGATATATGGAGATGCTGAGGAGCCTGAGTGATGGCATTATTTTTAGAGCATTTTATGCCACCAGCATCGGAGTGAAGGCATTGAAGTTCACACCGATGCCAATAATTTAACCTCATAAATGCTGAGTCAGTAGCAGCTGCACCATCTAGGAGGATTCATGACAGTGGCCAATCCTGCCATATAGCTGTATCGATGAAAACATGTAAGTGAAATAATGAAACTTTCTGTGGCAGGGATGGGTTAAACAGGTAAATGTAGCTTCATTTATTATTCTACAAAAATAAAGGGTCACACAACCCTTTAAGTACAAGGCACATGTGTTGTTGTTTTTTTTATTGCTCAATGCCCTTAGATAATGTGTACAGTATACATATATAAGTTATAGTTGCACAATATATCTAATACTTATGCATACAAACTGTCCTTTGTTTTTTATGGGTGTAGACATTCAATTGCATTTTCTACCTTAAAGTAATCCTTTGGGATAGAGAGGGAGTCATTCTTGAGAAGGAGAGGCCTTTTATGATGTGTGGTATCCCGGTACCGTATTTCATACTGTACCTTTGCAGAGGTCCCAATAGTCAGAGTCCCTAGGAATGTCGGGGTCCCTCTCCTATAGTTATCCCCTTGCCACCCCTCAGTTAGTCTATGACTGTATAGAAGTTCTTATAAATATAAGTATAACTGTCCATATATTTAATTGCCTACCTATTCAGCGTAGCAGGACCTGCGGGTCACGTGATTAGGTTAGAACTCTATGGTTTTGCTACAGGACCTTTGGAGGTTCCCATGATGTGTTCACACACAATGCAATGTAACGGTGAGTGACAGCTGATTGGTCCAATCCAAAACGGCTCAGCCCCTGCCCATATAAGGGACCTGCAGCCATTAATATCTCTCTTGTTCCTGTGCTGCCAAGCAAGCAGCATCTCTTCTCTCTTGGGTTGCTGATTCTGGAAGAGATAGGACCTCCGCAGCTTACAAGACGATTTACTAGACCAAAGCCTTGTGGCCTCGGCCTCTAACATAACGGATATGCTAAGCAATTCCCCGCTACTCACCGCAAGATCACTGGACCTAAACGCACCCTTAAATCCAGCGGATCTATGCTACAAAATCTCTAAGAAGCTAAATTGAGCTTATCTGATCCCAACCAACTGTCAATCGCTGCTCAGCTATATCTATAGAGACTCTGTTATCTGGACTGTTACTATTGCTGCATGTACAGAAATTCTTCAGTAAAAGTTCCTGCAAGTTTTCAGTTAACAGTGGTTATGGACAATCCTTTATTTCTGCATCACCTATTGCTCTTGGGAAGGGTGGCAATAGGCCTATCAAGATTACCGTATTTAACCCTCACCCTGGCATCACGAGTGACAAGGGTTAACAGCGCCCTTTACTATTCTGAACAACAACACCTCAACTACCCTACACCCCACAAGGCTTTATCCCCCCAAGGTTACCACAGATCTATTTCACAGCAACTTACAAACAGCTACGAAAATGTTGTGTTTAAATTTTTTTTTAGTTTACCACTTTCAAAGGGACAAACCAAAAACCATCTTTATAGGATGGGACCAGTTACATGGAAGATGTTGCTTCATTTACTGAACTTTTCTGTGATTTTCGCTGTGCAGCCTCACTGGGGCCATGGACGGACATAAGCAGCTGTCTGATGCTGTAAAACATCTGGCAGTGGAAAAGCTGTGCATTCTCCGTATTTGGTGTCCGTGGGAGCGGTTTGCTAAATTTAAATCCAGCTGATGTGAAGTACATAGGCTTGTTTCCTCAATACTGAATATTGTAATATGTCAACCATTCTGATTTTAGATATTCCTATCTACGTACTCAGTCTGTAATTCATTTTATTTCTGCCATCCTGTCTACCTTATAACACGAAAACTGAATATAAGATAGAAAAGTAAATCCAACTGTATTAACACTAAGAAATTCCCCACTAAAACTAGAAACACTGTCCGTGTCCAGCAGAATGTAGTTACATGAGCATATTCCTAATGGCAGTGCCAGGTCTATCACAGGACAAAGACCAAGAGCACCTGTTTCCGTCATAGTGTTCGTCATTTAATCGGACAAAATAGCGCAGCAGTGTCTCATACAGATTAGTAAATCTGGGCCAGAATCTGCTATGAGGGTTTTCAATGGAACCTACGACATAGATGTGAACACAGCCTAAAAAATAAAAACTATTTACAATTTTTAATGCATGTGCTTTAGGTATTCCTGGATTTACAAAGGACATAATACTGTTCTAAAGTAAAGATACACTTTAATGTTTTGGTTGAAAATAAATGTAACATTTTGGGGGGAATTTATCAACAGCAGAGTTTCAGAGCGTTTATCTTAAAGGGGTACTCCCATGGAAAACATTTTTTTTTTTAAATCAACTGGTGCCAGAAAGTTAAACAGATCTGTAAATGACTTCTATTAAAAAATATGAGTACTTATTAGCTGCTGAATACTACAGAGGAAATTATTTTCTTTTTGGAATACGGAGCTCTCTGCTGACACCTCTGTCCATTTTAAGAACTGTCCAGAGTTGGAGAAAATCCCCATAGCAAACATATGCTGCTCTAGACAGTTCCTAAAATGGACAGAGGTGTCAGCAGAGAGCACAGTGGTCATTTCTGGCTTTGTGTGGCTCTAGATTATTTGGCAGCTCTGTGCCAGGTGATTAGATTTTCTAAACTATTGGGTATTTATAATTTTTTTTAACTATCATATATCAAAAATGTTACTTTACTTTTAATACCATAAAAGAAAACTTTATTCCAAAAAAATAGTTTGTTGTTTATGTTCTTCTTTTCTGTTCCTGGCAAGTTAGTCTTTGCTGTGAAGCCCAGTACATTAGAATTAGGAGCCTGAAGTATGGTTTACATGCTGAGCTCTCTAGAGTGAGATACCTATCTCCCCGGTGAAATAATTGGTTGAAGGACAGAATATAAAGAGTCAGCAGTGTTGTACCACAAGGATGTGTGCTTTGCCCATTTTTCATTTTTATCAATGACCTGCTAGATAGGTATGATGTTGCTAGCTTTTGCTAATGAAACACATTAAGACCTCTGTAAGGGATGTTCACGTCATGTTATGTTTGTTTCTCATATATACCAGTAAAAGCTTCTGATATACATCTCCGAAGGCTGTGGTGCATTCCACTGTATAGGCAAACTGTGTCATACATTGCCCGTAGAAAATATTAGCTAAGCCAGAATCTCTTCCAGAAGTTAGAGTTACCCATCTGTAGACAGCTATTTTGGGGTTCTTGTACCTTGTCAGTACAGAGAAGGGTACTGGCTAGTAGAGGGACCTTTGTGGTGGGACTGAAGAGGTACAGTCACCTTGAATAGAGCACCAAAGGCATGTTATTTTTGGTGGTATAAAGTTGGGCCTTCTATGGCCTCTGTCAGGCTGCTGGAGCCCTATGTAAACATTTGTATGTATGCCAGGAACCTTTCACCCCTTATGGCCTCATTAATATCAAGTTTTGGAGATACGTCACCAGTCCAAGGTTTTTCAGTGTATACTGTGGTGTACTTGTGGTGCATCTATAGACTGAAGAACTAAATTCAGGATTAACACATTTTACAGAAGAGCAGATACAATATAAGTGAGAAGCATATGTCTTTCCAAAATACCTTTCTCCCACTTTTACTCACAACTGGATTTTGGTTAAAAAAAAGACTGCATAAAATCTGCATTTGTGAATTCAGTTTTACTCTTATGAACATCATAATGGCTGCCATATTTAGATGTAAATCCAGCACCTACTGGTCCAAGATAGCAGATAGGCCAAACAGGACTGGCTCCAGATGTATGATGGCCCTTGGGTGACAGTGTGCCCCCTCTACTCCAACCTCACCTTTGAAGTTCATCAAGATCACCATGCCTTACTCCAAGTCTAGTGAATTCTAGCACAGAATTACATGGTACCAATGGCGCTGCTTGTTTTTAATGTTGGCATATTCAAGGTTATGAGACTACGTGCAGTGGACAGTAAGTATTACTGTTGACTAGGGCTATGCTGCCACTCTGGATGGCAAAATCTCTTGTAGGAAGGTAACAAAAATGTTGTTACAGACGTGGTGTAATGAGTCAGGGTGCGGAGACTTGGAGATTTAGTTCAGAGCCTTAGAATCAAATTCCTGTCAAAATAATGCACTCTTTTAAAGGTTAGTGGAGATTGTGGGGCTCCTTGGTCAGATGAAAGTTCTGAAACAGAAGCCATAATGCAGCCTTATCTTGTACCTATATAATAGCTCAGTGTTTCTGAACCAGGATGCCTCCAACTGTTGCAAAACTACAACTCCCGGGTTGCCTGGACAGCTGAAGGCTGTCCAGGCATGCAGAGAGTTGTAGTTTTGCAATAACTGGGGGCACTCTGGCTGGGAAACACTGAAATAGCTAGTAGTACTGATCTGAATAGTAAGTTAAGTTAATGGGTCAAGGCACATTTCTCAACTGGTGCCAAAACAGTAGTAGCTTTTCCTGCCAATGCTAGATGCTAGTGAGATAAGATAGAGGGAACACTATACCATCAGGGGGAACTATGTATATGCAACAGATAAACTGATCTATATATTATAACACATTTCTGAACGATAGCTTTAAGGGAGATATATAATGGATAAGTTTTACATTACGGGGGGGGGGTCCAACTGCCTGGACCACCCGTGATCTTTTGCATGGAACTCTGGCTCTCCCTGGGAACGGGGCGTGTCGACCCCCTGCATGAAGCATCGGTCGACATGCCCCCTATATGTATCTTTATAGGAGAGCCGTTTGGTCAGACCCCTGGCAATCTAAAACTTATCCCCTATCATTTGAATAGGAGATACGTTTTTTCTGTATGATATCTCTCCTTTAACGGGTTTTCCATAGCAACCAATCAGATTGCTTCGTTTATTTTTCACAGGCATTTTTAAAAATAAAAGAGGTGATTTGATTAGTTGCCATGGACAACTCAGCAAATTTTCCGCTGGACAGGTTTTGATAAATCTCCCCAATATGTCCCAGGTCAAATTCATTTTTTTTTCCTGATTCACAATGTTTTGGAAAGTTCTCTTTTAACCCCTTAAGGACGCAGGGCGTACCCGTACTCCCCCGTTCCTGAGTCCTTAAGGACTTAGGGCATACAGGTACGCCCTGTGTTTCTCTGGTCTCTGCCCCTCGATGGGCGGGGACCGGACTGGGATGCCTGCTGAGATCGTTCAGCAGGTATCCCTGCATATTGCCGAGGGGGGTCCTGAGGTCCCCCCCACCCCATATCGGCAATTCCGGGTCATACAGGTCTTGAGCATTTATACCCCACAGGTGAAATGTAATTTTTAATTTGCACAGCCTACTATTCCAACGATCTGTCAGGAACCAGTGGGGTGTAAATGCTCACTGTACCCCTTTTTAAATTCTGTGTGGGGTATAGTTTCCAAAATAGGGTAACATGTGGGGGGAGGGGGGGGTCCTCTGTTCTGGCACCATGAGGGCTTTGTAAATGCACATGGTCCCCGACTTCCATTCCAAACAAATTCTCTCTCCAAAGCTCAATGGCGGTCCTTCTCTTCTTAGCATTGTAGTTTGCCCGCAGAGCACTTTACAATACCCCATATATAGGGTATTTCCATGCTCAGAAGAAATGTTGTTACTAATTTTGGGGGGCATTTTCTTCTATTACTCCTTGTAAAAATGTAAAATTTGGGGAAAAAACATTTAGTGAAAAAAAAATTCGAATTTACACATCCGACTTTAACGAAAAGTGGTCAAACACCTGTTAAGGCTCACTGGACCCCTTGTTACGTTCTTTGAGGGGTGTATTTTCCAAAATAGTATGCCATGTGTTGTTGTTTTTTTTTTTTTTTTTTGCTGTTCTGGCACCATGCCCCCCAAAAATCATTTCAGCAAAATTCATTCTGAGCCCTCTAGTGCACCCACAGAGCACTTTACATACACATATGAGGTATTTCCTTACTCAAGAGAAATTGAGTTAAACATTTTGGGGGGCTTTTTCTCCTATTACCCCTTGTAAAAATACAAAAACTGGTCTACAAGAACATGCGAGTGTAAAAAATGAAGATTTTGAATTTTCTCCTTCACTTTGCTGCTATTTCTGTGAAACACCTAAAGGGTTAACAAACTTTCTAAATGTCAATTTGAATACTTTGAGGGCTGCAGTTTTTATAATGGGGTCATTTATGGGGTATTTCTAATATGAAGACCCCTCAAATCCACTTCAAACTTAACTGGTCCCTGAAAAATTCAGAAAAATTGGCATCATAAAGTAGACATATTGGGGAAGATTTATCAAAGTTGTCTATGTCCCGCATCAATATAGACAAAACTACAGAGCGTTATGCCGGTCTATTGTGCGCCTCATTTAACAAAAGTTGCACGACTCTTCATAAATTCTGTGCAATGAATTTGGGATCTATGGTTTAGACTGTATTTAAACCTGCTTCAGCATGGTCTGACATTTCAGCATATTGATAAATTCAGCACCATTTTTCCATCTAAAATAGCCTAGATTTTTTCATCTAAAAATCCTCTAAAGAAAAAGTCACGAAAAAGTCGCACGTGTTGAGGCTAAGTTTCTACTTGTTTTTTTCTGGGGGGGGGGGGGGGGGGGGGGGGAGGGTCGGGAAACACCAAGAAAAAAGCCAATTCTGCCGCATGCCATTTTTTCGTCCAAAAAACCCTGCGGCCAGATGTTCCCTGAAATTGTGGCGTTTTTCTCCCATAGAAGTCTATGGGAGTAAAAAAACACCAAGAAGAACGCCATCTGGGTTTTAACTTTGGCCTTTTTTCATAGGGTACCATTAAATAGAAATAATAAAAAAAAGATACAGTAGTTATGGAAAAAATTCTATTTAACAAAATGTATCTTTTTATAAATTTTTAAACAGGAATCAATTTATGTGTGCGGGCAGGGCATAAAAAATATAGCTGACAATAATAAAAATGTAGTGTGCGTGTTTTTCACTTTTTATTCTTTGTTTTTAGGTGGTACTACTACTCCCAGCATGGAACACACACTGGTCCATGATGGGAGTTGTAGTACCTGTACTAATTGACAAATTGCCCGGGTCTGTTGCGATCGTCCTGTATAATGTATAGATGCGGCCAGCTGCTCTTCTATGGTCCCCTGCACTGCTGTATATATACACCTATTCATATTTCCCGCAGAGAGCTGTGATTGGCCAGATGGTTCCAGCCAATCACAGCTCTCTGTGGGAAATATGAATATTTGTATATATATGGTAGTGTAGGGGACCATAGAAGAGTGGCCGCATCTATACATTATGCAGGAGGATCACAGCGGGTGTCAGAAGTGACATTCGCTGTGATCTTTCCTTAACAGCAGGTACTACAGCTCCCAACATGGAGCAGAACCTGACATCTGCTGTGATCATCCATAATATAGCAGAGATGTGGAGCGGTTCTCTACAGCGCTCTCATCTTTGCTCTGTAGTACTACTTTAGGTAGTACTTTAGGTAGTACTACTGCTCCCAGCATGGAACACACTGTTCGATGATGGGAGTAGTAGTACCTGTATTAATAGACATATCTCCGATGCGATCGCCCATAATATAGCAGAGATGCAGAGCAGCTCTATATAGCGCTCACATCTCTGCACTATACTCTGGCCAGTGATGTGAATAGAACATCATTAATTCATATTTCCCGCTGAGAGCTGTGATTGGCTGCAACCATCCGGCCAATCACCACTCTGGGCGGAAAATATGAATGAGTGATGTTCTATTCACTTCACTGGCCGGAGTACAGAGCAGAGATGTGAGCGCTGTATAGAGCCGCTCTGCATCTCTGCTATATTATGGGCTATCGCATCGGCGATATGTCTATTAGTACAGGTACTACTACTCCCATCATGGAACAGTGTGTTCCATGCTGGGAGCAGTAGTACTACCTAAAAAATTTCAAAAAAGAGAGGGGGAAAAAAGTGAAACACACACACTTTATTAAAAATGTATTAAAATTTTGTTTAAAATAAATATAAAGTCCGTTAACTGAAGCGCTGTGTGACATTCCGGGCTGAGGAAAGTAGGAAGAAGATAGCCCAGCTGACCGATCAGCTGTAGCGGAGTTCCAGGGGAACATAGGAAGGTTAAGTGAAAGTTTATTTTCACTTTTTTTGCAGCCCGGGCAGAATAGAACAAGAATAGTCCATTCCTTTAAAGGGAACCAATCATCAGATTTTACCCTACATAATGCTTGGTAAAGCGTTATATAGGGTAAAATCTTTATTTTCACCATTCCCAGGGGATGCTGCTGCCCCCAGGGATGGTGAAGATATGAAGTTATAAACTAGTCACCGCCGCCGCCGTAAGTAGTCACCTGGGCTCTTTTCCACCACTCCCGTTCTTCGGCCGGGAGCGACGCCCCCTCCGCTTGATGGGCAGACTCTGCTCCGTCTGTTCAGTGAGCGGAACGATGACGCGACCCATCAATCAAGCGGAGGGGGCGTCGCTGCCGGCCGAAGAACGGGAGTAGATGAGAAGAGCTCCCCGCCCTGGTGACTACTTACGGCGGCGGCGGTGACTAGTTTATAACTTCATATCTTCACCATCCCTGGGGGTAGCAGCATCCCCCGGGAATGGTGAAAATAAAGATTTTACCCTATATAACGCTTTACCAAGCGTTATATAGGGTAAAATCTGATGATTGGTTCCCTTTAAGGATTAAACTGGTCTGTGTCTGTAAAGTCTTATAGGGGTATTCCCGGAAAAAGCTTATTTTTTAAATATCAACTGACTCCAGAACGTTAAACAGATTTGTAAATTACTTCTATTAAAATATCTTAATCCTTCCAGTAGTTATCAGCTGCTGAAGTTGAGTTGTTCTTTTCTGTTTGACAACAGTGCTCTCTGCGGACACCTCTGCTTGTCTCAGGAACTGTCCAGTGTAGGAGCAAATCCCCATAGCAAACCTCTAATGCTTTGGACAGTTCCTGAGACAAGCAGAGGTGTCAGCAGAGAGCACTGTTGTCAGAAAGAAAATGACTCAACTTCAGAAGCTGATAACTACTTATAGAATAATGTAAAAATCTGTTTAACTTTCTGGAGCCAGTTGATTTAGATATATATATATATATATATATATATATATATATCTAAGTTTTTTTTTCTGGAATACCCCTTTAAGTTACATAATATAACATAACAGCTTTCTCACGATATCATTGCATGCATTACAATGGAACAAAACTTGGTCTTTACAATAAGAACATTTAGTTCACCTGCATTTCAGGCTTAAAAGAAATTACGTTATATACAGAGATTTAGCTTAACCCACGCACTACAATAAGCATCCGCCAAGCACCACTTGTACCACCTTGTAGCGGAAACAATAGTATAGGAGAGCATCCATCCAACCTGACTATTCCAGGTCTCTCCTAAAAACAATCCAGACGACCAGTTCTGATATATATTAGGTTCATATATATATATTAGGTTCATATATATATATATATATATATACGGTCAGCTTAACAGTGATACTTAACTACAGCAAGGTATTCTACTGTACAAAACTTCCTTCTCTGGCTGTCTCTGGTCATAGTGATCCTTGAAGCATCCCGTACTTGCCTGCACTGTATATGACTATACAGTGGTCCCTCAAGTTACAATATTAATTGGTTCCAGGACGACCATTGTATGTTGAAACCATTGTATGTTGAGAACAGAACTCTATGGAAACCTGATAATTGGTTCTGAAGCCACCAAAATGTCATCCAAAAATAGGAAAAGGTGAGGATTAAAGAAAAATAAGTAGATAACTAATATAGATAAAGCAAATCCTTACATATGAAAGTAAGAAAGATCTGCTGGGAGCTGTAAATAACTGTCTATGTCAGTGTTTTTCAACCAGGGTTCCTCCAGCTGTTGCAAAACTACAACTCCCAGCATGCCCAGACAGCCAACGGCTGTCTGGGCATGCTGGGAGTTGTAGTTTTGCAACAACTGGAGGCACCCTGGTTGGGAAACAATGGTTTATGTAGAGGACAGGAGCTTCTTCAGGGTCCTATACAGTACACACAGTGTCCCAAATGGAGCCACCCTTACTTGGTGTCCAAAAGAGCAGCTAACCCTGGCACAGGTAAGGAGTAGAACAGAACTTGTAGTTCCTCCCTGTACTGTAGGGGGCGCAACCGGACAGCCAGTCAGTGCATACACTTCAGTAAAAGAGGTGATTTACCAGTAAAATGCCCATTCTGATTGGTCGGTTCTTCCAGCCATTGACACGTTTCACAGATCTGGACTGTCTGTACATTGTATGTTGAGTCTGGTTTCAAGTTACGATGGTCCAGATAAAAACATTGTATGTTGAAACTATTGTATGTTGAGGCCATTGTAAGTTGAGGGATCACTGTATGCTAACATTCATCCTTCTCCATATTTTCAATATCTCTAATAAAGGACATGGATACAGACAAAACTATTATACATGCAATGACTTTGGGGGAGATTTATGAAAACCTGTCCATAGGAAAAGTTGCTGAGTTGCCCATAGCAACCAATCAGATGGCTTCTTTCATTTTTCAGAGGCATTATTAAAAATGAAAGAAGAGATCTGATTGGTTGCTATGGGCAACTCAGCTACTTTTCCTCTGGACAGGTTTTCATAAATCTCCCCCATTTATCAAAACCTGCGCAGAGGAAGAGTGGTGCAGTTGCCCATAGCAACCAATCAGATTGCTTCTTTCATTTTCCACAGGCCTCTTTAGAGGCCTGTGGAAAATGAAAGAAGCAATCTGATTGGTTGCTATGGGCAACTGCACCACTCTTCCTCTGCACAGGTTTTGATAAATCTCCCCCAGTGTCTATTACATTAATAACTCGTCTTCTTTAATAAAATGTTTACACCCATTGCCCTTGATCCATACGACTACTTTCCAAGTCTCCTATTGTTCCTCCTCACTACTCCCAGAAATCATTGGCTTCATTTTTAGGCAATGTACATACCTGATACGCAGACTCTAAATCCATGAATGCATCAGTCCTAGAACATCTCTTTCCCAAAGTCCGGTGATTTAAGAAAGTGCATTTGTCTCTCCAGAGAGGGAGGGGATGCATGAATGTTTGAGGCCGTACATAACTTTCTTCCTCCCAGTTTATATCCCTAAACTCAATCCAGATTCTCCCCCTCACAGCAAAGTCAGTTCCCCACCCTTCTCCATGCACAGTTTAACCCATGTGCTACTATAAAAACATTCCCAAGCGCAAGTTCTCTTTGTGTTATTTTCAGCACACACTTACAAGACTCATTCCATGTGTTGTATCTGGACTCTTTAGATCTTGGTTTCTTACCTTCCAGCCTCATTGTTTCTCATCTTCTCCATTTATTTACCTCTCATAAACAGAAAAGTATAGTGTTTCATTGTTCCCTCCTGATGCTACAAATGTTGTAATAACCTAACCCCTGCTGTGTCCTTTACATGGCTTCTTATGAGTAATGCCGTGCACATAAAGCGGACATACTGCGAATTACTCACCTTCAAATGAGCAATTGTTTTTCTTAGTAAAATTCTCAAAATTCAGTTTTGGGTGTAATATGATAAAACACAGCATGACGCTTAGAAGTTCTGCACTATAGTTACTTCTAGTTCTTGAAGACTTGGGTGGTCGAACGGGAAAAAAACTCCCCCTACCAGCAACAATTTGGGCATACATAAAACAGCTCTTTAGTTATACAGCAGCCCAATGTTCTTAAGGTTTTTCTACCAAGAGTTAATTGTTAAGGCTATTTTTATGTTTATCTTAATGTGTTGACTAATTTCATTATAATCAGCTCTAAGGCTAAGTTTCTACTTTGGTTTGAAAAAAAAAACGCAAGAAAAAACGCCTGAAAAAATGCCAGTGCAATTTCCTGCATCTGGTGTTTTTTCTGGTGTTTTTTCATTTGTGTGGAAATTTGTTGGGTACCAAAAAAAAAAAAAAAAGGATGCAATAGTGATGGGAAAAAATTTATTTAACGAAATTTATATTTCCATTTCGTCCCTCGGCGGCACATAGAGGGTTAATATATTTCCTTTTTCCTATTGGACAGAGGAATGATAAAATAATTAATTAATTAATTAATTAACAATCAATTAACATACCCAGCACCTGTGGATGAACCTGCCCCTATAAGAACTCCCACAAGAAACCACACACTCGTGTTTTTTCTTCTGTCCTAATGACAGTATATGATCAGGCAGACAGCTAACCCTGCTAAGACGACTCTTAGAAGGGATTATAGGACCGCTGGCTCTGCCTATGGGGTTATAGGCTTCCAGCGGTCCGGGATGCGTGTTTATCTCCCAGGGGCCTGGTGAGCTAACATGCTGGTGGTTGCGGTAAGTATTTGAGTGTCCGGATGCTTGTATCGGGCCTCCAGTCACTAACCTGTTACCACGGCTTCGCCTGAGTTTGTTGTTTCAGCGCTTCCGGGGTTCCAGTGCTGCGGGCACAGCGTCTTACGTCACTTTCGGAGCCCATAATGCGGACAGGCCTTCTGGTAAGAGCACTCCCTCTAGTGCTATGACGCACTTCCGGTTGCGCGTCCCGCGGCATCCTGTGATTGGTTGCGGCCTATTCCTTTGCAGGGGGCATTCCTAGGTTCAGACGTCATGCCGGGACCCTTTTTCTGGCAGTGTGTGGTGGGGGTTCGGCCCAGCCACTGCCAGGAGCGCTACCCTTCTAGCTTTCAGGTTGGTAGCTTTATGGTATTTATGGGGCATCCTATGAGGGGTGCATTGGGCTGCCATATGCTCTTTATACTTGTTGTATTGCTGTCGTGTTACCTCTCCTGTAATGGATATTGCAGGTTTGACATATGTATCGCAGTTTTTTGTACTGTTATCCGCCCATCTGTGATGTTTCCATTCTATGTTTTGTTCCCAGGATGGACAAATCTCGTAAACAGCAAGTTCCCAAGAAAAGGAGAAGGAAGGAACATCACAGGCAGTGTCTGCAATGTGCGCAACCTCTTCCAGATGAGTATGAGCTTGATGTTTGCTCAGTGTGTTCATCTTATGCTCCATCATCCAGTGTATTTCAGGTACAATTATTCGACTGGTTAAGATCCAGCTTACAATCGGCTCTGGCTGATGTTTCTGGAGGCAAAAAATCTTCCAAATCTAAATCTGCAACACGTAAACATCCGTCACCACCTTCTCCATCATCTAGCTCTCAGGAAGTTTCTGCGGATGAGGACAGCTCTGCTTCTTCCTCTCCTGCGCAGATGGATGTTGGCGCTCCAGATGATTATTATTTGCTTAACAAAGACAAGGTACATACCTTGATCAAGGCAGTCAAAAAGACGGTAGAAGGTGATCCGGAGGAAGATAAACTTTCCAAGAAAGAAGCTCTGTTTTACTTCCTCCAAGCTGCCTATTATTCACTCCCAGGTCAACCTCTTTTGGATCCCCTCATAAAGTCAGAATGGCGGCATCCTGAGAAAAAGCCAGATATGGGTTCCAGGTTTAAATCAACATATAGAATGGATCCGGGGAGCCCAGAGGCTTGGGATTCTCTTCCCAAAGTAGATTTGGCAGTGGCTAGGTTCTCCAAGAAGTCCATGTTCCCCTCTGACGAGGCCTCGCTTCTTAAAGATCAAATGGACAGGAGAGCCGAAGGTTCCATTAAGCGTGTCTATGCCACTGCCACTTCTGCATGTAAAGCCTCGGTTGCATCGGTATCGGTCAGTAGAGCTCTCCGGACCTGGCTTTCTCAGCTGACGAGGGATATCCAGAATGGGGTACCTAGGGATGAGCTGTTTCATTCTCTACCTAACATGAAGTTAGCTGCGGATTTCCTTGCTGATTTCCCACTAGACATCTTACGATTAAATGCTAACATTTTGGCTAGCTCCACTTCAGCCAGAAGGGCTCTATGGCTGAAAGAATGGACTGGGGATACTCCAGCCAAAAATCATTTATGTTCCCTTCCATTTGAGGGAAAATAAT
This sequence comes from Hyla sarda, assembly GCF_029499605.1. Classification (NCBI taxonomy): domain Eukaryota; kingdom Metazoa; phylum Chordata; class Amphibia; order Anura; family Hylidae; genus Hyla; species Hyla sarda. Next base: position 44,093,295 of record NC_079197.1, on the reverse strand, counting down.
TATTTGGATCTCAATTGAATCCTATCCTGGAGGGTATGAGCAGCAAGAAAGGTGCTTTCTTCCCAGCAGGATATAAACAGCCTAGATTCTGCCCAGGAAGAAAACCATACAGGATTTCTCCACAAAATAAGAGGCCTTTTTATCAGAGAAATAAACAGCGCAGACAAGCGCGGCCACAGTCTTCTTACAAGAAGAAATCTCCGGGAGGAGAAAAGCCTAAGGGTTTTTGACGCCAGCTCCCACTTACCCCAAGTCAGTGCCAGGCTTTCCCAGTTCTCCTCAGTATGGTGCAAAACATCTGCCGACTCCTGGGTAAGGTCTGTGATCTTGAGGGGTTATGCGTTAGAACTGTCAAGGATGCCTCCCAACAGGTTTTTTTTCAACAGAGGGGATCAACATGTAATTCCTCTAATCTCAGAATTTGTGGAAAAAGGAGCATTGGAGCCCGCGCCAGCCCATCTAAGAAGTTCCGGGGAATACTCCAGAGTCTTCACAGTACCAAAGAATAGACCTGACCTTCCTGAACAAATTTATAGTCAAGAAGAGATGCTTAAATTCATATGGGGTGGGGGCTGCCATAGAATCCCCTCGTCCGTCCTTACCACTAAAAAAGCCTATGGGGGTCTGGCTGTACCGGACCTCCATAAATATTATTTAGCAGTTCACCTGCGTCGAATTCCGTCTTGGTCAACCTTCTTGGCCTTTAACAAATGGACGGAGGTGGAGAAAATGTGGGTATTCCCCATCCACCCCAGTTTCTTCATATGGTCCAGAATCTCTATAAACACATCACCTAATTTATTGGGCCCCATGAAATTGACAATTAAAATTTGGGAACAATCTACTACTTTATTCAAACTAAAATCTACACCTTCTCTTCTTACCCCTCGCTTATATAACCCTCTGATCCCAGAAAGCTGGGACCCCAAAACTGTTACCCCATAGATCAAAGCTCATCTTTTCCATTTAGCAGATTTAGTTAGCCCGCTCTCGAGAACACGTATCCCATTTCAGGGCTTAAAAGATAAATATGACCTTCCAGATGATGCCCATGAGTTGTATCAGGCATTTATTAGTTATTTGGCACTACCCTCACACTGTCCCCCCCTTCTCATCCCCCACACCATTTGAGATGTTATGTAGGGGTTCAGCCTCCACTAAGGGCCTCATTTCTACTATTTATGATATTTTATCCTCAGAAGGAGGCATTACTGCTCACAGACATGCCTATATGGATAATTGGGAGTCATACCTAGGCAACCCTTTGTCCATTTTGCAGTGGCAGGCAATTTGGAAGGCAGCTGCTAAATTGTCCTCATGTACCTCCCATCAGGAAAACCAGTACAAAATCTTAATTAGGTGGTACCAAACCCCAGAGAGGTTACGCCACCTTTTCCCACAAGTATCTCCACTTTTTGGAGATGTCAAACTGAAAATGGCTCTCTTCAACACATCTTTTGGGGCTGTTCGGCCCTGAGGCACTTCTGGTTAGAAGTACAATCCCTAATCTCCCGAGTCTTGAATATTCATATTCCTCTTCACCTGGCGACATATCTCCTGAATCTCCCCATCTCTGATATGCCTTCTGTCTCCTCTAAACTACTTCTACATATATTGACGGCATCAAAGTGCCTCATAGCCCGTTGGTGGAAATCCCCTGAGCCTCCGCCGACCCGAGCCCTGATAGAAAAGATCAAAGAGGTATATAGAATTGAACACATGATAATAAAATGCACATCTTTCGGAAAACGTGGAGACTATGGGAGACATATGATAATTCTTAATATAACCGATGAAACGACATGGTCATGCGAGGCCCTATTCACCTTATTTTCCTCTTAACCTTCTATAACTTCCTTTTTCTTCCTCTTCTTCCTCCCTACTTACTTTTACCCTCTCTTCTTGTTTTATTACTCTCTGCTATGCTCTCTCTCCACATTTTTTCCTAATGCAAGGATCATCCTTAACATTTATGCGACCATTGTTACTATTCGTAATATTGCATAATTGCGATGCTTAAGGCTCATTAAGCATGACTGTTATTTTATTTTCTCCTTTTCTTTTTGTTATATTGTCTTTTTCCTTTTATGTTAAAATGAAAAATTCTTTAAATAAACAGTTATTAAAAATAAAAAAAAGAAGAGATTCAAAATGGAGTCTATCAGGTCCGTCATCCCACTGATAGAGGAGGGAGATCTTATGGCAACCATAGATATGAGGGATGCATACCTCCATATCCCAACTCTCAAGTTACACAGGAAGTTTTTAAGGCTGGCTATCCTCATAGATCACGAAATTCAGTACTTTCAGTTCGCGTGCCTTCGGTTTGGGCTGTCATCAGCCCCTCGAGTTTTCACCAAAGTGGCGGTGGTTCTTGCTGCTCACCTACGTCTTCAGGGGGGTCAGCCTAGTCCCGTATCTAGACAATTGGCTCATCGCGGCACATTCCGTCAGAATGTTACTCCATCACATTCAAATGACTATCTCAGTTCTGGAAACTCACGGGTTTCTCGTTAATCTAGAGAAATCTCATCTGTCTCCAACAACTCAGGGGAAATTCCTGGGTTTTATCATAGACTCAGAGGCCATGAAGCTCTTCCTTTCAGAAGACAGACTCGTGAAGATCAGGACGGAGGTTGTCAGACTACGAGATTGCAAGAAGGTGTCGGTTCGGTCAGCCATGAGAACACTGGGCTTGATGACGTCAGCTCTAGATGCAGTTCCTTGGGGGAGAGCGCACATAAGACCCCTGCAGCTCGATATCCTGGCCTAGTGGAACAGAAGACCCTGGGGTCTGGACCACATGATGTCCATATCTCCATCCACCAGGGAAGATCTTGCTTGGTGGCTTCGTCCAGACAAGGGTCGGAGAGTTCTCATCCAGTCAGACATCCTCCCGACCATGTTCTACCTCAACAAGCAGGGTGGAACGAGGTCCTCTCAATTGATGGAAGAATGTCGCCCCCTAATGAGTTGGGCAGAAGAACATCTGCAGGATCTTCATGCAGTCCACATCAGGGGTACACTCAACATTCAGGTGGATTTCCTCAGCAGAAGGAACCTGAGGCCAGCGGAATGGAGCCTGAATGACAAGATCTTCCTCCAAATTGTGAAGAGATTCGGTTGTCCGGAGATAGATGTGATGGCGACAAGGGAGAACCGCAAAATTCCACTCTTCTGCTCAATTTACCGTCAGGATCAGCCAGACCATTTAGACGGTCTTTCATTTCCGTGGACCAACAGGTTCATTTACGCATTTCCTCCTTTTCCCCTCATTCCGAGGATGTTGGCCAAGATCAAGGAGGACCGAGCCAGAGTCCTGGCAGTATTACCATTCTGTCCCAGGAGGGCTTGGTTCCAGCTCGCATCCAGTCTTTCGAGAGGATGTCTATGGGAGTTACCACTAATATCATATCTAGTCCTTCAACAAGGCCTTTGCCATCCTTGTATTCACAAGCTGAGACTGACAGCCTGGCTCCTGAAAGGGTAACCCTTCTCTCTCACGGTTTCTCGGATGAAGTGATCAATCTTTTGGCAGCCTCCAGGAAGCCCTCTACTCTGAAAGTATATTCTAGAGTTATGAAAAATTTCCGTTCATGGTGTACCTCTCATAATGTCGAGTCTCCATCCCTCTCTCTCGTTCTAGAGTTCCTTAAAGAAGGGTTTGTCAAGGGCCTTAAACCTAATACTCTCCGAGTTCATTTTTCAGCCATCAATAATTTCTTTCAAGGATCATTCTCCAACAATCCCTTGGTCAATAGATTTTTTAAAGCCTTCTCCAATCTCAGGCCATCTATCTCACCTCCTGTTCCATCCTGGAATTTACCTTCGGTGCTTCAAACTCTCACTACAAGTCCATTTGAGCCTATTGAAGGGAATTGTCTTGGAAGGTGTTGTTCCTGGTGGCCATAACCTCGGCCAAAAGAGTGTCAGAGATTCAAGCTTTATCCATCCATCCTCGTTATTTAAGAATCCAACAGGACTGTTTGGTGCTACATTTAAATCCTTCCTTCATTCCTAAGGTTGCTTGTTCTAACCTGAATCAGGAAATTTTTCTGCCTAATTTTTGTCCAAGCCCTGATGATGACAGAGAATCCTCTCTCCACGCCTTGGATGTCCAGCGGGCGGTCCTTTGCTATATCCAAAGGTCTGAAGAATTCAGATTATCTGACACCTTGTTCCTCCAATTTGCTGGCCCAAACAGGGGTAAGGCAGTGTCTAAAGCCACTCTCGCTAGGTGGATCAAGGATGTTGTTCATATCTCCTATTCCATTTGCGGTGAAAAATGCCCTATTGGAGTTCGCGCACATTCCACCAGAGCTATGTCTACGTCCTGGGCTAATCTGGCGCAAGTTTCCCTAGATGAGATCTGTCGGGCAGCAACTTGGTCTTCACCTAACACGTTTATTAATCACTACAAGATTAATCTCACAGCTAGCAAGGAAGCGTCCTTTGGCAGAAATGTGCTGGAAGTAGCTACCTCTTTACCCCCCCCCCTTTGATTTATTGCTTTGCATATCCCTCTGTGTGCCGCCGAGGGACGAAATGGAAGGTTGAAATTTACTTACCGAAATTTTTTCTTTCCATGAGTCCCGAGGCGGCACAATTACCCTCCCTATTAAGATGTATTATTGCTGCATACATCACGAGTGTGTGGTTTCTTGTGGGAGTTCTTATAGGGGCAGGTTCATCCACAGGTGCTGGGTATGTTAATTGATTGTTAATTAATTAATTAATTCATTCATTCATTATTTGATCATTCTTCTGTCCAGTAGGAAAAAGGAAATATATTAACCCTCTGTGTGCCGCCTCGGGACTCATGGAAAGAAAAAATTTTGGTAAGTAAATTTGAACCTTTTTATAACGAAATTTTTATGAATTTTTTATAAAGTGTGTGTGTGTGTTTCACTTATTTTTTTTCTCTCTTTTTTGACATTTGTTAGGTAGTACTACTACTCCCAGCATGGAACAGACTGTTCCATGATGAGAGTAGCAGTACCTGTATTAATAGATATGACACTCGCTGTGATCCTCCTGGAACCATCTGGCCAATCACCTCACTCTGTGGGAAATATGAATAGGTATATATTAGAGATGAGCGAACTTACAGTAAATTTGATTCGTCACAAACTTCTCGGCTCGGCAGTTGATGACTTATTCTGCATAAATTAGTTCAGCTTTCAGCTTTCCGGTGGGCTGGAAAAGGTGGATACAGTCCTAGGAGACTCTTTCCTAGGACTGTATCCACCTTTTCCAGCCCACGGGAGCACCTGAAAGCTGAACTAATTTATGCAGGATAAGTCATCAACTGCCGAGCCGAGAAGTTCGTGACGAATCGAATTTACTGTAAGTTCGCTCATCTCTAGTGTATATATACGTCAGTGCAGGGGACCATAGAAGAGCGGCCGGCCGCATCTATACATTACACAGGAGGATCGAAACGGAACTGGCCGATCTGTCAATTAGTACAGGTACTACTACTCCCATCATGGAACAGTGTGTTCCATGTTGGGAGTAGTAGTACCACCTTAAAAATAAAGAATAAAAAGTGAAAAACACGCACACTACATTTTTATTATTGTCGGCTACATTTTAAGTGCCCTGCCCCCCCCCCCCCCACATAAATTGATCCCTGTTTAAAAATTTATAAAAATTTTGTTATAAAAGATACATTTCATTAAATTCCATTTTTGCCATCACTACTGTATCTTTTTTTTTTTTTTATTGTTTTTTTTAATGGTACCCTACAAAATTTTATTTAAAAAGGTATCTCACTTTTTTGGATCACTAAAGTCCAAGAGAGAATAAAAAACGCCTGAAAAAACACCAAAGTTAAAACCCACATGGCGTTTTTCTTGGCGTTTTTTTTTTTTTTTTTTTTTACTCCCACAGACTTCTATGGGAGAAAAACGCCTCGAATTCAGGGGAAAAAAACGCCAGTGGCTCAACATGCTGCAATTTTACAAAACCGCCAAAGAGCTGAAAAATGCCAAGAGTGAAAAAAAAAAAGCCAAAAGGATTTAAAAAAACGCCAAACTGAAAAAAGCCAAGTGGAAATAAAAATTTGCGATTTCTCATTGATTTACAGCTAACATCTGGCCACAGCGTATTTTGGCCGAAAAAACATCATGCGGCAGAATTGGCGTTTTTCTTGGTGTTTAAAAAAAAAAAATAAATAGTTGAAGCTTAGCCTAAAGGTATTTTCCAACTTTGCAGATGTTACATGGGGATGAAATCACTACTGTGCCCATGTCCCTTGGCTACCGCATGCAGGTATGGTTTAATCCATATTCAATCAGCTGATCAGCCAGTGTCGGACCTCCACGGATCTTATATGGATGCCCTATCCCAAGAATAGGTCATGAATTCTAAAAGGCTAGATAACCCTTTTAATGCTGGCTATAGTAGAAAGATGTCAGAACACATGGGGGGGGGGGGGGAGATTTATCAAAATCTGTGTGGAGGAAGAGTGGACCAGTTGCCCATAGCAACCAATCAGATCGCTTCTTTCATTTTTCACATGCCTCTTTAAAAATAAAAAAATAAAAGAAGGGATCTGATTGGTTGCTATTGGCAACTGCACCAGTCTGCATATACACAAGTTTTAATAAATCTCCCCCATGGGGTATTGCAGCTTTCTAAATATTGGACTTTCTGAATAAAGATTCTCGCAAGAATTTGTGCCAGTGAAACCAAAAAAGCATTTGTGAGGTCAGACAACTGGCATTCCAGATTATCCCAAGGTTTTTAGTGGTGTTGGGGTCAGGGCCCGATGAGGGCGACTAAATATCTTTTGCTCCAAACTTATCAAACCATGTATTAATGGAGCTTTGTGTACAAGGACACAGTCATGCTGGATGACGTAACAGTTGTCACAAAGCTGGAAGCATGCAATTATGCAATGTATTTGAATGTGGAAGGATTAAGATTACACTTCACTGGAAATAAGTGACCCAGCCCAAAACATAAAATACAACCCCATACCATTATCATTCATCAACTATATCTTACGTTCGGCACTATGCATTCTAGTAATTTGCCAAACCCATACCGTATATACTCGAGTATAAGCCGACCCGAATATAAGCCGAGGCCCCTAATGTCACGGCAAAAACCCAGGAAAAGTTATTGACTCGACTATAAGCCTAGGGTGGGAAATACATCATGCCCCCCATGTCATCATCCCCCCCATGTCATCATCCCCCCCTTCATCATCACCGCCTGTCAAACCCCTCAATTCAGTGGATGATGACAAAGGCCGCAGTGGTCTTCAACCTGTGGACCTCCAGATGTTGCAAAACTACAACTCCCAGCATGCCCGTACAGCTATCGGCTGTCCGGGCATGCTGGGAGTTGTAGTTTTGAAACACCTGGAGGTCCACAGGTTGAAGACCACTGCGGCCTTTGTCATCATCCAGACCCTCCCTTTAGTTTTCTACTCACCTCCCCTCGGTGGGAAGTAAGGGTGAGCTGTTCCGGGCCATCTATGCTGCAGGGACCGTCCGGTGGGGAGGGTTAGTCGTTCCGGGCTGTCCATCTTCACCAGGAGGCCCTCTTCTCCGCTCCGGGCTGGCCCCGGACTAGTGACGTTGCCTTGACAACGACGCACAGGGACGGTCATGCGCAGGGACGGACGTCCCTGTGCGTCGTCGTTAAGGCATAGTCACTAGTCCAGGGCCGGTCCGTAGCGGAGAAGAGGGCCTCCCGGTGAAGATGGACAGCCCGGAACGACTAGCCCTCCCCACCGGACGGTCCCTGCAGCATAGATGGCCCGGACCAGCTCATTCTTCCTTACCATCGAGGGGAGGTGAGTAGAAAACTAAAGGGGGGCTCTGGATGAAGACAAAGGCCGCAGCGGTCTTTAACCTGCCGATGGTTGTCCGGGCATGCTGGGAGTTGTAGTTTTGCAACATCTGGAGGTCCGCAAGTTGAAGACCACTGAGAAGGGATTGACAGGCGGAGAGTTCACTCGAGTATAAGCTGAGGGGGGGCTTTTTCAGCATGAAAAATCGTGCTGAAAAACTCGGCTTATACTCGAGTATATACAGTAATTGTCAATCAGACTTTTAGATAGAGACGTGATTCATCACTCCTGATAATGTCTCTACTGCTCTAACATTAATGGCCTGGCTGCTTTACACCACTCCAGCTGCCACCTGGCATTTCACATGATGATCTTAGGCACTGAGTCAGATACTTGACTTTTTAATACCTAGGTCATGAAGCTCCTGATGCTGAGTTATTGTGAGAGATGCAACAGAAGATAGGAGATTTTTATGTGCTTCATGCACCAGCACTTATTTGCCCAGCCTTGTGACAGAGCCGTTATTACTCCTATATACTTCTATGATATCACATATATTTTACTAGGGGCACATAAGCAGCAATCCATTAGATGCATGCTAGAATGCAGTGTAGAGTCTAAGGCTTTGCTTACACATCTCCGTGCAGACATTGCGGAATGCGCCATATCATACACGCATTGTGTGCGGAGTCCGCAGAAAGAATGGACAAGTTCATTCTTTCTGTGGACACGGGAATCAGAATTTCTGTGCCAGAAACATCTGGCGTGGAAATTCCGCTGGGTGGACAGTGCAGCAGAATCCTATTGAATACAATGGGACTCTGCTGCTCCAGAAACCAATGCGGAATTCTGCACAGAAATTCCGGACATGTGAACATGGCCTCACAGTTTTACCCTTCGTGCCAGATACCAGGCTTAAAAAAAAAGGCTGAGGTCAGGAGAGGGAACAGGATCGGTAGAAACAGTAAAACCAATAGAGAAAAGAGCAAGGAAGGAAGGAATTAAAGGGGTTATCCAGGAAAAAAAAAGTTTTTTTATATATCAACTGGCTCCAGAAAGTTAAACAGATTTGTAATTTACCTCTATTAAAAAATCTTAATCCTTTCAGTACTTATGAGCTTCTGAAGTTAAGGTTGTTCTTTTCTGTCTAAGTGCTCTCTGATGACACGTGTCTCGGGAACCGCCCAGTTTAGAAGAGGTTTGCTATGGGGATTTGCTTCTAAACTGGGCGGTTCCCGAGAAACGTGTCATCAGAGAGCACTTAGACAGAAAAGAACAACCTTAACTTCAGAAGCTCATAAGTACTGAAAGGATTAAGATTTTTTAATAGAAGTAATTTACAAATCTGTTTAAGTTTCTGGAGCCAGTTGATATATCAAAGTGTTTTCCTGGATAACCCCTTTAAAGGAGAACTCCAGAATATAAAAATTGTACTCCATATTGCTGGCAGTAAAAAAATTTAAATGTACATACCTTCCTTCGCTCCCCCGGGGCCTCCGGTAATCGGCTCTGGTCTCCGCCGCGATCCTCTTCATGGTTGCTGGTGGTCGGATGAATCATACTGCGTTCAGCCAATCACTGGCTGCAGTGAAGTCCCAACTCGGCCGGTGATAGGCTGAACGGCAGTGTGACGTTTTCGGCCCCGTCAGCAGGTGTCGTTGTAGTGAAGAATTTTGTGTCTTGAAGCATTCTCACACTGCCGCTCAGCCTATCGCCGGCCGAGTCGGGACTTCACTGCGGCCGGTGATTGGCTGAGCACAGTATGTCTCGCCGACCACCGGCTACAAGGAAGAGGATCGTGGTGGAGACCGGAGCCAGTTACCGGAGGCACCAGGGGAGTGGAGGAAGGTATGTACATCTTTATTGTTTTTTACTGCCGGCAGTATGGGGAACAATTTTTATATTCTGGAGTTCTCCTTTAAAGTCTTGGACACCTTTGCACTTTTTTTTATTAATGTATTTATTATTATTATTTTATATTTGATTTTTTTCCTGAATACAAAATCAGCTTTCTAAATGTTCATCATTAGACATTTTCTACCATTTAGATACTACTCAGAGAAAAATATGATAAATCTGTTATATGGAATTTCTGCTCTCTCAGTGTTAGAGATAGCAGTAGGAACAGGGGGGGGGGGTACAGGCTGTAGATAGAGAGTAGAGCAGATACAAGGAAGTCTGCTGGGGAGAAGTACATAGGGTGTGTACAAACATGTAGAGAAAATAGTGTCCACACTAAGTAAAATTGTTGTTGTAAACTATGGAGAAAGTGTTTTTATGCACCAAAATAAGTGGAAAGCAAAAGAAGAAAAAATGCTTTTCAAAGATGCCCATGGCCTTAAAAGAACAAGTGTCACCCTGATCACTCACTCTAAACCTCATACACTGAGTTATAGTGTGGGTGAACAGGAGTCCAACGAAAGGTCACTTACTTAAATATGTCCAGTAGGTCCTGAGATATGTCCCCCAGAAGATCCTCTGCCAAATTCAGTGAATTGCGCGCAGGGGTGGAGCTTCGCCGGCTCAATTTACATATTCATTGTCTGTGACCGCACATCCTTGTGAAGTAGAGTCACAGACAATGAATATGTAAATTGAGCAGGCGGAGCCCCACCCCCTGCGAGCAAATCACTGAATTTAGCAGAGGATCTTCTGGGGGACATATCTTAGGACCTACTGGACATATTTAAGTAAGTGACCCCTCGTTGGACTCCTGTTCACCCACACTATAACCCAGTGTATTGGATTTAGAGTGGGTGAACAGGCTGACAGTTTTCCTTTAACCACCATATAATTCTTGGCAGCAGACACGGACAGCCAGGAAGCGGAGGACCACTATCGCCAACAGGAGCCTGTCTTGATTTAATGCACCTGTTAGCAATTGGGGTGACAACAGTTTTGAAGGGTGTCCACATATTTAAAGCGTCATTAAAGGGGTATTCCCGCGGAAAACTTTTTTTTTTTACATCAACTGGTGCCAGAAAGTTAAACAGATTTGTAAATCACTTCTATTAAAAAATCTTAATCTTCCAGTACTTTTTAGGGGCTGTATACTAAAGAGAAATCCAAAAAAGAAATGCATTTCCTCTGATGTCATGACCACAGTGCTCTCTGCTGACATCTGCTGTCCATTTTAGGAACTGTCCAGAGCAGCATATGTTTGCTATGGGGATTTTCTCCTGCTCTGGACAGTTCCTGAAATGGACAGCAGACGTCAGCAGAGAGCACTGTGGTCATGACATCAGAGGAAATGCATTTCTTTTTTGGATTTCTCTTTAGTATACAGCCCCTAAAAAGTACTTGAAGGATTAAGATTTTTCAATAAAAGTGATTTACAAATCTGTTTGGCACCAGTTGATTTAAAAAAAAGTTTTCCACAGGAGTGCCCCTTTAAGCTGTTCCATATATCTCTAGTGAATAGTGCTGGCAGATGTTTTTCTTGCTTTTCTACAATATCTTCAGCAATGTAGAGTGACAACTAATATAAAAGTTGATCAGCATCCAGACTAGTGTCTCCACAATGTCTTTTGTTTGTGTCCCTTCAGATTATTTGCATGTTCCTACTGTTTTTGTATCTGCCCAAGTTTTATCCCTGGAGGCTGAAGCTGCGCTTGTAAGTGAAGTACGGGAAATAAACGCTTTTAACCGTAACAGATAAAAAACGTATGCAACCGCATCATACGGTTAACATACGGTTTGCAATACAAAGTCAATGAGTACGGTTTGCCATACGGTTCTAAACGGTTTTGACGCTCAAACCGCATACGGGAACTGGATTGCAAAAACGTGGTGTGAACCCACCCTTATCCTGTCTTTGGAGAGCCTGGCAGATGCCATAGCGAGGTTACTCCACCACCTAATTTGCCATATGAGCTTCACTGGTGCCACCACCTGTTACACAATGGGGGAGATTTATCAAAGGATTTAGACTGTTTTTTCCTGTCTAAATTTGTCGCACAGAAAGTCGCAGTCTAAATATGTGCGACTTTTCTGCGACTTTTGCTGTAGAGGATTTTCAGAACATGATGCATGCAAGTCTATTTTAGACGGAAATGCATTGGAAAATGCATTGGTGCTGAATTTATCAAGTGCGACTTTTGTGCGACAAGTCGCATCTGCCCAAAATACGCTGAAATGTCAGACCATGTTGGCGCAGGTCTAAATGCAGTTTAAGCTGTAGACCCTGAAGTCTGAGCACAGAATTTATCAAGGGCTGTGAGACCTTTGATAAATTAGGAGCACAATAGACAGGAGACTACCACATACGCTGGTCTATAAGCATACCCAGAATAGACTAGATTAGGAAATGTCCCCCAATGAATCTAAGTTGGTACTAACAATTTCTATATGTAAAAGTAGACAATATTGGAATGCCGTGTCCCTAGTGATAATTTAAGAAAAAAAATACTTTTGATAATCCTTAAAAAACAGTGACCCTAGTGTATGTGGGAAAGCTTTAGATAGGGAGATTAAATTGTAAGCCCCCTGGGAACAGAGCCTATGTGAGGGCATTTTGTGTATAGTGCTGGAAAATGTTAGTAATTAGTAATACTAATTAGTTTCTAAACAAAATTTAGCATCATCTTGTATGATGTTTATTCATGTGTTTAGCATGCTGCCTCTCTTGTTAATATATACTCAGGTGTGCCGTCTAATGTATATAGCCATATTGAGCCTTGACAGTCTTATAGACTTATAGTCTTATTCAATAGGATGACACTAGTGGAGGTTGGCGTCTGGTGCAGTACCAGTGGTAGCTATGACATACAGTGGTCCCTCAAGTTACAATATTAATTGTTTCTGGGACGACCATTGTATGTTGAGACCATTGTATGTTGAGACCAGAACTCTATGGAAACCTGGTAATTGCTTCTGAAGCCAACAAAATGTCATCCAAAAAAAAGGAAAAAGTGAGAATTAAAGAAAAATAAGTAGATAATTAATATAGATAAAGCAAGCCTTACATATAAAAGTAAGAAAGATCTGCTGGGAGCTGTAAATCACTGTCCATGTCAGTGTTTCCCAAGCCGGGAGCCTCCAGCTGTTGCAAAACTACAACTCCCAGCATGCCCAGACAGCCTTTGGCTGTCCGGGCATGCTGGGAGTTGTAGTTTTGCAACAGCTGGGGGCACCCTGCTTGGTAAACACTGGTCTATGAAGAGGACAGGAGCTTCTTCAGGGTCCTGTACAGTACACGCAATGTCCTTAAAAAGTAAAATGGAGTCGCCCTTACCTGGTGTCCAAAGGAGCAGGTAACCCTGGTACAGATAAAGTGTACAGAACATGTAATACCTCCCCGTACTGTAGGGGGTGCTACCAGACATCAGTCAGTGCATACGCTTCAGTAATACAGGTGTTTTACGAGTAAATTGCCCATTCTGATTGGTCGGTTCTTCCGGCCATTGACACGTTGCACAGATCTGGATTGTCCGTTGCATTGTATGTTGAGTCTTGTTTCAACTTACAATGGTCCAGGAAAGACCATTGTATGTTGAAACTATTGTATGTTGAGGCCATTGTAGGTTGAGGGATCACTGTATTATGTTGTAGTAGCTTTCAGTGTGCTTGCAACATAGAGCAGTCTAAGACCTTTATTCACTTTTTTTTTCACTTTTTTTTTTGCAGTGTTATAGCTCCCACAGGGAGCTATAACACTGCACACACTGATCTTTCACATTGATCACTGGTTTCTTATGAGAAACCAGTGATCAATGTGAAAGATCAGTGTGTGCAGTGTTATAGCTCCCTGTGGGAGCTATAACACTGCAAAAAAAAAAAGAATCGATGATTCTGCCGCTTGACTGCTCATGCCTGGATCTCAGGCACTGAGCAGTCATTCGGCGATCGGACAGCGAGGAGGCAGGTATGGACCCTCCTGCTGTCCTGTAAGCTGTTCGGGATGCTGCGATTTCGCCGCGGCTATCCCGAACAGCCCACTGAGCTAACCGGCACACTTTCACTTTCGACGCGGCGTTCAACTTTGAACGCTGCGTCTAAAGGGTTAATAGGCCGGGCCCGACCCGGGTGTGGCCCCGCGTTATAGATTGGGAGCGGACACATGACGTTCCAGTACGTCATGTGTCCTTAAGGGGTTAACATAGTAACATAGTTCATGAGGTTGAAAAAAGACCAGAGTCCATCAAGTTCAACCTATATCCCTACTGAGTCCCTACTGAGTTGATCCAGAGGAAGGCAAAAAAAAAACCTCATACTAGAGGATCAGAATAAATCCCTGGATCAACGTTCTGTTCCTATAAATCTAGTATACATAACCAGCGATATTATTACTCTCCAAAAATGCATCCAGACCCGTTTTGAACTCTTTTACAGAGTTCACCATGACCACCTCCTCCAGGAGAGAATTCCACAGTCTCACTGCTCTTACAGTAAAGAACCCCCGTCTGTGCTGGTGTGGAAACCTTCTTTCCTCTAAACGTAGAGGATGCCCCCTTGTTATAGATACAGACCTGGGTATAAATAGATCATAGGAGAGATCTCTGTACTGCCCCCTGATATATTTATACATAGTTATTAGGTCACCCCTAAGCCTTCTTTTTTCTAAACTAAATAACCCTAATTCTGATAATCTTTCTGTGTACTATAGTCCTCCCATTCCCCGTATTATCCTGGTTGCCCGTCTTTGAACCCTCTCTAGCTCAACTATAACTTTCTTGTACACTGGTGCCCAGTACTGTACACAGTATTCCATGTCACTTCCCAGCCCAAACCTCTAACCTATCCAGATCCAGTTGTAATAGTGCACTGTCCTCTATTGGGTTTACCGCTTTACAGAGTTTAGTATCATCTGCAAAGATTGTTACTTTACTATTCAACCCCTCTACAAGGTCATTAATAAATATATTAAACAGAACAGGACCCAAGAAGGACCCCTGTGGTACCCCACTCAGTCACCCAATCAGAATAAGTACCATTAGTAACCACCCTCTGTTTCCTATCACTGAGCCAGTTACTTACCCACTTACACACATTGTCCCCCAGCCCGATCCTTCTCATTTTATGCACCAGCCTTTTATGTGGTACCGTATCAAATGCTTTGGAAAAGTCCAGATATATGACATCCAGAGATTCCCCCTCGTCCAGTCTGGAGCTCACCTCCTCATAGAAGCTGATCAGGTTAGTTTGACAGGACCGATCCATCATAAAGCCATGCTGATATGGAGTCAAACATTTATTTGTATCAATATATTCCAAAATAGCATCTCTTAGAAAACCCTCAAACAATTTACATACAACAGAGGTTAAACTAACAGGTCTATAATTCCCGGGGTCACCTTTTGTTCCCTTTTTAAATATTGGTACCACATTTGCTATGCGCCAGTCCAGGGGAACAGTCCCTGTTGCTATAGAGACCCGGAATATTAAAAATAGGGGTCTGTCTATAACATTAAGCTCAGAGGCAAGTTCCAGCCAAGCCTCCTGAAACAATAAAGGATGATGCATTGTCTAGGGAGGGAGGACCCGGGAAGCTGAAGACAACACCACACAGTTACACAACTTCCTGTCAGGGGTAAATCACGAAAAGGCATGCTGAAGCCAGTACAATTTGCGATGACACAATATTAGTAATTTATATATCTTGGGGTGATAGTTTTAATTTAAACCCATTTTCTAAAACTGGAATACTCCTTTAAAGTGGACCTGTCAACAAGCTTTAGCATATAAAGTAAGGACATGGCTGTATAGGGCTTTTGATCCTGAATTTGTACATACCTCTCATAAGTAAATTGACTCCTCCAATGCCAAGATACAGTGATCCCTCAACTTACCTTGGCTCTTCTCAGGAACGGACGAGTCACAAAGGGCCAGGAAGTACCAGAGACAAGGCACTGACTCACGCACTCTTATAGGGATGTCTCAATACCGTTTTTTTTTTTTAAGACCAAGTACCAATACTATAATTCTAGTACAATGATCCCTCAACTTACAATGGCCTCAACATACAATAGTTTCAACATACAATGGTCTTTTCTGGACCATTGTAACTTGATACCAGACTCAACATACAATGCTATGGACAGTCAAGATCTGCGAAACATGTCAATGGCTGGAGGAACTGATCAATCAGAATGGGCATTCACTGGTAAAACACCTGTATCACTGAAGTGTATGCACTGCAATCCTGTCTGG
Organism: Hyla sarda; assembly: GCF_029499605.1. Classification (NCBI taxonomy): domain Eukaryota; kingdom Metazoa; phylum Chordata; class Amphibia; order Anura; family Hylidae; genus Hyla; species Hyla sarda. The sequence continues at coordinate 44,077,343 of NC_079197.1, read as the reverse complement.
TAGCACCTCCCTACGGTACAGGGAGGGATTACATGTTCTGTACTACTCTTAACCTATGCCACAGTTAGCTGCTCCTTTGGACACAAAGTAAAGGCGACTCCATTTAACTTCTTTAGGACACTGTGTACGTAGACAGTGATTTACAGCTTCTAGCAGATCTTTTTTACTTTTATATGTAAGGACTTTCTTTATCTAAATTAGTTATCTACTTATTTTTCTTTAATCCTCACTTTTTCCTATTTTTGGATGACATTTTGGTGGCTTCAGAACCAATAACCAGGTTTCCAGAGTTATGGTCTCAACATACAATGGTTGTCATGGAACCAGTTAATATTGTAACTTGAGGGACCACTGTATCAGACTTTAAAGGAGTACTCCAGGATATGGTTTTTTTTTCTACCAATGTACCCATTGTATCAGGTATAAAAAAAATAAACATCTACTTACTTCCCGACACTGTACCGCTTCAGTATGAAGCACACTCCACTTCCTGATTCCCTGTGGTCATTACGTCACGCTGCGGCAACAGCGATCTCCCACCTCAGCCAGTGAATAAGAATGTTGGTCCTCTCTTCAGGAACGGTTATAACAGTAGTCTGTTCTTTTGTTACAGCAACCTTCTTCAACTGTCCTAAACCTCTCCTGAATCTAGTATTTATCTAGTCACCTTTTTCCCACCTCAAAGCACCCTGTCTACCCTCTCTATTTATACATCATTACATGGACTCTCCAAAAGGTGTCAATTAATATATATATATATATATATATATATATATATAAATATGCAAAGTAGCTCATCAAAGCACCTTCTCAGGTAGTGTGCCCTAAGATCAGCTCTGGCTCCTGTTACAAAGTCTCAGAGGCTGATTGGGAATTTTGCCAGGCCAGAATTCTCCCCAGAACGGAAGAAGACCCATCTGCTGTTTCAGTGTGCTTGCCCCTCGTCAGTACAGAGCAGGGTGTCCCAAGCCAAGCCAGAACACCCTGCTCTGTACTGACGAGGGGCAAGCACCCCCCCGAAACAGCTGTCTGCAGATGGGTCTTCTTCCCTTCTGGGGAGATTTCTGGCCTGGCATAAATCCCAATCAGCTTCTGAGACTTTGTAACTGGAGCCAGAGCTGATGTTAGGGCATGCTACCTTAGTAGGTGGTGTGATGAGCTGCTTTGCATATTCCTTACCCAGAAAGCCCACAGAGTGCTAATGGTCTTTTTGAATCTCCGTTCTACACCGGAAGCGGTGTTCCTCTCCCTGAGGAGAATCCTTGACCCCTTTATTTTTTTATTTACATACCCATGCAGAATTTATGATTTCTTTGTTCAGAGAATATGAATGATAACTCAAAAACTTTTCTTTCACTCATGGTTATTGGTTGGCTGAAGCCATTTATTGTCAAAGCATAATCACAACACAAGCTACCAAAATGAACTTGATCTATAATTTACATACCCCAGTTCTTAATACCGTGTATTGCCCCCCTTTAACATCAATGACAGCTTGAAGTCTTTTGTGGTAGTTGTGGGTGATGCTCTTTATCTTCTGAGATGGTAAAGCTGCCCATTCTTCCCTGCAAAAAGCCTCCAGTTCCCCTAAATTCCTGGGCTGTCTTGCATGAGCTGCACGTTTAAGGTCTCCCCAGAGTGGCTCAATGATATTGATGTCTGGAGACTGAGATGGCCACTCCAGAACCTTGATTTTATTTTGCTGTAGCCAATGACAGGTCGACTTGGCCTTGTGATTTGAATCATTGTCATATTGGAATGTCCAAATACGTCCCATGCGCAGCTTCCTGGATGATGAGTGCAAATTGTCCAACAGTATTTGTTGATACATTACTACATTCATACAGTGGAGCAAAACATTGTGCAAGTTCTCCCATTTATAAAAATGACAGAGGCCTGTAATTTTCATCATAGGTATACCTCAACTATGAGAGACATAATGAAAAACAAAAATACATAAAATCACATTGTCTGATTTTTAGAGAATTTATTTGCAAATTATGGTGGAAAATAAGTATCTGGTCACTTACAAACAAGCAAGATTTCTGGCTCACAGACCTGTAACTTCTTTAAGAGTCTCCTCTGTCCTCCACTTGTTACCTGTATTAATGGAACCTGTTTGAACTTGTTATCAGTATAAAAGACACCTGTCTACAACCTCAAACAGTCACACTCAAAACTCCACTATGGCCAAGACAAAAAAGCTGTCGAAGGACACCAGAAACAAAATTGTAGACCTGCACCAGGCTGGGAAGACTGAATCTGCAAAAGGCATGCAGGTTGGTGTGAATAAATCAACTGTGGGAGCAATTATTAGAAAATGTAAGACATACAAGACCACTGATAATCTCCCTCGATCTGGGGCTCCGCACAAGATTTCACTCATAGTGTCAAAATGATCACAAGAACGGTGAGCAAAAATCCCAGAACCACACGGGGGGACCTAGTGAATGACCTGCAGAGAGCTGGGACCAAAGTAACAAAGGCTACCATCAGTAACACACTACGCCACCAGGGACTCAAATCATGCAGTGACAGACGTGCTTAAGCCAGTACATGTTTGGGCCCGTCTGAAGCTTGCTGAGAGCATTTGGATGATCCAGAAGAGTATTGGGAGAATGTCATATGGTCAGATTAGTGTGACTGTTTGAGGTTGTGGACAGGTGTCTTTTATACTGATAACAAGTTCAAACAGGTGCCATTAATACAAGTAACGAGTGGAGGACAGAGGAGACTCTTAAAGAAGAAATTACAGGTCTTTGAAACCAGAAATCTTGCTTGTTTGTAGGTGACCAAATTTTCCACCATAATTTGCAAATAAATTCTCTAAAAACCAGACAAGGTGATTTTATGAATAATTTTTTCTTGTTATGTCTCTCATAGTTGAGGTATACCTATGATTAAAATTACAGCCTCTCTCATCTTTTTAAGTCTGAGAACTTGCACAATTGGTGGCTGACTAAATACTTTTTTGCCCCACTGTATGAATGTAGTAATGTATCAACAAATACTGGCGGACAATTTGCACTCATCATCCAGGAAGCTGCGCATGGGACATACTTGGACATTCCAACATGACAATGATCCAAATCACAAGGCCAAGTCGACCTGTCATTGGCTACAGCAAAATGAAGTTGAGGTTCTGGTGTGGTCATCTCAGTCTTCGGACCTCAATATCATTGAGCCACTCTGGGGAGACCTCAAACGTGCAGCTCATGCAAGACAACCCAGGAATTTAGGGGAACTGGAGGCTTTTTGCAGGGAAGAATGGGCAGCTTTACCATCTCAGAAGATAAAGAGCCTCATCCACAACTACCACAAAAGCTGTCATTGATGTTAAAGGGGGCAATACACGGTATTAAAAACTGGGGTATCTAAACTTTTGATCAGGGTCATTTTGGTAGTATGTGTTGTGATTATGATTTGATGGCTTCAGCCAACCACTAACCATGAGTGAAAGAAAAGTTTTTGTGTTATCATTCATATTCTTTTAACAATGGTTAAGAAATCATAAATTATGTAAGGGTATGTAAACTTATGAGCACAACTGTATATACAATATCTCACATAAGTACAACCCTCAAATTGTATAATATATTTTCATGTCACAACACTCGTGTGGCGTCACGCTCCGCCCCTCAATGCAAGCCTACGGGAGGGGGCGGGATCAGGCATCTTATCCCCTATCCTTTGGATAGGGGATAAGATGTTTAAGCACCGGAGTACCCCTTTAAAATGAAGAACAAGTAAAGTTAAATCACATATAGCAATAATGCCTTTGGATAGGGGATAAGATGTTTAAGCACCGGAGTACCCCTTTAAAATGAAGAACAAGTAAAGTTAAATCACATATAGCAATAATGCCCCATCCTGTGCCCCCACATATAATAATAATGATAATAATTATGACCCGCTCTGTACCCCCGACATAGTAATAAAGTCAGTCCCTCACATAATAGTGCCCTTTGTCCTGTGCCCCTAACATATAATGCCCCTTGTCATGTGCCCCTGTCCTGCCCCCTCAGGGGGAATTATATTGAGCACATGAGGGGGCAATATATGTGAGGGGCACAGCACAGGGGGCATTATATGTGAGAGGCACATGACAAGGGGCCCTCTTGTAATGTGTCCCTCACGTATAATGCCCCCCCTGTCATGTGCCCCTAACTTATAATGCTCCCTGCCATGTTTCTCTCACATTAAATGTCCCCTTTTACAGTGGGGATCAAAAGTTTGGGCACCCCAGGTAAAAATGTGTATTAATGTGCATAAAGAAGCCAAGGAAAGATGGAAAAATCTCCAAAAGGCATCAAATTACAGATTAGACCTTCTTATAATATGTCAACAAAAGTTAGATTTTATTTCCATCATTTACACCTTCAAAATAACAGAAAACAAAAAAATGGTGTCTGCAAAAGTTTGGGCACCCTGCAGAGTTAATATCTTATACTGCCCCCTTTGGCAAGTATCACAGCATGTAAACGCTTTTTGTAGCCAGCCAAGAGTCTTTCAATACTTGTTTGAGGTATCTTTGCCCATTCTTCCTTACAAAAGTCTTCCAGTTCTTTGAGATTTCTGGGCTGTCTGTCATGCACTGCTCTTTTAAGGTCTATCCATAGATTTTCAATTATGTTGAGGTCAGGAGATTGTGAAGGCCATGGCAAAACCTTCAGTTTACGCCTCTTGATGTAATCCCCCGTGGATTTCGAGGTGTATTTAGGATCATTATCCATTTGTAGAAGCCATCCTCTCTTTAACGTCAGCTTTTTCACAGATGGCATCAAGTTAGCATCCAAAATATGCTGAAATTTTATTGAATCCATTTTTCCTTCAACTCGTGAGATGTTCCCTGTGCCACTGGCTGCAATACAACCCCAAAGCATGATTGATCCACACCCATGCTTAACAGACAGATAGAGATTCTTTTCATTAAATCATGTTCCCCTTCTTCTCCAAACGTACCTTTGCTCATTCCGGCCAAAAAGTTAAATTTTAACCTCATTGGTCCACAGAATTTGCTTCCAAAATGCATCAGGCTTGTCTATATGTTCATTTGCAAGGTTCAAACACAGATTTTTGTGGTGAGGACGTAGAAGAGGTTTTCTTCTGATGACTCTTCCATGAAGACCTTATTTGTACAAGTATCTCTTTATAGTGGAATAGTGTACCACAACTCCAGTGTCTGCCAGATCTTTCTGGAGGGATTGTGCAGTCAAACGTTGGTTTTGAATAGTTTTTCTCACAATCCTGCGAGCTGTTCTGTCTGATATTTTCTTGGTCTTCCAGATCTTGCTTTAACTGCCATTCCTTAATTACATTCCGAACAGAGGATATTAACATTTGAAAACTTTTTGCTATCTTCTTATAGCCTTCTCCAGCTTTGTGAGCGTCAACTATTTTCTATTTCAGATTTCTAGACAACTGCTTAGAAGAACCCATAGTGCTGATTGTTGGGACAAGGTCAGATGAGTCTGGGCATTTAAAACCTTTGAGATTGACATCACCTGGTCTTCCCAGATGATGATTGAGAACAATCCATGACACTGGCAGGTCTCAGCAGTGCATGCTCTAAATTCTGCAGGGTGCCCAAACTTTTACAGATGCCATTTTTTAGTTTTCTGTTATTAAGTGTAAATGATGGAAATAAAATCTAACTTTTGTTGACATATTATAAGAATGTCTAATCTGTAATTTGATGCCTTTTGGAGATTTTTTCATCTTTTCTTGGCTTCTTTATGCACATTAATACAAGTTTTTACTTGGGGTGGCCAAACTTTTGATCCCCACTGTATGTGCTCCTAAGTTTCATAATGCCCCATGTACTATACAGTGCCCCTGTGGTGTTTCCTACAGCTTACCACACACACACAAACACACTCTCTCTCTCTCTGTCTCACACACACTCACTCACACACACACACACTCACTTACACTCACACTCCATAGGATCTTACCAAAAGAAAGACTTAGCTAGCCCAGCCTACAGCTTACTTGAACTGTGCGAGCTGCGGGGACGTGATTTCCTGGCGCCGGTGCGATGATGTGACGTTATCGCGCCGCTCTGCAGGGGATCGTGTCCCCGCCGCTCACACCCTGCTGCAAGCAAGGAGCAAGCAGCGTGTGAGAAAGATGTGTGAATGGTGATGCTAGAGTACGGGGGGGGGGGGGGGGGGCAATTGCCCCGTTGCCTTCCCCTGGATCCGCCACTGGATGGTGCCCCTGCCTGGCGGGCCGGATAAATGTCCTCGGCGGGCCGCATGTGGCCCGCGGGCCGTAGTTTGAGGACCCCCTGGTCTAGGCTATAATAACATTGCCAAGAACCTGAATCTGAGCTGTAGCACTGTGGGCAAGACCATACAGAGGTTTCACAGGACAGGTTTCACTAAAATAGGCTTCACCGAAGAAGTTGAGTATATGGGCTCAGCGTAATATACAGAGGTTGTCTTTGGGAAATAGACGTATGAGTGCTGCCAGCATTGCTGCAGAGGTTAAAGGGGTGGGGTTCAGCCTGTCAGTGCTCAGACCATACACCACACACTGCATTAAATTGTCCTCCCAGAAGGAAGCCTCTTCTCAAGATGGAACACAAGAAACCCTGCAAACAGTTGGCCGAAGACAAGCAGAATAAGGACATTGATGGCACTGGATGTCCTGTGGTCCAATGAGACCATCATAAACTTATTTGGTTCAGATGTTGTCAAGCATGTGTGGCAGCGATTAGGTGAGGAGTACAAAGAAAAGTGTGTTTTGCCTGCAATCAAGTATGGGGGGTGGGAGTGTCATGGTGTTAACCTGCATGAGTGCTGCTGGCACTAGGGAGCTACAGCTCACTGAAGCAGAGCATGATCCCCTCCCTTCATAGACTGGGTTGCAGGGCAGTATTCCAACGTGATAATGATCCCAAACACACCTCCAAGATGACCACTGCCTTACTAAAGAAACTGAGGGTAAATATAGACTGACCAAGCATGTCTTTAGACTCAAAACCTATTGAGCATCTGTGGGGCATCCTCAAACAGAAGGTGGGGGAGCGTAAGGTCTCTAACATCCACCAGCTCTGTGATTTTGACGGGTCAGCTACATTAAACTCTGTTATACGGGCTGTGCACGCACTACTTTACATTGTAGCAGAGGGTCATTAATGTGAAAACTTAGTGCATTCAGAAAGTTTTCAGATCCTTTCACTTTATTGAAGACTTGTGTTAAGCTTGAATGAGGACCATTAGTGGGCAGGCTTTTTAAGGTCTCTTCAGAGATATACGATTGGGTTCAAGTAAGATCTAAACCACTCAAGGTTCCTAAGCCACCTCTGTGTTGTCTTGGCAGTGTACTTAGGATTATTGTCTTGCTGGAAGGTGAATCTTCGTCCCAGTTTGTGGTCCAGAGGATCAGATTTTAATTTACAATATCACTATACTTTGCTCCATTAAGCTTTTCCTTAACCCTGGCCAGTATCCCTATCCCAGCAGCTAAAAAAACATAACCCTCAGTGCATGATGCTGCCATCACTAAACTTTACTCTAGGGATGGTATTGGACAAGTGATAAGTAGTGTCTGGCTTCCTCCAGACACTATACTGACTTATAATTGAAGCCAAAAAATTCAAAATTGGATTAAGGCCAGAGAATCTTGTTTCTCACAGTCTGAGAGTCCTTCAGGTTATTGTTTTGCAAACCTCAGATGAGCTTTCTTGTGTCGTTTACTGAGGAGATGCATTTTTCTGTATTAAAGCCCACAATGGTGAATTGATGGTGGTGCTGCAGTGATGGTTGACCTTACCTGCACTGGCTCTAGTGCCACTTCTGTGTCTTCTGTGCCAGCCACAAGGTCCTCGGTTGTCCGGAAAATGGCCCTGCCCTCATCCAACTGGCCCAACCAATGAGGAGGCGTGGGCACCAAGCCAATAAGATTCAGCGCTGGATATTGAAACTTGCTGAGGTCCTCACTTGTTGCCAATGATAAAGGTTTTCATGTTTTTCTGTACCCTCTGCCTTGTTATTATATTGACCTCCTGTGACCCGACCTTTGACTTCACCAATCTCCAGTCAGTTGATTTTGTACTATGCCACTATGTAGGTTTGACCCATTGTCTATTCTGACTCTTCCCTGGTTTGTGATTTTGTACTGTGTTGCTCTTTTGGTTTTTGACTTCTGGCCTGTTTTCTGATTTAAGCTATGCTCACAGCAGCTTTCCATGAAACATAATTCTTTCTGTACCCTTCTTCATATCTGTGACTCGAAATCCTGTCTCTGAGCTCTACAGGCAATTCTTTTCATCTCATAGTTGGTGTCAAAGCAAAGGGTCTGAATGCTTAAAGCGTACCCGTCCGATCACTCAAAAAAAACAAAACTGTTATATGTTGCTCGGTATCTCATCCTGATTATGTACATGTACTTTGTATGTGTCTGTGACCTACATTTCTCTCAGAATTAGCTTTATTTCTGAAATACCTTAATTTTATCTTCCAGAAGCAGGGGGGCGGGTACTCACTGTGATAGCCACCCCCCCTCCCTCTCCTCAGTCCAGTGCTTCCCAACCAGGGTGCCTCCAGCTGTTGCATAACTACAGCTCCAAGCATGCCAACACATCATTTGGCTGTGCAGGCATGCTGGGAGTTTTAGTTTTGAAACAGCATGAGGATATGATTGTAGTTCCCCTTTATTACACACACACACACTGGCTTCATATATTCTTACACATACACATTAGAGAGACACAGATATACACACACACACATGCTTGGACACTTACTTTTTCATCTGCAATGCATGTTTCTGCCTCATTGATGTCTGCTGTGTGAGAGACGGCAGCAGGCTTCCTGCCCCTCCCCCTCCCCTTCTCTTCTCTTCACATGAGTCTCTGCAGTGTGTACAGCCCCTCCCCCCTCCAAAACGTCCCGGAGTCCAGGACAAAGCAGTGTTCACAGAAGCACTGAATGCATTCCAGGAGGCAGAGGGGCAGTTGTTTGACTGGCTTTTTCACTATGAAATACTGAAAATTTTCTAATGAAAGCAATTACAAAACCTATTGTTTTTGCATGATTTACAACATATCAAAAGTTTTTATATCTGACAGTGCCCATTTAAGTCAAAAATGAAATTATATATATATTTTTGAATATACTGAAGAAGGGGACCATCTGTATATGAACTTCTAATTAATACCTATCCTTGTAAGCGCTGGAATCCTTTTTTTACATACCACTGCACCCCGCACGTGGAACACACCATATCCGCACAAGGATGCCGCTATCCACCATCTTCCAACCAATTCCAGGACCCGCAATATCCCCACATGCAGCCTGTTCTCGACCGCAGACAATACCATCTACAGGCCAGACGTCCGTGCCAGTCTACGTAAGGGAGCAATAGAGGGGACAGCAATACCCCCGCACCTCTCCTTTCCCAACTGCAGATAATAACATTTACAGGCCGGGCACACGCCTGTGCCAGTCTGCACAAGGGAATAACAGACGGAATAATTAGCGTTTAAACGGTGAGCGCACTATGGCCATTCTGGGACTTGCAAGCTCCATCTGCTTCCCTTACTAGCAAGCACCACTATCTTTAGGCCAGACGCTGTCTGTGCCAGCCTACAAAGGTGAATAGATATCATGATCCTACCTTGGTCGTACAGGACATTCTGGGACTTCTAGTTGGTGAGTGGTGAAGTGCACAGAACAACCTATGCAGATACCATTGTTTCCAATTGTGTGTGTATTGGAACTAAACCAAAAAAGGGAGGAAAAAAAGCAAATTGGACATAATGTCACCAAACTCCAAAAATAGGCTGGACAAAATTATTGGCACCCTTTCAAAATTGTGGAAAAATAAGATTGTTTCAAGCATGTGATGCTCCTTTAAACATTTTGCCAAGATAGAGCTTTTTGGTATAGCACATCATTCTACTGTTAACTGAAATCAGAATGAGGCCTACAAAGAAAAGAACACAGTACCTACAGTGAAATATGGTGACGGTTCAATGATGTTTTGGGGTTGTTTTGCTTCCTCTGGCACTGGGTGCCTTGAATGTGTGCAAGGCATCATGGAATCCTATGATTACCAATGGATTTTGTGTCGCACTGTACAGCCCAGTGTCAGAAAGCTGGGTTTGCGTCCGAGATCTTGGGTCTTCCAGCAGGACAATGACCCCAAACATATGTCAAAAAGCACCCAGAAATGGATGGCAACAAAGCGCTGGAGAGTTCTGAAGTGGCAGCAATGAGTCCAGGTCTGAATACCATTGAACACATGTGGAGAGATCTTAAAATTACTGTTGGGAAAAGGCGCCTTCCAATAAGAGAGACCTGGAGCAGTTTACAAAGGAAGAGTGGTCCAACATTACGGCTGAGAGGTGTAAGAAGCTTATTGATGGTTATAGGAAGCGACTGATTTCAATTATTTTTTCCAAAGGGTGTGCAACCAAATATTAAGTTAAGGGTGCCAATAATTTTGTCCAGCCCATTTTTGGAGTTTTGTGGGACATTATGTCCAATTTGCTTTTTTTCCTCCCTTTTTTGGTTTAGTTCCAATACACAGAAAGAAAAATTTCAGGGGTGCCAACATTTACGGCCATGACTGTATATATATATATATATATATATATATATATATATATATATATCATTTATTTTATTGTATCTACTACATCCAATGCAAGGGCCCTGCTAGGATGTTAGTGGAGATATCTGTGCTATAAAATAAACCATTCTATGTACAACTAGCCATATCAATATCATTTTTACAACCATTTCTTACACATAATTAGTATATATATATATACCTACCTTGAGGTCCATTCCAATTTATATTATTATCTAGTATTTTATTGGCACATAAGGTATCGTGCAACACGGTCACCTCGGTATATATTTTTCCTTATAGTGTGAGCCACCCAACCATTTACACTTTTTTTTTAAATAAATTTGCTAACATTTCTAAAATTCTATTTTCACATTGTCATTATGGGTTATTAAGTGCAGAAAAATTGTAAAAAATGTTTTGTTTTATTTTAGCCACAGGGCCGCAACATAACAAAATGTGAAAAAAATGAAAACGTCTTAAAACTTTCCTAATGCACTAGAGCAACTTCTAGGCATGGTAGCTACAATGTTGCCTTCAGTAACAAATTATGGGATTTAAACTTAGGCCTAATTCGGCAACATAACTTGGTCCCTGATATTATACATAAATCTCAACACAATAACTAAAGAAAATACCAGTTCTTTACAAACTTATTCTGAAAAGTCACCTATAATGACAGTAGCCCTATACCTGTCAATGCAGTTTAATATTCAGAGCAAAAGCCTTTAAATCTTTCTCTGTAATTTACATAGTGATGACTGAAGCATCTGGTTCATTTCTTTACTGCAGCTCCCCCTAGTGGTAATCATTAAAATCTTAGCTGCAGTTTGAATTGCAACTGAAGAAAATGTGCAGTGGAAGCAAAATTCCTTATTTTAAAATGTTTGTCTAATCTACATGACGCTCTGATGCTTCACTTCATTGTCTTCTTTGGAGAAAAAAGTAGTAATGGTTTCCCCATTAAAGATTACACTAAACTAAACTACCCTAGTGGTTAAATGTCAACAAACCTTGTTGACACACGAAAAGTCCATAAAAGAAGAGAAGAGTGTGGATGAACTTCTATTTTAATGCACCTAGTGGATAATCTGCCATACTCTATACCAGTGGTCTTCAACCTGCAGACCTCCAGATGTTGCAAAACTACAACTCCCAGCATGCCCGGACAGCCATCGGCTGTCCGGGCATGCTGGGAGTTGTAGTTTTGAAACATCTGGAGGTTCGCAGGTTGAAGACCACTGCTCTATACTATTGTCCTGGTCACCATTCCTGGCTATCAACTCTTTTACTGGGGGCAGCAATGTAAAAAAGGAGCCATGGGGCCACACAGCAAATCTTGGAATGGAGCCCCAGATCACCATCATCATAGATGTTAGTATTTTTGTCTCCCTAATACACATACTGTATATAATGTAAACAGTAATGTAACTAAAGTGAGTATACTGAGTGAGGTTACAGAAACACAGATATAATACAAACAGTAAAGTAACATTACAGGATAGTGTACATAATGATGTCACAGAACAGGAATAATCCACATTGTGATGTAACAGTAATGGAATAATGTGCACAGTGCTGTCACAGAATAGGAATAATCCACACAAAACAGGAATAATCCACACTGTGATGTAACAGTAATGGAATAATGTGCACAGTGCTGTCACAGAATAGGAATAATCCACACAGAACAGGAATAATCCACACTGTGATGTAACAGTAATGGAATAATGTGCACAGTGCTGTCACAGAATAGGAATAATCCACACTGTGATGTAACAGTAATGGAATAATGTGCACAGTGCTGTCACAGAATAGGAATAATCCACACAGAACAGAAATAATCCACACTGTGATGTAACACTAATGGAATAATGTGCACAGTGCTGTCACAGAATAGGAATAATCCACACTGTGATGTAACAGTAATGGAATAATGTGCACAGTGCTGTCACAGAATAGGAATAATCCACACAGAACAGGAATAATCCACACTGTGATGTAACAGTAATGGAATAGTGTGCACAGTGCTGTCACAGAATAGGAATAATCCACACTGTCATGTAACAGTAATGGAATAATGTGCACAGTGCTGTCACAGAATAGGAATAATCCACACTGTGATGTAACAGTAATAGAATAATGTGCACAGTGCTGTCACAGAATAGGAATAATCCACACTGTGATGTAACAGTAATGGAATAATGTGCACAGTGCTGTCACAGAATAGGAATAATCCACACAGAACAGGAATAATCCACACTGTGATGTAACAGTAATGGAATAGTGTGCACAGTGCTGTCACAGAATAGGAATAATCCACACTGTCATGTAACAGTAATGGAATAATGTGCACAGTGCTGTCACAGAATAGGAATAATCCACACTGTGATGTAACAGTAATAGAATAATGTGCACAGTGCTGTCATAGAATAGGAATAATCCATACTGTGATGTAACAGTAATGGAATAATGTGCACAGTGCTGTCACAGAATAGGAATAATCCACACTGTGATGTAACAGTAATGGAATAATGTGCACAGTGCTGTCACAGAACAGGAAAACTCACACTGTGATTTCACAACAACAGATTAATGCCAGAATATTCCCTCGAAGCAGGCGCAGTATGGCGTGAAACTCTACAAACTTTATGAGAGTACCTCAAGGTACACTTACAAGTTTAAAGTATATGAGGGACAGAAGTCCCGTATTGAACTCCCAGAATGTCCCCCCGACTCTGGGTGTTAGCGGTAAAATCATTTTGGACCTTGTGCACCCATTGCTGGATAAGGGTTACCACCTTTATGTGGACAACTTTTATACCAGCATCCCTCTCTTCACATCCCTCTCTTCACATCCCTTGTGTTTTTTTTTTTTTTTTTTTTTGTTTTGCTGTTCTGGCACCATAGGGGCTTTCTAAATGCCACATGCCCCCCAAAAACCATTTCAGCAAAGTTTGCTTTCCAAAAGCCAAATGTGACTCCTTCTCTTCTGAGCATTGTAGTGCGCCCGCAGAGCATTTTATATCCTAACATGGGGTATTTCCATACTAAGAAGAAATGGGGTTACAAATTTTGGAGGGCATTTTCTCCTATTACCCCTTGTAAAAATGTAGAATTTGGGGGAAACCAGCATTTTAGTGAAAAAAAAAAATCATTTACACATCCAACTTTAATGAAAAGTCATCAAACATTTGTGGGGTGCTAAGGCTCACTGTACCCCTTGTTACATTGCTTGAGGGGTGTAGTTTCCAAAATCGTATGCCATGTGTTTTATCAATATTATTTTTACTTATTTTTTTGCTATTCTGGCACCATAGGGGCTTTCTAAATGTGACATGCCCCCCCAAAAACCATTTCAGAAAAATTCATTCTTCAAAATCCCATTGTCGCTCCTTCCCTTCTGAGCCCTCTACAGCGCCCGCCGAATACTTGACATACACATATGAGGTATTTCCTTACTCAAGAGAAATTGGGTTACAAATTTTGGAGGGATTTCTCTCCTTTTACCTCTTGTAAGAATTCAAAAACTGGGTCTACAAGAACATGCGAGTGTAAAAAATGAAGATTTTGAATTTTCTCCTTCACTTTCCTGCTATTCCCGTGAAACACCTAAAGAGTTAACACACTTACTGAATGTCATTTTAAATACTTTGAGGGGTGCAGTTTTTATAATGGGGTCATTTGTGGGGTATTTCTAATATGAAGACCCTTCAAATCAACTTCAAAACTGAACTGGTCCTGGAAAAATTCTGATTTTGAAAATCTTGTGAAAAATTAGAAAATTGCGGCTGAACTTTGAAGCTCTCTGGTGTCTTCCAAAAGCAAAAACTCATCAATTTTATGATGCAGACATAAAGTAGACATATTGTATATGTGAACCAAAATATTATTTATTTGGTATGTCTATTTTCCGTACAAGCAGAAAGCTTCAAAGTAAAAAAAAAAGCAAAATGTTTAATTTTTTCATGAAATGTTGGAATTTTTTTACCAAGAAATGATGCAAGTATCAATGAAAATTTACCACTATGTTAAAGTAGAATATGTCACAAAAAAAACAATCTCGGAATCAAATTCATAAGTAAAAGCATCCCTGAATTATTAATGCTTAAAGTGACATTGGTCAGATGTGCAAAAATGGGTATTCCAGGATAAAACTTTCTTTTTATATCAACTGGCTCCAGAAAGTTAAACAGATTTGTAAATGATTTCTATTAAAAAATCTTTACCCTTCCAGTACTTTTTAGCAGCTGTATGCCAATAATTATCAGCTGCTGAAGTTGAGTTGTTCTTTTCTGTCTGACAACAGTGCTCTCTGCTGACATCTCTGCTTGTCTCGGGAACTCCACAGAGTAGAAGAGGTTTGCTATGGGGATTTGCTTCTACTCTGGACAGTTCCTGAGACAGGTGTCATCAGAGAGCATTTAGACAGAAAAGAACAACTCAACATCAGCAGCTCATAAGTACTGAAAGGATTAATATTTTTTAATACAAGTAATTTACAAATCTGTTTACCTTTCTGGAGCCACTTGAAGTTGTAAGGAGCCTATGAATAATCTAACAGGGTACCTCACCTACCATGTGGCATTTATAATACTGCTGCTCTTTTGCACTTCTGCACCTCTTATAGTGACACCCCTGGGGATGAAACTATCCTTACATTTTTTCAGGTGCCATTTTGAACAAATGATAATAATGACATTTTACTGAATTCTAGTGGATAAGTGCTACTGCGTATATAAGTGTTGGTTGGTTGTTTTTTTTTTTTTTTCTGGTCACATTGCCACCAAACACTATGGGGATAGATAACTTGTACCCATCAGCCTATGGATCTAGCAAAGGCATAAAATCAATGAATCAATGATACCGGTAAGGGCTTTACCGCAGCGTTTGATCCTGTGCAGTGTAGTTTAAAGAAAAAAATCTACCAGAAGTTATAGTAGTGTACAAGATTACCACTACACCGATCATTTATCATGTAAAACAGTTAACCTGTTCAGGACGCAGGGCGTATGCATAAGCCCTGCATCCTGAGTCCTTAAGGACGTAGGGCGTATGAATACGCCCATGGGAATTCCAGTCCCCGGCGCTAGCAGGTTGGGGACCGGACCGGGATGCCTGCTGAAATTCTTCAGCAGGCATCCCGGCACATCGCCGAGGGGGGACCTGAGAGCCCCTCATGTCGGCGATTGCAGGAAATCGCATGTCAATTCAGACATGTGATTTTCTGCTATTCCGGGCTGATTGGGTCTCTGGTGATCCGATCGGCCGGAAATAGGGATGATCGGAGCTGTCACTGACAGCCCCAATCATCCTGAGGGATAGGAGCGAGGTTGCAGTGCTGCAATCTCTTCCTATCCCCTGCCATTAGTAGGCAATGAATGCTGACCAATGGCAGTGGAAGACGGGGGGTTGCCATGGAAACCCCCCGCTCTGCCCACCCCTGGATGTCGGGCAGAACAGGGGAAGAAGATGGCGGCAGGTACCTGAAGAGAAGATGCTGTGGGGACCGCCGATCATCGGAGACATCTGCGGAGATCAGCGGCGCAGATAGGGAAGTGACGGTGGGGGGGGGGGAGGAAGGTGGCAGTAAAGCGATATTTACTAACAACCTGTTAGTTTTTGATATTATGCTGAGAAGCAATCAGATCATTATACAAGATTGTAGTTGTGCGACCATGTCTGTTTCTTCTACCCGAAAGCGATATTTACTGCTGCCCTTCTAGTGGTTGCCAAACTGCAACTCCCAGCATGCCCAGACAGCCAAAGGCTGGAGGGTCACAGTTTGGAGACCACTATTACAGTGGTGCCCAAACGGTAGCCCTCCAGATGTTGCAAAACTACAACTCTCAGCATGCCTAGACTGTCCAGGCAAGCTGGGAGTTGTAGTTCTGTAACATCTGTCCCTTCAGATTTTGCAATTTTCATGAAAATTGTGAAAATTGCTGCTCTACTTTGAAGTCCTCTAATTTTTTCAAAAACTAAAAATATGTCCATTTTATGATGCCAACATAAAGTGGACATATTGTATTTGTGAATCAATATAACATTTTCATGAAATGTTGAGATTTTTCACCAAGAAATGATGCAAGTAATGACGAAAATTTACCACTAAAATAAAGTAGAATATGTCACGAAAAAACAATCTCAGAATCAGAATAATCGGTAAAAGCATCCCAGAGTTATTAATGCATAAAGTGACACTGGTCAGAATTGCAAATTAGGGCTGCGTCCTTAAGGTGAAAATGAGCTGCGTCCTTAAGGTGAAAATGAGCTGGGGTTAAGCAAGAACAAGCATTTAAACCTAAAGTGAATATAACTAAATTATCAACGGTTCATGGATACAGAGCTAGCATTATGCATTACGATTACGTTAAATTTTTATTTTTAGGCACATAGAATGAAAAATGATGATACTTTAAGAAGCAAACAATTCTATGTATTGTTTTCCATTTAATATAAAGCCTTCAATAAGCTCCGAGCTGCACCTGGGAATAAGATTCCACTTATCTCTACTAGTTAAATAGGTTATTGATGGTTGGAAGGGAAAAAAGCCGTGAGAAGTGAGCACTGAACCAAGCCCGAATGCCAGATATAAGATAGCTTCATGATATTTGTGCTAATGGACTTCACACCATCTTATGTAGATCACACGGATGCTCCAGATCTGTGCGCTCAGTAATAAGTAAACGGTGACATAATAAATGTTTACCTGTAGCGTCCTGTGTTATCTGCACTTTGCCGAATGTGAGATCAGCATCCAGTCTAGTAAGACCAAGGATTCACAGAGACATCAGTATAAACCGGGCATAGAATTGGTGTAATGCAGAGATGGTGCATGGGAAATAGCCCCTTACATTTCTTAATAGGGTTCTGAGGTCCTGAATAAACTTGCTTTGTGTCTTTTATGGACTGCACATGCCTTTTCCAACCAATACATTCAGTGTCTTGTGTTCTAGGCTTTCTGCCAGAAAATCTGGAAGGGAGGGCAGTATTATATAAAATATTTTTGTACTTGTTAGAGAAGATACAGATAGGTTAACTCCTTAGTAGGAACACTGCCATATCACTTTTCTGGGGTATTCAGATATTAAAATATTTGCAATTAAAATAGCCACATTTTAACAGGTGCAACTTTATTACCCTTGGGTTTTCAAACAAGTAAACGTTGTTGTTATAATAGACACATTCTGATATAGATAGTTAGCTGGATAGAAAGATAGATAGATAGATGGATGGAAAGATAGATAGATCGAACCCCATTTGAATCTATTTCCAAAAGAATTTAGTCAATAAAAAAGAATTGTGATTAGGACTATTATTATGTACATTAAAAAGTCCGTTGCTGCCCCGGCGCTGTGTCTGTGGGGTGGCGCGGCCCAGGGATTGGTTCGAGTGGCATTTGGGCTGCTCTGCCAGTTGAATTGTTCCCCCTGTGGGCACTGGTGTTGGGGCAGTGGTGGTCGCCACTCAGTGCTGCGCCATTTTATGCTAGGCATGCTAGGGACCCACTATTTACTGGTGGCCGTGACGTGGCTAGCGGACTTGCACTTCACGATCATAAAGTACACTAACTGCTGCATTAGGGCCCTATTCCTCCTGGCAGCCTCATACTGGGAGCACATGGTGAGTGAGCTTTTTACATGTTTCCCCTGGTGCGGTGCTGTTTGGCATCCGTTGCAGCCCCAGCGCTGTGTCTGTGGGGTGGTGCGGCCCAGGGACTGGTTCGAGCGGCATTGGGGCTGCTCTGCCAGTTGGGTCGTTCCCCCTGTGGGCACTGGTGTTGGGGCGGTGGTGGTCGCCACTCAGTGCTGCGCCATTTTATGCTAGGGATGCTAGGGACCCACTACTTACAGGTGGCCGTGACGTGGCTAGTGGACTTGCACTTCATGATCACAAAGTACACTAATGACCCAATGACAGAGCTGGGCTGTTTTCCAGCAGTTCTCACTTCTGGACTTCTTTTCCTACTTTTCTGGCCAATGACAGGACAGGGCATCTTCTCGTAAATCCTCCTCCTCTCTGCCATGCCAGGGTATATTGAAGGACATAAAATCGATGCTTAGACTGAACAGGCTGAACTGTGCTGTGGAATAATTTACAGCACAGTACTAGAGATGGCATGTGGAGGTAGAAGGGCTTTTTGAACTATTGGTTTGCAAGGGGCTACAGATGTAGCCAGCGTCATCTTGATCCCTGATACATTATGTATTGTACAGCACTCTTGAAATCGAGAGAAGTTATTCTAGCACAAATCTAGCACATATCAAATTTTAACATTATTCCTCAATTACTAAATCCAAATGCACTAAAAATAAATGATAATAAAATAATATTATTTGAGGACACAAACACAGAGCTAATTTCTTCCAATACAGCACATCCTCTGTCCTCAGGTTGTTTGTGGTATTGCAGTTTAGCTCTATTGAGGTGAATGGAGGTTGTGTGTAATACCACATACAACCTGAGGACAAGGGTGGCGCTGTTTTTGGAAGAAATTAGCTCTCTTCTGCACATGACACTATTTAAGAGCTGAATCCACTTCCTGTGTTTCGCCCTAGTCTGTCTGCTAAATGAGACAGATTTGCCTAACAACAGAAAGTTAAAGGGGTACTCCGCTGCTCAGCATTTGGAACAAACTGTTCCGAATGCTGGAGTCTGCACCCGGAGCTCGTGACGTCACACAGCCGTCACGGCCCCTCCCATGTACTTGCATTGGGGGGGAGGAGTGAGATGTCCTTAGGGGCGGGGTTATGACATCACGATCGGAACAGTTTGTACCTCTTTAAAGGGGTTATCCAGGAATAGAAAAACTAATTTCTTTCAAAAACAGCTCCATGTCTGTCGACCAGGTTGTGTGTGGTATTACAACTTGGCTGAGCTGCAGAACCACACCCAACCTGAAGACAGACAGGGAGCGGTTCTTGAAAGGAAATAGCTCTGTTTTATTATTCCTGGATAACCCCTTTAACAGCAGTTTGCAGGGAAATAAGACACCTAGTGGCCAAAACTTTAAGACTTTTTTTTTCTAGGGTAAGGATTTCATTTTAGTAAAGTAATGTACAGATATGTAAGAAATCCCATATGCTACCAAATGGAGTAGAGTTGTTTGAAATGACAGTGATCATTTAATGACTGGACATTGGTAGTTTTGGATGGTTTACAATAATCAGTGCATCAGATAATAACGTGTATAAATGATATTTCCCAAATATTGACAGCTTTGTAGGAGGAAACATATTTTTGGCGGCTTCAAAAACCCTTCAGGTTAAAATATGAGCCTAAGCCATGATGCTTGCATGAACAGGGCCTTTTGGTACTACTGTAGGTTTAAGGTATGTGGAATTGCAGATGACACCAAGCTTTGTAGCACAGTACAGTCTATAGAGGATGTGCATAAGTTACAAGGAGACTTGGATAGACTAAGTGTATGGGCATCCACTTGGCAAATGAGGTTCAGTGTGGATAAATGTAAAGTTATGCATTTGGGTACTAATAACCTGTGTGCATCATATGTCTTAGGGGGGTGGGGGTTAAACTGGGAGAGTCACTGGTAGAGAAGTATCTGGGTGTAAATGTAGATCATAGACTACAGAACAACGTGCAATGTCAGGCAGCTGCTTCTAAGGCCATCAGGATATTGTCCTGTATCAAAAAAGGCACGGACTCAAGGGACAGGGACATAATACTCCCCCTTTATAAAGCATTGGTACGGCCTCACCTGGAATAGGCTGTTCAGTGTTGGGCACCAGTTCATCAAAGGAACATTGTGGAGCTGGAAAGGGTGCAGAGACACGAAAACTAAACTACTAAAGGGCATGGAACACCTTAGCTATTAGGAAAGATTAGACGAATTACATTTGTTTAGTCTTGTGAAGAGACATTTAAGCGAGGATATGATCAATGCTTATTAATATATATAAATGTCCCATACAAAAAATATGGGGAAAAACTGTTCCAGGTTAAAGGACAGGCACTCCCCCCGTCTGGAGAAGAAAAGGTTTAGTCTCAAGGGGCGACACGCCTTCTTTACCATAAGAACTATGAATTTATGGAATAGTCTACCTCAGGAACTGGTCACAGCAGGAACAGTTGAGAGCTTAAAAACAGAGCTGAATACATTCCTAGAACAATATAACATGAATGCAGAAATATAAGATCACATCCCTTCCCCTTTATTCACCCATGCCCCTTCCCTTCAATGCCTTAGTTGAACTTGATGGACGTTTGTCTTTTTTGAACCATACTAACTATGTAACTATATGAATGAACTTAGAGTAACTGTGTTTTACGAAGCAACTCTTCACATGCTCAATAGATAAAGCATGGAGCATCTGCAGAATAGCACAGTGGTCCCCTAGTGAGCAATGTTTGTTATTTCTCATGGCTCCTGGAGACAGTAAAATGTTGACTTGAAGATCTCATACAGTACAAGAAACCCACATTTAGACTTTTATGATCCACATGGTAAAAAATGCTTCTAAACTCTAATTATCCAGGAAAAAATTATATTTTGCCCAATGTGCCAAAAACTATGTGTACATTGTCCTTACTTTTCATTATTTTATATATAACTTTTAACAGCATAACATTTAAGTAAATGTACACTTATCAGCACTGTTGTAACACTCACGTTTCAGAAGACAGGAACCCCGGTGCATGTGGATCCGCTGGACCTGTGTGGCAGATGACTTGGACCGTACCGGGAGCAGAGTCTAAGGTGCCGCTGGTTTTCACCAGAACCTGCCGCAAAGCGGGATGGACTTGCTGTGGCAGGCGGCACCCAGGTCGCTACCTCTGGCATGGTTTGACCACATGGGCGGCTGAGGAGATGCGAGGCACAGGAGGGATAAGGCATCTCTTAGTCTGGATAGCAGAAGGTCAGGGCAGGTGGCACAGTTGCGTAGTCTGGACGCAGCAGGAGGTCAATAGGAAGGCGGCAGAGAAGAAAGGTTGGGTCACAAAGCGAAGGATCTGATACACGGCAAAGCAGGAACAGGAATGCTTTCTCTCAGACTCAAGGCAACAAAGATCCGGCAGGGGAGTGAGGAGGGTGGAGCCACAGGTGAATTACACTAATAAGCGCACTGGCCCTTTAAATCTTAAAGCTCTGGCACACGCCCTAGGGGACGGGGACACGGAGCAGTGAGGCAGAGGATGGGGCAGGAGAAGCACCAGGTGAGTGACAAACTGGGGCTCGCATGTTGGCGCGTCCCGCAATGCGAGTCCCAGCCCTGCCAGCAGCAGCAGGTAACGGGACCATGCGCTCACTGCCAGCGTGTACGGCCAGAGCGCATAACGTAACAATTGTACTCTATATCCATAATAGGCCTGTGGACTGTGCACTGTACCTCTTTCTCTCATTGATTGCCATGTTTTTACTGGCTGCTATAGCCACTGATTGAACAATGTTACATTATGTAGGGCCCCACAGACAAAAGGAATGGCAACATCCAGTTGTCAGTTAAAGGGTAACTGTTATTTTTAAAAACTTTTGACATGCCATCAAGACATGTCAAAAGTTTCCATTGCACTGGTTCACAGTTCTGAGATCCTCTGTGATCATTAGTAATAGCCGGGTGAAGTGTACAGCAGCGCTCTTCACTCCCCGGCCAGCCACCTGTTCCAATTCATTCACTCCATAGACTAAATAAAGGAAAAAGGTCAGTCATCCTGTTGACCCACACTAAACACAATACACTGGGTTACAGTGTAGGTGAACAGGAGACCGATGATTACCCAGCGGGCCCGCCTCCTGTATGTAATTCAGCGGGGATAGAAGAGGATCTTCAAAGGGACACAGCTCCGGACTACAGGTACATATTTAACTCATTGACCCCATCATTGGTCTCCTGTTCACCCACACTGTAAGCCTGTGTATTGGGTTTAGTGTGGGTACACAGGATGACCTTTTTCCTTTAAGTAAAAGAGTCAGATTTTATCGACATCTGGGGAGTTAAGCGCACTCTGCTGCTTATTTTATTCAGCTAATATTTGTGATCACAGCGGGTCTCAGGTCTGAAACCCAGTGTGATCTAAAATTTTGACATGTGGATGACATGTGAAAAGTTTTTGTTTTTTTTTATTACAAATGACAGTAATGCTTAAATTCCTGTATTTCCAAGAGAAATAAAAGAAGAAGGGCACAATGTTCACTTGGAAGAAAAGTTGCTCTTGTATTATTTGATATATGTAAGAGATTTGGGTGCAATGCGCCACAATTTGAGATTTGCCCAAATTCTGGCTAACGCGAGAATTGTTTTACACAGTGGAGAACAAATCAACATGAGAAATGCAAACACAACACTATTAATAAATGCCCTACCCCTACATTCCCCTGCTTTAGTGACTGCCTCAAAAGGTTGTGCAACAAAATATTAAGTTCAGGATACCGTCATTTTTGTCTAGGACAGTTTCATTGTTTTGTTTTCCATAATGATTCTGTTGAACTGCAATTCAAAAGCAATGTCTGATTTTCATCAGTTCATTGTCACTATTTTCAGGAGCATTGTGGGGTTTTCAGTCATTAATAGAAGGGCACCAAAAATGATATAAGTCTCCACAATTCTTTGTCATTTTTTTTCAAGGAGAAACATTACCCCTGTGGTCCCACAATAGGCCAAAACTAAGTCAAAACTAAGCCAGCACCCTGTTCTGTACTGATATGGGGCAAAAACTCTGAAACAGCCAACTACAGATGGGTAATTCTTCTTCCTTTAGAGATTTCTGGTCAAAGTCATGTTCTAAGACTCACAGTTGCAGTAAAACACTGACTTTAAAGGGGTACTCCGCCCCCAAGACATCTTATCCCCTATCGAAAGGATAGGGGATAAGATGTCAGATCGCAGGGGCTGCTGGGGACCCCCGGGATCTCGGCTGCAGCACTCAGCTGTTGCGGCTTCCGGCAGCGCTGGAGGCTCTCATCCTAACGCTTCACGACCACGGTGATGGGAGATCGTGACGTCATACTCCGCCCCCGTGTGACATCCCGCCCCCTCAATGCAAGTCAATGGAAGGGGGCGTGACGGCTGTCACGCCCCCTCCATAGACTTGCATTGAGAGGTGGGGTGTGACGTCACATGGGGCGGAGTCGTGATTTCACGATCTCACATCACCGTGGTCGGGAGCCGAAGCCTCCAGCGTTTACGGAAGCCGCAACAGGTAAGTGCTGCAGCCGAGATCCCGGGGGTCCCTTTGGATAGGGGATAAGATGTCTAGGGGCGGAGTACCCCTTTAAGGGAAAGCTACCTGTTAAAGATGATATGAGAGCTGCTGCGCATATTCTTTCTTCCCAAACCTTTTCTGGGCTTTATTAATGTCGGAAAATATCTGCTCCTCTCAGAATAAAAACAGGATAGTAATTACTCATCGCCTCTGTATGTTATTGTTCTGTTATCTATTTTCAGGGCATAAGATAAGTCGGTCATATGCTTGTAACATGAAAAAATGAGCAGCCAACTTTCAAGGGCTTTAGTTTGGTGCATATGAAAGGATCATTCTCTTTTTCCAACAACATCTCACATGTATCTTAAATTCAATATAACATATATAGCAAATTATAAAATTAGATTGGATTTATAATGCTTTGATCTGTGTTCAAATATTTGTCTCCAAACTTAAAAGAAAAATATTACTGGAAACAAATTAAAGGGTTTTCCCAAGTGCAACAAACAGTTTCCAGGGGTAAGAAGGGTAAATAAAATAATTCTTAAACTCACTCTTTCGGTCGATCCCGATCCAGCCCCACTGTTCTAGAGTCTACGGTCGAAGAGCCCCATTCGTGTCACTATTTACGAGTGCTGCAATCAATGACTGCCTCAGCAGCCCCATGCGCAATGTACAGGGATATTACTGGGGCATTTCTGCCAGGGGCTCTAGTGCAATGGTGATGCAACCAAAGAGGGGTGACTATAAGGGTTTTTATTTTTCCTCTCACTCCCTGATACTTGGTATTTTTTTTTCAATCCTAGAAAAACATTTTAAGGATCAAATACCAACAATGTTTCAGAGAAGAAAAAGACAAATCGGCACTTCATAGGGCATCAGAAAAAGTGCTCAACTGCAAGTACATTCAGCTATGGATGCTGTGCTAGAAGCATAACTTACACACAATTTCAGATTAATAACAGGCATTATGGATATAAGAATTATTATCCTTTTTTTTTCCCTTGACTTAAAATCAGTCTGTATGCTCTTAGCTTTATCATGGCCATGGGGTGTTGAGGCACTCTTACAGGGGTACTCCGGTGGAAAACTTTTTTTTATTTTTTTAAATCAACTGGTGTCAGAAAGTTAAACAGATTTGTAAATGATTTCTATTAAAAAATCTTTACCCTTCCAGTACTTTTTAGCAGCTGTATGCTACAGAGGAAATTCTTTTCTTTTTGAATTTCTTTTTTGTCTTATCCACAGTGCTCTCTGTTGACACCTGATGACCCTATCATGAACTGTCCAGAGCAGGAGAAAATCCCCATTGCAAACCTATGCTGCTCTGGACAGTTCCTGACACGGACAGAGGTATCAGCAGAGAGCACTGTGGACAAGACAAAAAAGAAAGTAAAAAAAAAAAGAATTTCCTCTGTAGCATACAGCTGCTAAAAAGAACTGGAAGGGTAAAAAATTTTAATAGAAGTCAGCCATATTTCACCATACAGTGCACATAATTCCCAAAGAAATACCACAGTTCAACACAAAAAACCTCCACAGCAGCGCCAAATACCACAGTGCAGCACAGCATACCTCTCCAACATCGCTAAACATCAGGGTGCAGCACAATATACTTCTCTGGCAGCACCAAACACCACAGTGCAGCACAATATACCTCTCTACAGCATTGCCAAACACCACATTGTAGCACAAAAAACCTTTCCAGCAGCACCAAATACCACAGTACAGCATAATATACCTCTCCAGCAGCACCAAACAAACACTACAGCACAGCACAAAATATCTCTCCTATGGTGCTTAAACCTTCATCGGTGGATGATGCAATTCATTACAGATCTTCCGTCTTTAGGTAACATATGCCTAATAATACCATGATAATTTCATTGAAATCTGAGGCTAATATACTAAATTAGATGATTAAAGTACGCTGCAATGGCAATGGGTTAGTGGTGCACAGATTTGGGCAACTGGATCTTGGAAGTGTCATTGATAAGACAAATAATTGTACACTACCTATTTAGGATAAATGTTTCCTTAATGGCCTTTGCATGTGTCACCTAGATGTGTTAAAAGGCTCAGGTTGTTTGTTATTGACTTATTCTAATCCTAAAATTACAAGAGCTGCAGGAGGCATCTTAACTGCTGTCATCATAATGTCACCACAAAAGAGAGAAAGTGTATGACTACCCTTACTTACATGCTTGCCAAGGAGTTAATAGTAGTCACTGTAAGGCTATGTTCAGATGGCGGAATTTCGGGGTGGAATTCCGTGAAAGAATTCAGCCAGAAATTCTGCCAAAATTTACTGTACATTCACTTCAGTGGGATTCTGCTGTCCCATTCACACAGAGGAATTGCCACGTTGGGCACTCCGGCGGAATTCTGCAATTCCATTCAGCAAGCAGAACAGAATTTGTGCGGAATTGCAGAGATTCCTCCATTGGAACATAGCCTAAACCTGACCGGACAGCTGAAGCTGATAGAAGAAGAGCTGCTGCAGGGGACACAACAATGATGAAGAAATAATTTAAGTGGTTATCCACCATAAGGTGACTTTAGTACTGACAGTAATGGACATGCTCAGGAAGGATCCGTGCTTGTCTTGGGGAAAAATGGCTGTGTTGTGAGTGCTCTATAATGATGCTGCTTTCTTTATGTGAAATTGCTGTTTCCTGTTGGAGTTACCTCCCTCCAACTACAAGTCCCAGGATCCCTAGTTTGTAAGTGTGAGTTCACTTTTCTCCCTTCCACACATCAGTCACCCCACCCTTTGCAGCACGCCTGAGCTATGCGTGTGGTTCGTGAAACTACAAATCCCTGGAGCCCTGTGGATAAGGATCTCCCTCCCACCCAGCGATCCCTCCACCCATTGAAGCAGACAGACTCCCTTTCAACACCTGACCAGTAATGTAATGTCTTGGGCCGCACTGCAACCTGGGAAAACCTGAGATTATACTTATTTTGTATGCTCTTAAAAATAAACATCAGGATAAAGATCACTTAAGAATTGCGAGCCCGTCCATCAAACACAGGTAGACATTATATTATGAACTAAACTAATCTTACATCCTCTGTAGCACAAAGGAAGAAAAATTCTGGAATACTCTTTTAACTGAACAGTATTACTGTTTACTAAATATTCAGAGTTGGCTTGTACAGACATTTATCCAGGTTTTTTAAAATGAATGGCCTATCCAGCTGATTGGAGGAGACCACACTGTTCTTCATTGTATTGGTTTGTAGTCTACAACATTGTACTTTTAGTAGAGTCTGTATTGCGGTTTTGTCCCATATTGTGTCACAGCTTTCCCCAAACAGCTGATCCAAAATAGGATAGGCCATAAATTATAAAAGCCTGGGTTGTCAACCCTCCTAACATTTCTGTTTTAGTGAACATTTGGATTCCCCATAGTATCATAGTTCTGGAGCATCTTCCTTTGGGACCCTGGAACTAAATCAATCTCTGATATACAGTGTTGTGTCAACAGGGCAATATTGGGAAGATAGGTAAATGAAGCCTTTTTAAAAATAACGTAGGAAAAAAAAAATATTTGCCAAGTATCTGACTAGTTACGAGTTGTTACATTAGTGACGTGAAAAGGACATTGAACCCAATGAATCTGTATAAATCCATCTTTATTGTGCTTCCCCTAGTTACAGTCTTGTGTATTTAAAGGGGTTATCCAGGAATAAAAAAAACACAGCTAATTTCTTTCAAAAACAGCTGCCCGTCTGTCTCCAGGTTGGGTGTGGTATTATAACTTGGCTCCATTCACTTCAATGGAACTGAGCTGCAGAACCACGCCCAACCTGGAGACAGACAGGGAGCGTTTTTTGAAAGAAAGTAGCTCTGTTTTTCTGTTCCTGGATAACCCCTTAAACAAAACTGCCCAGACATGGACTTGATGCTTCTGCCTAATAAACAGGGCTAAGGAATCTATTAAAGCCAATTAATCACCAAAAATATGGCATTTATATATGTAATAAACTGCAACTTTTACATAAAACTCAACAGCCCCTTTCACTTTTGATAACGATAAGTCTCTTTAAACTAAAGCAGTGATACATTATATGTGAACAGAAAAGACTTCAGCCCAAAAGACTAATAATCTATTGGACATTTGACATTTATAGTGTGGGAACATAAGCACATGGATCCCACAGATGTCTCGGATGTACATTACTACTGGTAGGGGTGGGGATAGCTCAACATTTATGGATTGCTCTAGAGATTTGATTAAAAAAAACAAAGCTTTTATTCCATCCAGATTTAAAAGCAGAAAAAAAGAATTTCCCAGTGTAGAGAAATGTAAGACCGGGTACAGGCTCCGCACGTAAATTAATTAATTTGGTAATAAACTAAAAAAAATAAAGTTCAATCCCTGAACAGGGCTCAAGTCCTGCAGGAACTCATGGGAACGGAGTTCCTGCACTTTTTTCACAGCAGGAATGCAGTTCCCATTAGCAGGGGTCCTGCAGGACCAGCCCTTAAAGGATTACTCTGCCCCTAAACATGTTATCCCCTATCCAAAGGATAGGGGATAAGATGTCTTATTGCGGGGGTCTCTGCTGCGGCGCCCCAGACATCTGGTGCATGGAGCGACCTTCGCTCTGTGCCGGATAACTGGTGATGCAGGGCAGAGGCTCGTGACGTCACAGTAATGCCCCCTCAATGCAAGTGTATGGGAGGGGCGTGACGGCCGTCACGCCCCTCCCATAGACTTGCATTGAGGGGCTGTGACAGTGAGTCATGAGCCTCTGTCGCTGAACCCAACACTCTAAACGAATGCCGGGAGCAGCAGGGAGAATGTGGGGGTCCCCAGCGGCGGGACCCCCAGGATCAGACATCTTCTCCCCTATCCTTTGGATAGGGTATAAGATGTCTAGTAACCCTTTAAGTTGAGATCTAGGGTGAGTTCCCACACTTTTTTTTTCCAAGGACTTGACCCCTGTCCCTGAAGACAAATATTAAGTAATATCTTACAGAAAATCATTTCTAAACATCATAACCATCCTGGCACTCATGGCAATGTTGTGTCTATATTGCGGTAGAATCTCAAGAGGACTGTATACAGAGGTGAGTAAATCTACTGTTAGATTCACAAAACATGAATTGAACAAACCAACCATTGGTCCATTTTGTTAACTTTTTCACCTTTCTAAGTAATTTGATTTCCCAGACAGTCCAGTGGTCTCATTCCAGACTTCACCGGGAAATCAGATTACTTGCAAAGCAAAATGACTTATAAAACTAAAAGAACAGCTGATTCATTAGATTCAGGATTCTGTTGATTCACTAAACCCTAAATATGCTTATGAGACATTATTGAACGTAAATCTAAACCAAATCTAAGAAACTGCTGTTGAAGGAACATACCGCATATACTCGAGTATAAGCTGACCCGAATATAAGCCGAGGCCCCTAATTTCACCCCAAAAACCCAGGAAAAGTTATTGACTCGACTATAAGCCTAGGGTGGGAAATACATCATCCCCCCATGTCATCATCCCCCCTGTCATCATCCAGATCCCTGTCATCATCCAGACCCCCGTCATCATCCAGACCCCCATTATCATCACCGCCTGTCAATCCCTTCAATCAGTGGTCTTCAATCTGCAGACTTCCAGATGTTGCGTAACTACAACTCCCAGCATGCCGGACAGCCATCGCCTGTCCGGGCATACTGGGAGTTGTAGTTTTGCAACATCTGGAGGTCCGCAGGTTTTAGACCTCTGATTGAAGGGATTGAGAGGCGGAGAGTTCACTCGAGTATAAGCCGAGGGGGGCGTTTTCAGCATGAAAAATCATGCTGAAAAACTCGGCTTATACTCGAGTATATTCGGTAACAGAATTTCATAGCACATAGCTCAGTACTCACCTCACTTGTGAGAGAAGTCAGATCAAATATTTACCAGCAGCTTAAGGGTATATTCTGCCATGCCACAACTTATAAATAATGCTATTGCTGGTGAAATAAAAATCATACTTACCTACGTTGGTCCTCCACAGGTCCTACTGCAGCTCCTGTTGCTGCTCTTTTTGATCCCCCTGATGCTCATCTCTTCTGCCTGCCTCTGAGATGAGATGTAGAAGCAGGACCCTTCCGCTCAGTCAGTCAGTGGCCGCAGGGGTGTCTCTTCTAAGTCAGTGAATGGTCCTGCTTCTGCATTTTGTCTAAAAAAACAGGCAAATCAAATAAGCATTGGGGGACCAGATGGAGCTGCAGCAGGACCTATAGGGGACCTTGTAGGTAAGTATACCTTTTTTCTTTTTCTCACCAGCCCAAGCATTATGTAAAACCTTGTAATACACCAGAATACTCCTTATAACTTGGTAATTTACCATATTTTTCCCCCTATAGGACGCACCGGCATATAAGACGCACTCAATTTTAAAGGTGCAAAATCTAGAAAAAAAGATTCTGCACCCAACAGTGATCTTCAACCTGCAGACCTCCACATGTTGCAAAACTACAACTCCCAGCATGCCCGGACAGCCGTTGGCTGTCCGGGCATGCTGGGAGTTGTAGTTTAGCAACATCTGGAGGTCCGGAGGTTGAAGATCACTGGTATAGGAAGTTGTACTCACGTGTCCCCGCCGCTCCGGACCGTCACCGCTCGTCACCGCTGCCCTGGATGTCGCCACGTCCCCGGGGTGTCCCCGACGCTCTGGACGTCTTCTTCCCCGGGATCCACGCTCTCCGTCGCCGTCATCACGTCGCTACGCACCCCGCTCGTATTGGATGATGGGACGGCGTGCCCGAACGTCGAAGGAGAGTGCCGCCATGCAGGGGATCCCGGCCCGGAGCAGACACCGAGGAAGCAGGTAAGTTCCCTCCCGGTGTCCTATAAGCTGTTTGGGATGCCGCGTTGAAATTTCACCGCGGCGGTCTCGAACAGCCCGACTGAGCAGCCGGGTTAGTGTCACTTTCGCTTCAGACGCGGCGGTCAGCTTTGATCGCCGCGTCTGAAGGGTTAATACAGGGCATCACCGCGATTTTACCATTATCAATGATAGATAGGAAAAATTCTGGATTGAGATGTTGCGAACAGCTACTGCTTGTTCTGGAAACTGACCACACATCCTTTAGATTACATGGAAACAAATAGGGAAACTGAATGTTTTGACATATTCTTTTCCCACCACTTGTACTGGAATGTTGCCTGCTGGAAGTACACATCCTGACTTAATAAAACTTCACTACAAAGTACATACATCATTTATTCAAAATTATACTTTAATCAAAAACGTCACAAAAAGTCAGTCAGAAAACAGGACTGAGGGTCTATTCACACGGCGGAATTCCACCTCAAATTTAAGCCCATAGACTTCTATGGGATTCCGCTTTCCCATTCACACTTCTGAATTTTCGCTTGCGAAAATTCAGAAGTGTGAATGGGAGTGCGGAATCCCATAGAAGTCTATGGGCTCTAATCTTAGGTGGAATTCCGCAAGCGGAAATTCTGCGGTGCAGGGGCAGACTGACAACACTCAGGGCCCCTGGACCAAATAAAGCAAGGGCCCCTGCAAGACTCTGCCCCTGGTCACACCTCTGCCCGCCCCTATTCCACTCAAATCCCCACCCCTAAATATATATGTGTGTGTGTGACATATTAATGTAGGTAGAATCATTTTCCATGGCCAATAATATACAAGTATACAAGGAATAAATATATACCACCACACAATAACCGGTTAATACCACCATACTATACCAAATAAAACCACTATACACAGAACAGTTTTTATTAATGCCACCCCTATCAGGTAGGCAGATAGGAATCCCCAGTAGGTAGACAGAACCCCTGGTATGTATGTCACCCCAGTAGGCAAGCAATATAGTGTTCCCCTGTAGGTAGATAGGGCCCCTGATAGATTATTGCCCCCCCCCCCCCCATAGGCAAGAAGGGCTCCCCAGTAGGTAGGTAGAACACTTGGTAAGTACTTTCCCCAGTAGATAGGCAGGTAGGGCTCTCCAGTAGGTAGATGAAGCCCCTGATAGATATGCCCCCCCGCCCCCCCCCCCCCTGTATGTAGACAGCTAGGGCTTCACACTACGTCATTAAGCCCCCTTAGTAAACAGGTAACCCCCCCCCCCTCCTTAATAGTTAGCAAACAGTCCCCCCCCCCATTTGTATAATAAAAGATTCACCTGTATGTGCAGAAAGCCGCGCATACAGCTGAGAGATGTTCTGCAGCTCCGGGAACCGGGGTATCAGGTCTAAACTCTTGTGCCCCGGATCCTTAGGGAGGCCCGCTGTGGATGGGGGCCCTGGGCAATTGCCTGCCTGGGGATCCGGGACAAGTGTCCTGGATCCCCAGTAGTAGCGGTGGGCCCTTTACCCAGTCGGACAATGTCCGGTTGGACCGGCCGGTCCATCTTTGCTGCCGTGTGAATAGACCCTTAGGGTCTTTATTTGTAAGCTGATCGCTGGCCGGTTTACACAGGTCAGTTATAGGAATAGATGTTCCTGAAAAAAAAAGAAGCATCGCTCTAATCTAACC
Source organism: Hyla sarda (assembly GCF_029499605.1). Lineage (NCBI taxonomy): Eukaryota > Metazoa > Chordata > Amphibia > Anura > Hylidae > Hyla > Hyla sarda. The sequence continues at coordinate 44,045,089 of NC_079197.1, read as the reverse complement.
AAGTGCTATGTAGCATGTGTAACAGTGTAGACTACAAACGAAGAAAAAGAAAAAACACATGCATATAGGTCTATTGTCCTAAAACGTTCAATTAGCACTGCAAAATACTTTATTAAAACATTTAAAAACTGCATAAACACTATTGACCTTGGTCAAGTCAAACAACTCCCCACATGGTCTGTAGGGGCAATGCACAGATTACACAATGCAGTATCAAATACATGGACCAAAAATATATATCAACACAATAAAAAAAATGTGTTATTTAGAAAAAACAAGTTTCTTCAGCAGCTGCAACATGTATTATACAGTTATCCTGGATGGTGCCAGATGTAAGGGTTTTATATACTGTACTGTTCCAACAGTATAAATGCACAAGGTCTGTAGTCTTAACGTTACAGAACTCCTTGGTAATGTCTATTCATTTACAGGTGAAACTCGAAAATTAGAATATCGTGCAAAAGTTCATCGTATTTCATTAATGTAACTTAAAGGGGTATTTTGGAGAAAAACATTTTTTTTTTTTAGATCAGCTGGTGCCAGAAAGTTAAACAGATTTGTAAATGACTTCTATAAAAAAAAATCTTAATCCTTCCAATGCTTATCAGCTGCTGTATACTACAGAGGAAATTATCTTCTTTTTAAATGTATTTCCTGTCTAACCAAAGTGCTCTCTGCTGACACCTCTGTCTGTCTCAGGAACTGTCAAGAGCAGGATAGGTTTGCTATGGGTATTTTCTCCTGCTCTTGACAGTTCCTGAGACAGACAGAGGTATCAGCAGAGAGCACTGTGGTCAGACAGATAAGAAATCTAAAAAGAAAAGAACTTCCTGTGGAGCATACAGCAACTGATAAGTACTGAAAGGATTAAGATTTTTAAATAGAAGTAATTTATCAATCTGTTTAACTTTCTGGCACCAATTGATAAAAATTTTTTTTCCATTTTTGCATTTTAGTTTTTTCCTCCTTACACTTAAAAAATAATAACTCTTTCAATTTTGCACCTAAAAATCCATATGATGGCTTATTTTTTGCACCACCAATTCTACTTTGTAACGACATCAGTCATTTTACCCAAAAACCTACGGCGATATGGAAAAAAATATTGTGAGACAAAATTTTAAAAAAACGCCATTTTGTAACTTTTTGGGGCTTCCGTTTCTACACAGTACATTTTTTGGTAAAAATGAAACCTTCTCTTTATTCTGTAGGTCCATACAATTAAAATGATCCCCTACTTATATAGGTTTGATTTTGTCGCACTTCTGGAAAGAATCATAACTACATGCAGGAAAATGTACACGTTCAAATTTGTCATCTTCTGACCCCTATGACTTTTTTTTTTTTTCTGCGTATGGGGTGGTTTCAGGGCTCATTTTTTGCACCGTGATCTGAAGTTTTTACCATTTTTTTATTCATAGGACTTTTATTCATTTTTTCATTATATAAAAAATGACCAAAAATGCACTATTTTGGACTTTGAAATATTTTTTGAGCATACGCCATTGACTGTGCGGTTTAATTAATTATATATTTTTATAATTCGGACAGTTCCACACGCGGCAATACCACATATGTTTATTTTTATATAAAAAAAAATTTTTTATGGGAAAAGGGGGGTGATTCAAACTTTTATTAGGGAAGGGGTTAAATGATCTTTATTCACTTTTTTTTTACTTTTTTTTTTGCAATGTTTTAGCTCCCATAGGGATCTATAACACTACACACACTGATCTTTTACATTGATCAATGGTTTCTCATAGGAAACCATTGATCAATGATTCTGCCGCTTGACTGCTCATGCCTGGATCTCAGGCACTGAGCAGTCATTCGGCGATCGGACACCAGGAGGCAGGTAGGGACCCCTCCTGCTGTGTCACAGCTGTTCGGGATGCCGCGATTTCGCCGCGGACATCCCAACTAGCCCCCTGAGCTAACCGGCAATGATTCACTTTCACTTTAGACGCGGCGTTCAACTTTGAATGCCGCGTCGAAAGGGTTAATAGCGCGCGGCACCGCGATCACAGGGTCCCGGCCGTTGTTAGAGGCCGGGCCCGCGTGGCCCCGCGTTATAGAACGGGAGCGGACTCATGATGTACCGGGACATCATGGGTCCTGTAGGGATTAAAAGGCAAGGAAGCAGGAAGTGCTTCAAAATCTCCTGGTAGACGGATGTGTTGACCCTGGACTTAAAGGGTACCTCTCATCAAATAAACTTTTGATATATTTTAGATTAATGAATGTTGAATAACTTTCCAATAGCATGTTAATGAAAAATATGCTTCTTTCTATTGTATTTTTCCCGATCAGTCCTGTCAGCAAGCATTTCTGACTCATGCTGGAGTCCTAAACACTCAGAGATGCCAGCCTGCTTTGTTCACAGCCAAACAGGCTATGAACAAAGCAGGTTGGCAGCTCTGAGTGTTCTCCTTTGTGAACAAAGCAGACTGGCAGCTCGTAGTGTTTAGGACTCCAGCATGTGTCTGAAATGCTTGCTGCCAGGACTGGTAGGGAGACCCCTAGTGGTCATTTCTTCAAAGTGGAAAATTAAATAGAAAGAAGCATATTTTTTAATAACATGCAATTGTGAAGTTATTCTGCATACATTAATCTATAATATATATCAAAAGTTTTTTTGATGAGAGGTACCCTTTAATGAAGCACAGTGACCAATACTAGCAGATGACATGGCTCCCCAAATCATAGTAATTGGGGGTGGGAGGGGGCGGCGGCTTTGGGGTTTTCATGAGCTGTAATCCATAATCATCACAATTATGACAAATCACGGCATTAACTATTTTGCTTTGCATGTAATGAGTCTCTCTCATATATTAGTTTCACCTTTTAAGTTGCATTAAAGAAATAAATGAGCTTTGCACAATATTCTAATTTTCCGAGTTTCACCTGTACAGTAGGGAGTATAGTGTCAGACTGGCTTCTCTGGGAATCCTTTGGTGGGCCCACACCCTCAGTATGTAGTCATTTCTTCCTTGGGCCTATATACTGACAGGCAATTTTACCAGAGGAGGATATGTATACCTTCTCTGATCAGAAATAGAGGCCCTAGTACCGGCATCGCCTATAGCCAGTGGTCTTCAACCTGCGGACCTCCAGATGTTGCAAAACTTCAACTCCCAGCATGCCCGGACAGCCGTTGGCTGTCCAGGCATGCTGGGAATTGTAGTTTTGCAACATCTGGAGGTCCGCATGTTGAAGACCACTAGCCTTTATTGATCCTGACCTCCTTCTTCCAGCTTTGCATTATGTTACAACAGCTTCTTCCTGCTGAAACTTGATCCAGACTTGATCCGCCGTATGCGGTTTCACGACCGCAGGAAAAAAGGCAGTCGACCACGTTTTTGCCTGCGGTCGGGAAACCGCATACGGCCGAAAATGCAGCCGACCGGAGGCTGCGGTTCACTCCGGTCGGCTCATGGACATGCATTAAATACGGTTCCCCTATGCGGCTGAGTGCGGGCGCCGTGATTAAGCCCCGCCCCCCTCCTCCCAGCCGTATACGGGAACCGTAGTTACAAATCGTAGTGTGAACCCAGCCTAAACTGTATCAAAAAGTGTATACAAATTTTTATCTGTATACGGTTTGAAAAATGATGTCCGGTTGCATCCGTTTTTTAAGAAAAAAACGTATTCGTTTTTAACTTTTCACTCCATTATGAATAAAGTTTTACTTGTTTGATTGAAATTCCAAGAAAAAAAACTGAGCAAAGTCAAAAACTGTATGGTGAAAACCGGATGGAACCGTAAGCACATAAGGTTCTGTATGGTTCCCATTGACTCCCATGTTTTAAAAAAATGTATACAGTTTAATACAGTTTTTCACCCGGACCAAAAACCATGGTAGGCCACAATTTTCTGTCCGGAATAAAAAAAGTCAAAAACTGTGTGGTTTGAAAAACGGAGACAACCGTATAAATTATGGTGCATACGGTTTTGAATGGGAAGTCTATGGGCACGGTTTTCTGTACGGTTGCGTAAATTTTTTTTTAATGAAACCGTATGCTAAAACCGTATAGTAAAATCGTGGTGTGAACCCACCCTAAGAAAGGTTGTGCAGAGCTAAGTCATGCAGGGAAAAATTGTGTTTATTGAGATAAATCATGTAGGATACAAAGTAGCAGGATAGCAGTATTAGCAGGAACACGTTTCAGGAGTGCATGATACCCTAAGTATTTCGCCTAGAAACGCTTTACTGCTAATACTGCTATGAATTATCTCAATAAACAAGATTTGTAACTACATGGCCACACTACAGGCTGGTATAACCTCCAGGCCCCACTAAGAGACTTCCAGTTTCTGTTCTACTGTTCAAAAGTATTTGCTAGTAGTACTGGTAGTAGAAATACATAAAATAGAAAATAAAAATAAAATAGGCATAAAATGTAATAGGTGCTGGTATCCCAGTTAGGCAAATAATAGGTAGCACTATAGGTGCTTGCACGGGGATCATGCTAAGCCGGGTGGAATACAATGTGTTATGATCTGAGCAGAGATGTCTCCATGTGGCTCGTATCTTATAGAGATATAGCGTGTGGCAGCGTGACGGTGAGTGAGTGAATTCAGTTCGCTCTGCGGCGCTCGAGATTCCTTATATGTGTCCCACTCTACCGTGACGGCACAGGGATAGAGGTTAGTGAGTGGGATATAGATAGTCTGTTATTTGTAATCCTGTGGGTGCATGAAGCTGTGTTCTGCAGCGCTGGAGACCCCCCTCAAATGTCTACCCGGCGGCATGGGGAAAGTTTGAGTGGGTTTAGGGGTTTGGCACACTGTGCCTCTTACCAGCAATGTCCTGGAGCGAGGTTACCCGGCATAGGTTTTCACCGCGGAGACGTCCGCTGGCAGGTGGGATACGTGCAATCCCGGGAGATTGCTCTGATATAGTTTTTGCAGTCCGATGGATGATGTAGAGTTTGCCAATACTGGGGTACAGGTGGTGGAGGCTAGATGCATTTCGAGGTACTCATCAATAGCAAATGTTTCTATTGGCAAACTCACCATCATCCATCAGACTGCAAAAACTATATCAGAGAACTCTCCCGGGATTGCATGTATCCCACCTGCCAGCGGACATCTCCCCGGTGAAAACCTATTGCTGGTAAGAGGCACAGTGTGCCAAACCCCTAAACCCACTCAAACTTTCCCCATGCCACTGGGGTCCACATTTGAGGGGTCTACAGCGCTGCAGAGCACAGCTTCATGCACCCACAGGATTACAAATAACAGACTATCTATATCCCACTCACTAATCTCTATCCCTATCCCTGTGCCGTCAGGGTAGAGTGGGACACATATAAGGAATCTCCAGCGCTGCAGAGCGCACTGAATTCACACACTTACCGGCACGCTGCCACGCTCAATATCTCTATCAGATACGAGCCACACAGAGACATCTCTGCTCAGATCATAAGACATTGTATTCCACCCGGCATAGCATGATCCCCGTGCATGCACCTATAGTGCTACCTATTATTTGCCTAACTGGGATACCAGCACCTATTACTTATGCATTTTATGCCTAATTTATTTTCTATTCTATGTACATCTACTACCAGTCTTATCGTGGTAAGTCCGATGTAAGGGCCCTACAAAGGACACCACAAGAAATATCACTGTTGTTGTATTAATAAATTGTTTTAATTCAATCTAACTCACTGGATCTACATTATGTATATATATATATATATATATATATATATATTCATATATATTTTTTATACAACTATACATTGGTTTTAATCAAGCCCAGACTTGAGGAAAGTGTACCCCCACTACATACATTGTTTGCAGGTTGTATGGGATACACAACCTTTTCACATTAGTACTTGTCTGGCAGCAATACTATTGTCCCTATTGTCTGGTTGTAGCTACCTACACACATTTTAGCAAAATTTGTGATTATAGTTCACCCCACTACAATCTCTTACAAGGACAGCTGTAAAGAATTGCATTCCCATAACCACATATGGTATGTAGTGTAGTATAAGTTGTTTCTATCATAAAGTTGGTCCTTTGCCTATGTGTTATTACAGTAGATCAGCATGTTGTTACACACTATTCCCATGATGCAAAATGCGAGTTTATCTTGGGGAGGAAACCTCAGTTCTAACTATGAGATAAGTGAAGTTCCTGTGGGTATTCACTCTCCATATTAACCCTATCGGGCTCTTGTACTATAATGGTATAATAATGCACAATATGGAGAAACAGAATTTTCTTATACAGCCTTGATGATTCATAAATCTATAGATATAGCAAACTTGTCTCCCTGCCATAGAGCACAGAGTACTCCAAAAACCCATCAAACTAGAGTTAGTATTACCATACTTTACAATATTAAGTGTCTTAAAAACTATGGCAGAAAAAAAAGCAAAAAAAATGGCTTGGTTGTAGGGGGTGTGGACTCCCACAGCTCGAGATTATAACATAACTTAGATGGAAATCGGCGATAGTTATTTAAAAAATCTACTCCAGTTTATGGCTGGAGTAGACTTCTAAGTAGGGCACATGGACAATGTAGAGATACTCCGGCATAGGACAGACGGCTTGGCTGTTTTTGGCTTTACAATCATCTAAGGCCAGAAAGCCTTTTTTTTTTTTTTTAAACCTAGAAGGGAAACCCCCTTTAAAAAAGTACAACATACATTCTTTTAGGATATACAACAGTCTTGTGGGGGATGATGCCACAAAGTCTGTAAATCTGGAGTTGGGCATTTTCTGCCATTATTCTCAGCAGATCCTCCCAAGCTCTGTTAGGATGGAAGGCTATCATTGGTGGAAGCCATTTTCAGATCTCTCTAGAAAGGTTCAATAGGATTAGTCAGTGCTCTGGCTGGGCCACTCAAGGACATTCACATAGTTGTCCCTAAGCCATTGGGTTATCAGTCACCTCTCTTACCAAGACCCTCCTCCCCGATTACTTGGCTTGGTGGGGTGGCCAGTAGTATGAAGAGTTCTGGATGTTTCAAACTTCAGGAGACAGATCAGTTTCTACTGTGTGTTGGACTTCCTATGACCTACTTAAAGGGGTACTCCGCCCCTAGCATCTTATCCCCTATCCAAAGGATAGGGGATGAGATGTCAGATCATCGGGGTCCCGCTGCTGGGAACCCCTGGGATCTCTGCTGCGGCACCCTGCTATCATTACTGCACAGAGCAAACTCGCTCTGTGCGTAATGACGGGCAATACAGGGGCCGGAGCATCGTTATGTCACGGTTCCGCCCCCTCGCGACGTTACAGCCCACCCCCTCAATACAAGTCTATGGGAGGGGGAGTCATCACGTCCCCTCCCATAGACTTGCATTAAGGGGGCGGGTTGTGACATCACGAGGGGCGGAGCCCCTGTATCGCCGGTCATTACACACAGAGCGAGTGTGCTCTTTGCAGTAATGATAGTGGGGTGCCGCAGCGGAGTTCCCGGGGGTCCCCAGCAGCGGGACCTCGGCGATCTGACATCTTATCCCCTATCCTTTGGATAGGGGATAAGATGTCTAGGGGAGGAGTATCCATTTAAATAGTTCATTACCTATAATATCCTTACTAAAAGCTCTCAGATTCCTTCTCACCAAGCTCTGCCTTTCCTGATCATCTGTATGTTCCTCTATGGAAAGAGTGCAGATGAAGATTGCATTTCTGCTTGAAGTGACCCATTGAACAGAAATATAGTAGGTTATTAACTACAATAATGAGCTGCAGACTTATAAAACTTCTCTACTATCTACAGAATCTTCTATGTCTTCTCTGATATGTTCTTCACTTACTCCTTTTTATAATAACTAACAGGAAGAAACCTATCACAAAGAGAAAGGGTGAAGCTGCATCACATAGGAATACAGTGAGACTCTATAATGTGTGTTAGGGTGGCATAAGTTCTAGGTTACCGATCTATCACTTACTGCACTTACATAGGTGCAGTGAAAAGACGACAATACCTCTCTCACAGCAAAGTCAGAGGCATCATGGGAAATATAGAATCCATTAGCAGAGCAATATCAATGGGGAAGGAAGAATCAAGATCACAGTCAAACCATAAATGAGCAGGAGACGTTTTCTATGGGGATTTGCTCCTGCTCTGGACAGTTCCTGACATGGACAGAGGTGTCAGCAGAGAGCACTGTGGTCAGACAGAAAAGAAATTTAAAAAGAAAATAAGTACTGGAAGGGTTAAGATTTTTAAATGGAAATAATTTACAGATCTGTTCAATTTTCTGGCAAAGTCGATGGGCCCACCACAATTTGCAATGCCTTGTGTAAATCTTACGTCACATTTGCCAACCGTGCTTTATGGTCGCACAGTCAGAGATCTTCAATCACACGGACCAACTGGTGTTATAATAGGATGAAAATTAGCATATTGTGATAATAATTGGACAATGTCAATGGACCAACATTGGTAAAATGGTTTGCGTTATTAGAATTGTTGTTTCTGTAGAATTTACAATTAGAAGCGATCATGTGCTTATTAATAAGTGGCTGATTATTAATCGATTGCCATATCTATGGCCAGATTTATGTACCATATACACTCGAGTATAAGCCAAGTTTTTCAGCACGATTTTTCGTACTGAAAACGCCCCCCTCGGCTTATACTCGAGTGACCGGGACATCGGCTGTCCGGGCATGCTGGGAGTTGCAGTTTTGAAACATCTGGAGGTCTGCAGGTTGAAGACCACTGCGGCCTTCGTCATCATCCAGACCCCCCTTTAGTTTTCTACTCACCTCCCCTCGGTGGGAAGGAAGGGTGAGCTGTTCCGGGCCATCTATGCTGCAGGGACCGTCCGGTGGGGAGGGTTAGTCGTTCCGGGCTGTCCATCTTCTCCGCTCTGGGCCGGCCCCGGACTAGTGACGTTGCCTTGACGACGACGCACAGGGACGTCGGTCCCTGTGCATGAATGTCCCTGTGTATTCGTCACTAGTCCGGGGACGGCCCGGAGAAGAGGGCCTCCCGGTGAAGATGGACAGCCGGAACGACTAACCCTCCCCACCGGACGGTCCCTGCAGCATAGATGGCCAGGAACAGCTCACCCTTCCTTCTCACCGAGGGGATGTGAGTAGAAAACTAAAGGGGGGTCTGGATGATGACGAAGGCCGCAGTGGTCTTCAACCTGCAGACCTCCAGATGTTTCAAAACTACAACTCCCAGCTGGGGAGTTGTAGTTTTGCAAGGGATTGACAGGCAGTGATGATGACGGGGGTCTGGATGAGGACAGGCGGTGATGATGAAGGGGGGGATGATGACAGGGTGATGATGACGGGGGTGTTAATGACGGGGTCTGGATGATGACAGGGGGGGGATGATGACATGAGGGGGGGTGATTTATTTCCCACCCTACGCTTATAGTCGAGTCAATAACTTTTCCTGGGTTTTTGGGGTGAAATTAGGGGCCTCGGCTTATATTCGGGTCGGCTTATACTCGAGTATATACGGTAGGACAGTAATTCATAAACATTACTCAACAGAGAAGATCAGGGAAGATCTGCTTACCTTGAACCAGGCTGCAGTTTCTTGCTGGTGTCCCCTTCCTATTGCTTTTGAAGAGTCCCCAGTACACTGCTCCCGTCTGGCGGTGAACTTCTGTAATTCGATTATTTATTAGCAGCAACTCCTCTTCCAGCTCCTCAAAGATTGACAGTGACAAGCGGCTTAAATCCGATAACTGGAGTAGTAATGTTATAAGGCTGCGGTGACAAATGTCTTTGTATTCCTGTACTAGAACAGAGCTGCTTGGATACATTGCCAGTGATTTGCCTGATCTGAAGCCTTGAGATTGATCGCACACTGTGAATCCATCATCTTTATTGTAAGACCAAGGCAAAGGAGACCCGCGGAAGACTGGCTCATTTCTTTGCCCATCTTGGTCTAGCATGATCCCAAATCCATCTACGATAAGTGTATTTGCTGCAAGATTTTTGGATTCAATGTTCTCAAACATTAACCGTACACCAAACTGTGCCCTGCCCCACGGGGACCGTGGCTTGACTAATCTTTTATGAAAAGGCATCTTGATACTTGAAAATAGCCAAGTGTATACATACGAAGACTGAGAAATATCAGGGATACACTACCAAGAAGAAATGTTAAGACATGATAAAACAACGCGAGTAAAGAATCTAGCATCAATAGTATAAGAAGTGTTTGTCCTACAGTCTTACTGCACACATCTTCTGATAGACGCCCAAATAGAAGGGAATGCCTTGACTTTCCTCCGTACAACAGAAATCCCTTCTGTACTCCTCTGTCACAGCAAGAACTGCTGTAAACATAAGACAGCATACTGTCTTTGAGAGGAGCTGAACTGGGAAGAGGTGGAACCGCTGAATCTCAGAAAACATTATCAATTCCCCAATGGTCTGAACTCCACCTTCTGTATTTTCCAAAAACCCATTCAAATCCAGGAAGAGCGCACATCCAAGATTCAGCCACACCATGAGAGTTTGTTACATTACAAGGGATACATTACATAACTATACAGGGGGAAGTATACTCTGCCTCTTTATTAAGACATTGTAGAGGATCTCATGAACATATGTGGTAGGATCTTATGTAAACCTGACAGGATACAATACAAATTTCCCAAATGTGGGAGAAAATAGTCACCAATATTGATACCCAACAGATCGATTGTATGTATTCTATACACCGGTGGGCTTGTGCCTGCAGCATGCATATGCATTCCCTTTATATAATTCCCTCAGAGGTTAACAGAAGAACCATGAGCACAATGCCCATTAATAGCCATAACACTTGACCCTTATTTTTCATCTACACATCCATGGGGGGGGGGGGCGACTTTTTTTTTACACCGTTTAGTATGATGTCTTTAGGTCAGTATAATTACAACAATTTGTATAGTTCCAGCAAATAAGTGTAGGTCCAGCTCACTCCCCGGCCCGTAGCGCACGGACTAGCGTGGGCAACGCCTATAGTGCAATATGGAAAAGAGGAGAATGTCCAGTGCAAATAGGTCAAGCGAATACTTTATTTATTCAAGCTTCAGCACATGGAGGACATACAGGGTGACGCGTTTCGGCCCAAACTTGGGGCCTTAGTCCATTTGCGCTGGACATTCTCCTCTTTTCCAACAATTCGTATAGTCACCCTCATGTTTTATTTATCCACAGACTGGGCATTTTTCTTAATTTCAGGGGGTGTATGGCCTGGACTGCTCCAGTGTAATGCATTTCGAGAAACAAAATTGTGTCTTCTAATGACTTTGGCATTTAGCGGAGGCAGTCTCAGGCCCATGGTCCTGGTGTGAATAGTATCTCTTGCATGTCTGTGTTCTCCCTGAAGAACAGGACATCAACCATCCTGTTCTCTCCTTTGCCTGTTCTCTCCATTCTGCCCTCTAGTGTCTCAGAAGCAGATATACCATCTCTGAAAGATAAAGCTGTCTGTACATAGTAGATAGATGGCTAGTCCAGCTGTAATAGGTGGTATTGACTGGGTATAAAAGCTCATTTTTAGATACTGATGACAGGGGAAAGGCGGCTGATGTGGAATATTAACATCATTGTTCACACAGGAGATAAGCATGTCAGACACCTGTAGGTGGTTTATCACCATCCCCCAATAAGAACAGCCACCAGCTCAGCTGTCAAGAGGCATCTGGACCCCTTCTTTACACCTTGTAACAGTAGGGCATGCAGAAGCATAACTCCAGTACTTATCCCCTATATCTGAACGCAGGGGGGCAAACCAATAGGACCCCCTGACCCACATCTAAGCTCTCCACATGCAATGGGCGCTGGTCAACACCCCCCCCCCCCCGCCTTTATCTCTATGGTAGAGCCAGAGGTACACAAGCCCTGTATCTTATCAGCTCTCCCACATAGATGCATGGAGTCGGCAAGTAGACCACAGTTTCGTGAGGTGCTTGATTGTTGCTCCGTGCATGGGGAAGCCAGATCAGGGGGAGCCATGGTCAGACATTTATCCCGTATCCTGTGGATAGGATATAAGTACCAAAAGCTCCCCTTTAAGGTACACAATCAGCTGCATGCGACTGAAATGTAGTAGTCAATCGCTGCACTAGTATATAGGTAAACTTATCCTGGGTGCTAAATTATGGCCGACTGCTTGCAAGGTTTCACCATTCGTCAAAGTCCTGGGTTACATTGGTTATCATACGTACAAACCTGATCAGTATAAAACCACTGCTGCAAGTCCGGGAAATTCTTTTAACCCCTTAAGGATGCCACCTGTTTTTACCTTAAAGATCAAGGCCAATTTTTTTTTTTTTAAATCTGGCCTGTGTCTAAGTGGTTATACCCCTGACATCCTTTTCAGAGATGAGCGAACTTACAGTAAATTTGATTCATCACGAACTTCTCGGCTCGGCAGTTGATGACTTATCCTGCATAAATGAGCAGCTTTCAGGTGCTCCCGTGGGCTGGAAAAGGTGGATACAGTCCTAGGAGACTCTCCTAGGACTGTATCCACCTTTTCCAGCCCACCAGAAAGCTGAACTGATTTATGCAGGATGAGTCATCAACTGCCGAGCCGAGAAGTTCGTGACGAATCGAATTTACTGTAAGTTCGCTCATCTCTAATAACTATTTTTCAACCAACTGCAGTGAGGGGGGATTTTTTGCAGAACAAGCTTTACTTTTTATTGGTACCATTTTTGCGATTAATGCTACCTTATGATAGTTTTTATTCCACGTTTTGGACCAGAATTTAACGTTTGCTTGCTTTTTTTTTTTTTACAGCGTTCACAGCACTTTATTGGGAAACGGGCATTTTTAACACAATTAAAAAATTATTTTTACCTGTTAAACTATGCTGCTGTACATCTGTACTGCAGCACAGTATGACTGATAATACTACACTAACAGCCTGTGCAATCCAGCCTATAGCTGGACCTCACAGGCTGCCGTACTAGGCAGACAGGCCATCTGCTAGCCTCCTGCTGCCATAGCAACCAACAGGCTCCCACGATCACATCACGGGATTGCAATTTGAACAGGGGAAGCCCTGTGAACCCCATGCTCAGGACTGATCATGGCATTTATTGGGTTAATGCTGCCAAGACCGGCACAATGTGATTGACAGCCAGGTCCCGCCAGGAATCTCCTGCAGCACTGAGCAGGATATCGCCAGAACGTATGCATACGTCGTGTTGCGCTAACATGTTTGCAGCTGGGACGTATTCATTCGCCCTAGGGCGGGAAGGGGTTAATGTTTGAGCAGGCAACCCTATATCAATGGAAGTACACTAACACCTTGACAATCAAAATGGCATCTGTTTAGATAATGTTCAATTACTTTTACAGGGCCTTCATGAACAAGTATGGGGGGACATTAATCATTGGATGCACCCTAATTTTCATTTCTATTATGTTGCACTTTTTTTGATAGAACATTAGATTGTTTTCTGCTAGTGGTTGGTGGACACTTTATTGCAGTGAATACCGAATTTGCGCTTTCATAATTAGGGCACTAATTTTGCGCATGGCAGCATTATTTTGCACAACCCTACACCATCAATGAGGACTCAAATGTGTCAGATGATCGACAACTTTAAAGGAGGAGAACTCCAGAATATAGAAATTTTCCCCCATAGTGCCGGCAGTAAAAAAAAATAAAGATGTACATACCTTCCTTCACTCCCCCGGTAACCGGCACCAGTCTCCGCCACAATCCTCTTCCTGGTTGTTGGCGAGTCATACCGCACTCAGCCAATCACCGTCCACAGTGAAGTCCCGACTCTTCTGGTGATAGGCTGAGCGGCAGTGTGAGAACGCTTCAAGACAAAAACATACTGCTGTTCAGCCCATCGCCGGCTGAGTCAGGACTTCGCTCCGGCCAGTGATTGGCTGAGCGCAGTATGACTCGCCACCCACCAGGAAGAGGATCGCGGCGGAAACAGGAGGAAGGTATGTACATCTTTATCTTTTACTGACGGCAGTATGGGGGACAATTTTTATATTCTCGAGTTCTCCTTTAAGGTAGTGTGCCATTTCTTTGTGCAAGAGTTATCTGCACAGGAGCGCTAACTATAGACCAGTAGAAACCGTAAAAAAAACAAAAAAAAGCCCACTGCACTACAGCAATGATAAATGTCCCCCTATATGTGCAAATATAAAAGGTTTCCTAAATAAGCATACTGTCATTTCATTAGTTTACTGTTCACAGCTCCATTTTAGGGAACATTCACATGGAGCAGATGTTTTCCCATACAGGACATTTACTCTATTGGAGAAGTTCGCTTGTAATCAATTCTTATAGTTTAGGATTCCGCAGCATTCTTTGTCATGCTGAAGCCTCCTCCTCCTGTGCAATAGCCACAACCATTATGCTGAAGTATGAACTACGCTCTGCAATATGGACAGTCCAAATACAGGGGGAGAAGGTGTGACCGTCAAGCAGCCAGTGCGCAGAGATCTTCAGAGCACCAGATGTCACTGTACACACAGGTTTGGAAAGGACTGTGCGCACTTCGCTTCTTATCATCATATGACGAAGACTGGGGATAACAAGACAAGAGCCACAGACAGAAAATCTGTAAGTACGGTTTTCATCAGGGTCACCTGCACTATAATCCTGTACCAAACAGGTTAGTGTGGGCAATCCTGATGACAGATTCCCTTTAAGTACAAAATATATATAAAAAAAATAAAATAAAAAAACACAGGAAACCGTGATGTCAGAACAAGGTTTTATTTAATAAAGTTTGTTTGGGTTTAACCACTGGACTGCTTGGCTGCCAGTCTCTTGTCTCTCTCTTCAGCAATTGTAAGGCGGATACCCTTTCCACGTGGCAATGAAATCCAGGGCTTGTTACCCTAACAAAAAAATAAATCTTGTTTAGAAAGGACAGGGGAATGTATGCGATTTAAACCCACATGCATCTTGTAGTCAGTTTCACAGATCTCTATAGAAACCAGGTATAGCATATTTAAAGGGTACCTCATCAAAAAACTTTTCATATATTATAGATTAATGTATGCAGAATAACTTAACATGCAATTGTAATTAAAAAATATGCTTCTTTCTATTTAATTTTCCACTTTGAAGAAATGACCACTAGGGGTCTCCCTACCAGTCCTGGCAGCAAGCATTTCAGACTCATGCTGGAGTCCTAAACACTACGAGCTGCCAGTCTGCTTTGTTCACAAAGGAGAACACTCAGAGCTGCCAGCCTGCTTTATTCACAGCCTGTTTGGCTGTGAACAAAGCAGGCTGGCAGCTCTGAATGTTTAGGACTCCAGCAGGAGTCAGAAATGCTTGCTGACAGGACTGATCGGGAAAAATACAATAGAAAGAAGCATATTTTTCATTAACATGCTATTGGAAAGTTATTCAACATTCATTAATCTAAAATATATCAAAAGTTTATTTGACGAGAGGTACCCTTTAATGTGATGTTCTGAGAAAGTTCACTGTGTAAGTTTTAAATGATTGACGCTTCCATCAATCCAGACCTCATCACTGCCACTACCTGGAATGTGGACACACAATGGTATTACACACCCAGCCAGTTTGGGTGTCACAACTTGTGCATGTTTATCTGCATTTATTCAATACAGTAAAATGCAAAGCCACATTTCTTAATTTAGTAAAGATCTTAAATCTGGCCCTATACAGAAGTTTAACCATATAGAGCAGTGATCTTCAACCTGCGGACCTCCAGATGTTGCAAAACTACAACTCCCAGCATGCCCAGACAGCCAACGGCTGTCCGGGCATGCTGGGAGTTGTAGTTTTGCAACATCTGGAGGTCCGCAGGTTGAAGGCCACTGATAGAGCAATATATTTGCCTTTAGTGTCGAATGCTACAGACGCATATAGCACTGCTTACCAGTCTGCCCATTTGTTTTAGGCCTGCACTTCCTGGTTGAGCAGTTGCAGAGTACAATTCATGTTCTGGTTACCAACCTACTACTTAATGCTAATAAAGATGGCGAAAATGTACCTCTTATTTAGGGCAAAAAAATTAAAAATTAAATAAAAAATTATTAACCCCTCTATTTGTACCATTATAATTTGGTCTCATTTATGTACTTTATTTTGTTAAACGTTTAACTTGAAAACAACCGAATTAAGCTTTAAAAGTTTGTGTGAAACATTGTATAAGGCCGATAAACCTTTCTTTGTGTGTGCCATTAATTCACAGGAAAGCCACTAAGTTTTTTGGTGGATTATTAAGAGATGTGCCAAAATAAGCCCGTGCTGCACAGAAATGTCAAATATACATAAAAACGGAAAACCATGACCTTAGTAAATCATGCACTAAAATAAAAAAAGTAGTGTTTGCAGGGGAAGTCTACTGCTTTAAAGCAGGGCTTTTGAATTTCGGCTGCGCCATATGTGTGCTGTTGTGACATACAGTGGCAGTATTGCAGGAGTCTAGGACTGCTACGCCCTCTCCCACACACTTTTATTAAGTGGGCATGGCGTGACTTGAGGGGGCATGGCCATGACCAACGCACCCAGCGTTCGGAACAAAATGTTCGAATGCTGGGGCAGTGGAGTACCCATTTAAGCATATAACACATTTGAAGTTCTTAGTACAATACTTGCTGCTTATAAGGACTTACTTTGCCAATGACGAAAATGTTTGACAGCCTGGTGGCAAAGCTGTTTCCATTGGCATCCTTGACGTGAACCACATCAAAGGAACCTGGGTGCCTCTCCCTGTTGGTGATGACGCCAATACGTCCCAAGTTAGCACCTCCAGTTACCATGCAGACGTTACCTATAACAGAATAGAATTAGAAAAATAAATCGAAGCAGCAATTAGGAAACACATTTGTAAAAACAAAAATCATAGTAACTGAAGGAACATCAGTTTATTTCTCTCATTACAAATGGCAGATCACGCCATGTGATTCAGCACCTCCAAAAAAAAAAAAAAAAAAAAACACTTAACCAGATGTCATAGTACATAAAATAAAATATGTTTATTCCCTTTGTGTGTATTGGAACTAAACCAAAAAGGAGGGGGAAAAAAAAAAAAAAAAAAAAAACGACAAAGTGGACAAAGTCACACCAAACTCCAAAAAAGGGCTGGACAAAATTATTGGCACCCTTAACTATTTGGTTGCACCCCCTTTGAAAAAAAAATATAACTGAAATCAGTCTCTTCCTATAACCATCAACCAACCACCTCTCAGCCGGAATGTTGGACCACTCTTCCTTTGTAAACTGCTCCAGGTCTCTTATTGGAAGGCGCCTTTTCCCAACAGCGATTTTAAGATGGGATTTAGATCTGGACTCATTGCTGCCACTTCAGAATTCTCCAGCGCTTTGTTGGCATCCATTTCTGGGGGCTTTTTGACGTATGTTTGGGCTCATTGTCCTGCTGGAAGACCCAAGATCTCGGACACAAACCCAGCTTTCCTGACACTGGGCTGTACAGTGCGACACAAAGTTCGTTGGTAATCCTCAGATTTCATGATGGCTTGCACACATTCAAGGCACCCAGTGCCAGAGGCAGCGAAATAACCCCAAAACATAATTGAACCTCCACCATAGTTCACTGTAGGTACTGTGTTCTTTTCTTTGTAGGCCTCATTCTGTTTTCGGTAAACTGTATTATGATGTGCTTTACCAAAAAGCTCTATCCTGGTCTCATCTGTCCACAATATGTTTTCCCAGAAGGATTTTGGCTTACTCAAGTTCATTTTGGCAAATGTAGCTTTGATTTTTTTTTTTTTTTTTTTTTTTTTTTATGTCCGTCAGCAGTGGGGTCCTCCTGGGTCTCCTACCATAGCGTTTCATTTCATTTAAATGTTGACAGGTAGTTTGCACTGACACTGATGCTCCCCGAGCCTGCAGAATAGCTTGAATATCTTCGGAACTTGTTTGGGGCTGCTTATCCACCAGACTATCCTGCGTTGACACCTTTCAATTTCTCTCTTCAGTCCATGCCCAGGGAGATTAGCTACAGTGCCATGAGTTGAACTTCTTGATAATGTTGCGCACTGTGGACAAAGGCAAATCTAGATCTCTGGAGATGGACTTTTAACCATGAGATTGTTGATATTTTTCCACAATTTTGGTTCTCAAGTTCTCACAGTTCTCTTTCTGTTGTCCATGCTTAGTGTGGCACACAAACACAATGCAAAGACTAAGTGAACTTCTCTCCTTTTAGGTGTGATTTTTATATGGCCCACCCCCGTTACTTGCCCCAGGTGAGTTTAAAGGAGCATCGCATGCTTGAAACCATCTTATTTTTCCAAATTTTTGAAAGAGTGCCAATAATTTTTTCCAGACCATTTCTGGAGTTTGGTACCATAGTAACCGTTCATAAGGTCGAAAAATATAAAAAAATAACAGTCCATCAAGCTCAACCTATAACCCTAATGAGTCCCTACTGCGTTGATCCAGAAGAAGGAAAAAACCTCATACTAGAAGTAAAAATGTATTCCCAACTCCAAATTGGGCATCAGAATAGATCCCTGGATCAACGTTCTGTCCATATAGATCTAGAATCCATAACCTGTAATATTCTCAAAAAAATGCATCCAGCCCCCTTTTTAAAATTATTTTACAGAGTTCACCATGACCACCTCTTCTGGTGTGACATTATGTCCAATTTGCTTCCCCCCCCCCCCCCCCCCCTTTTTTTGGTTTAGCTCCAATACACACAAAGGGCATAAACGTGTGTATAGCAAAACATGTGTTACTGCAATCCTTTTCTGTGAGAAATATTTCATTTTATAGAAAAATGTCAGGGGTGCCAACATTTACGGCCATGACTGTACAACATTTGCACCCAATTCCTCAGAAGATATATATTTATAAAAAGCAAAGACAACATGTAGGCTCTAACTTTTTTTTAAATAAATAATTCTATTCCATATGAATCAATAGTTCTAGTTTAAAGGGGTCATCAAGCAATATTTTTTGCCTGGGCTGCAGCAATAAAACAGGATATTGTTCTCCCGTCCTCCGGCCCAGTCTCCTGTTCAGCCAATTTGGGCCCCAAAATCTTGAAGTGTCATGAAACAGGCCCTGGCCTTCTTCCTGGTGACCGAGTCCATTATATCACACTGCCTATGACTGGCCGAGTAGGAAAATTGCTGGGGCCAGTGATTAGCTGAGCTCAGTGTTAAGTGTCAGGCCCCAAAACAAGCAAGAAGACCAGGGCCGAAGGTTAAAGTTATTTTTACTGTGGCAGCCTGGGTCGAAAAGCTGTGTTGTGCCCCTTAACTGTTTTTCTTGTTAGACATGTACAGATAGCTAGCCAAATGGTTGTTAACCCTTGGGGGCACATCCCTATAGAGCTAGTAGAAACGCTTTGTTCCATCCAATAGCAGCAACAACAACAACATTCTTCATCACAGAATTGGTAGATAACACAAGATATCGAAAGACTGCACAGTGTAAAAGAGATTTCATTTGTTCATACAGCTGTAATGCCACAGTCTTACCCTGCTGCTTTTTACTGATGCATGAAATAAAGCAGCATTTCTATAAACTGGTTAGTGCTGTGGCAATCTTGTAGAAACAGATTATCTCCTCTAGAATAGACCACAGTACACACATGTAGTGCCCACAGTATCCTGTAGAGGATTATGATATTGGTCACAGCATTAGGACAGTTGGATTGTTGCCACAAAAGCCCTCTTTGAAGTGACCACCAAGTAAAATTGTTAGCAGCTACATAGTCAAGTGAATGCAAAAGAAAAAACATTGCAAAACACACACACAGCAAGGATATGTTCCCACATAGCGTAGACCCAGAGTATTTTGCTGCATATCTGCTGCTGTGTATTTTCCAACCCATCGAGATCAATAGGTAGCAAAGTCAGCTGCAGGAAATATGTCGCCGCTGGGGACCCCCACAATCTCTCCTGCTGCACCCCCCCCCCGTACATCAGCAGCCTGGAGCCATGTTTGATCCGTGGCTAGTGACGGGCGATATAGGGGACATGGTATCGTGATGTCATGGCCCCGCCCCTCGTGACATCACACCCCGACCCCTCAATGCAAGTCAGTGGGAGGGAGAGTGATGGCCATCATGCCCCCTCCCACAGGCTTGCATAGAGGGGGCTGGGCATGATGTCATGAGGGGACGGGGCAGTGGCATCACATTCAGTGCGAGTCTTCTGCCTGTATCTGTGCAGGCATAAAAACGCATTCACCTACTATTCAGCACCTGCTAAGTGGACACAGCATTGGCCCTAATTTACTAACATGATCCTGACTATCGGGTTATTCGACAATTTGTGTGGCACGTCCTCTGCGACACGTTACTGGTAAAAACCTGACTGTTTTCTAATTACTTGGAGTATTTTTTCAACCCGACTAAAGGGGCGTGGTTTGCATAATTAGGGGCATGGTCCTGACATTTTCCTGAAAACCCGACAGTTGTATTTAAAAACCCAACAGAAAAATAGTAAAATACTCAACTTGAAAACCTGACTGCCATGAGGTGTGGGGGAATCTTAAAAAGTGTGGGTTTTTGAAAATCCTGTTATTTTGTCCCCTTAGTAGCTTATTACACCACCAGTCCTAAGAGAAACTTTACATCACCGGGCAGGTAAGTGATGTTATAGTGAAAGACTTAATCATATGGTGCAATAAAGTAGTGGATAAGGTACATAGCACTTTAAAAGTATCTGATCTAGGCTGCTGCTATTGTAATGTTGAGCTGCTAATGGGACATTGTGCAATTACTAAGAAAATGTGGCTGAGTGTTAAAGTGAAGGACAGCACTCATGTGATTTAAATGTGATCAGATCTATAAAAAAAAAAAAAGTTATGACAATGTGAACTATGCTCTACTATATGCTTTACCATCAGCGATCAAAGAGTAATAAAAATAAATAAATACAAACAATAGTGTGCCAAATTCTTACCAGTATCAAACTTGATGAAGTCTGTGATCTTGCCAGTTTCCAGGTCAATTTGAACAGTGTCATTGACCTTAATGAGGGGGTCAGGGTAACGGATGGTGCGGGCATCGTGGGTCACCAAGTGAGGGATTCCTTTTGTTCCCACCCAGGTCTTCCTCACCTTGCACAGCTTGTACTGGAAAGGGAAGGATTGTTAATATGTTTACTACACAGTATTATGAACATGGATGCTGTGTGAGGCCAACTCCAGTGATTACCATTGTCTAGGCATACTGCTGTGCTTTTAACAGCTTTTTAATTATCTTTATTTGGCCAACACCATATTCACACACTGCAGACTCCAAAAGTCCTTTATATTCATAAGAAACACTGAAGCAAGTTTTGCTACAAAGAAAACAAATCCTATATTGCAGACTTCAGAAACATCTGAACATAAAGTAGTATTGAAAGTTAATCATATTAAAGATCCCAGAATAAGCAGTGCACTTCACCATTTTCAGACTATTTATTGCTCACACCAACACAAGTGGAGATGTATCAAAACCTGTCCAGAGGGAACGTTGCTGAGTTGCCCATAGCAACCAATCAGATCTTTCATTTTTCAGAGGCCTTTTCAAAAATAAAAGTAGTGATTTGATTGGTTGCTATGGGCAACTCAGCAACTTTCCCTCTGGACAGATTTGGATAGATCTCCCAAGATGTTCCCCTAGGTTACTGTAAGGTCTTCAGTTAGATATACCTTACCTTTGCCTCTTCAGCTGTGATTCTGTGCACTGCGAATCTACCCTTGGTGTCATATACCAGACGGAAGTGCTCCCCAGTCTTCTCAATGCTGATGACATCTGTAAGACAAGACAGGAGGATGAATCTTCTGTAAAGATGATTCAATGTTATTGAACTGTTTGCAGCACCGAAGGGTCATTACTGAATTAAGGCAGAGAAGCTGCAAGATTTTAGTCAGACGTATTGCTGAAACTTCAGACATTTCACAGACACGCTGAAGTTCCCACTAATTGGGGAGATTCATCAAAACCTGTGCAAAGGAAAAGTTGCTGAGTTGCCCATAGCAACCAATCAGATCGCTTTTTTCATTTTGCAGAGGCCTTGTTAAAAATTAAAGTAGTGATCTGATTGGTTGATATGGGCAACTGGACAACTTTTCCTTTGCACAGGTTTTGATAAATCTCCCCTATTGTGTTTAAGTAACAGCTTAAGTCTGTTCTTGAGTAAGCCTTCTGTTCTACGTTTTGGCATATTTAAAAGGAGTTCTCCAGCCACATTTTTATCCTAAATGCCCACGCTGCATCCATAAAAACACAACCAAAACACTACACACAACCTTCCACTGCTCCCCTAGTTGCTGCCAATATCTGTCTCCCAGTCTTATTTCTGGTTTTGGGTCCAGAAATATCACACTGCGCTCATTTTGATTGCCAGCCACTGTGCCTCTGTCAGTGATAGCCCGAGTAGCAGTGTGATGTAACAGACCCCAAAACTAGGAGGAAAGATCAGAGATGGATGACATCTGCAGCACCTGGTGGTGAGAAATTTTAGTCCGGAAATATAGGATGAATAAAAATAAAAAAAAATTGCAGGAGTACCACTTTAATCGCCTCTGCAGTGACTGGGCCTTACACCGCACAGGGAAATCTACATTAGCTTGGAGATTTTACCTGTATTTACACTAGGTCACATTTAAAGGGGTACGCCTTTTTTTTTTTTATACATCAACTGGTGCCCGAAAGTTAGATTTAAATTACTTCTATTTAAAAAAAATCTTAATCCTTACAGTACTACAGCTGCTGTATGCTCCACAGGAAGTTCTTTTTTTGAAGTTTCTTTCCTGTCTGAGCACAGTTCTCTCTGCTGACGCCTCTGTCCATGTCAGGAAAAGTCCAGACATACCATGTCCGATACCTGCTGCAGTGCGGCCATCCTCTCCTTAATGCCCCGCTCTCCCATCCGTATCATGGCGTCCTATGAAGGAGCATGTGACAAACACATCACACCACCTTCTCCACACATAACGCTACGGAGGAAGCAGAGTGACATGTGTCACATGTTCCTCCATAGGATGCCATGATGCGGATGGGAGAACGGGAAGCAGAGTGGCAACACCCGACAGGACAGCAACTACCAGTGGCACTTGAGGGTTCGGGGGGGTTTACTGCTATCTATACTACCTACAAGGGGATACTACCTAATATTAAAGACAATCTTACAGCAGAGTCACCTGCTGCACTAACTTGAATTTATATGTAGATGACCCTACATATATATAGTGCTGGTGACCCGGTTTCTACCGCTGATCACCATGCGAACATCAGCGCAATCGCTCCGAAGACATCGGTCTCGCCGCCAATGTAAATTCCCTATTCTGCCCAATGGAGAAGAGAAATCTTTGCTCATACTACAGCAGCCGCCTCCACTGCACACAAGGAACCCACGTATCAGCACGGTAAGCAGCACCAGAAACCGGATAACCATGGCGTCAGATTCTCTTTAAAATAAAAGTACTTGTAACTGGTATCGACGAGTACAGTGGTCCCTCAAATTACAATATTAATTGGTTCCAGCGCTACCATTGCATGTTGAGACCATAACTATGGAAACCTGGTAATTGGTTCTAAAGCCAACAAAATGTCATCCAAAAATAGGTAAAAGTGAGGATTAAAGAAAAATAAGTAGATAACTAATATAAATAAAGCAAATCCTTACATATAAGAGTAAGAAAGATCTGCTGGGAACTGTAAATCACTGCCTATGTAGAGGACAGGAGCTTCTTCAGGTTCCTGTACAGTGCACAGTGTCCCGTAAAAAATGTCCAAAGGAGCAGCTAACCTTAGCACAGGTAAAGAGTAGTATAGAATATGTAGTACCTCCCTGTACTGTGGGGAGGCGCTACCAGACAGCCAGTCATTGCATACACTTCAGTAATATATAGTGTGTAACCAGTAAAATGCCCATTCTGATTGGTCAGTTATTCAGGCCATTGACAGGTTTCACAAATCTGGACTGTCCGCAGCATTGTATGTTGAGTCTGGTTTCAAGTTACAATGGACCAGAAAAGACCATTGTATGTTGAAACTATTGTATGTTGAGGCCATTGTTGAGGGATCATTGTACTAGAATTATAGTATCGGTACTCGGTCTTAAAAAAACAAAAACGGTATTGAGACATCCCTATAAGCGTGCATGAGTCAGTTCCTTGTCCCTGGTTCTTCCTGGCCCTTTGTGACTCGTCCGTTCCTGAGAAGAGCCAAGGTGCAGTGCAGGAGATTATAGGTGTGAAAGCGATTGGAGCCCCTGCCATCAGACACTGCACCGAAGTACTCCTTTAAACCCCCTATTCTGATACCATATAACTTATTTTTTGGAATGATGTGTAGTTTTATTTGTATCACTTCTCGATCACTTTTTATACCTTTGTTTCTGGTACTGTACAGAATCAAACATTTTGATATTCCAGCATGCAGCAATAGTAAGTGGAGCACCACCCACAATCTTGATTCATTCAACCTTCACAATCGTGGCCTGGAGAGTTTCTCTATGCCCCCCCCCCCTAATAATTCAGGTGCCATGATCTTTATTGATCACAGCTTCTGAAGGGTTAATGGCAGGCATCAGCATGTTTGCTGATGGCCACCATAACCACCAGTGGGTCTCTGGCAGGTTATTGCACCTGGGACTGTCTATGAAGCGACAGACATGCATGTCCAGGGGCCCAAGTACCAGGCAGCAAGGACGTACAGGTACATCCTCTAGGGGTTAATACCATTAACTGAATATACAGACAGCACTAAGCCACTCACCCATGAATCCAGCAGGGTATGTGATGTCTGTGCGGACCTTGCCATCAATCTTAATGAAGCGCTGCATGCAGATCTTCTTCACCTCATCTCCGGTAAGAGCGTACTTCAGCCTGTTCCTCAAGAAGATGATGAGTGGCAGACACTCCCGAAGTTTGTGGGGACCAGTGGATGGACGTGGTGCCTAGAAGTCAACAGGTGAAACAGTTACCAAAACATCAGATTTCTTCCCACAATATACAAGTCATTCTTTCTAGAACTAAATTTAAATTGTGTCCAAAGACTTTGGGTAATGTGCATTCTACAGAATTTTGTGTGCTAGTAGCAAGACCTGCTCTGTCCATATTGGAGGTAATGCAGAGCACACAGCATTCTGCTGAAAGAACAAACATTTGAGTCCAAAACTTGAATTCTGCCATGAAAATTGCATTTCTGAAATTAAGCAGTGTGGACAGTGCAGCAGAATCCCACTGAAAACAATGGGAGGCTGCTGCACTGGAATATCTGCCTAAAATCTCTGAGAACAAAAAGCCGGTAGTGTGCAAGGTGCCTTAGAAGTTATTCTAGAAACCATGATGGGGTTCAGATGCTCTCCAGCCTCCCTGACTGCAGTCATCATGAGAACCCAGGAGACCCAAAGTCATTGCTGGATCCTCAGTCATCACCTAGGGTTCTATCACTTCTGGATCCTCAGTCATCACCTAGGGTTCTATCACTTCTGGATCCTCAGTCATCACCTAGGGTTCTATCACTTCTGGATCCTCAGTCATCACCTAGGGTTCTATCACTTCTGGATCCTCAGTCATCACCTAGGGTTCTATCACTTCTAGATCCTCAGTCATCACCTAGGGTTCTATCACTTCTAGATCCTCAGTCATCATCTAAGGTTCTATCACTTCTAGATCCTCAGTCATCATCTAAGGTTCTATCACTTCTAGATCCTCAGTCATCATCTAAGGTTCTATCACTTCTAGATCCTCAGTCATCATCTAAGGTTCTATCACTTCTAGATCCTCAGTCATCATCTAAGGTTCTATCACTTCTAGATCCTCAGTCATCATCTAAGGTTCTATCACTTCTAGATCCTCAGTCATCATCTAAGGTTCTATCACTTCTAGATCCTCAGTCATCATCTAAGGTTCTATCACTTCTAGATCCTCAGTCATCATCTAAGGTTCTATCACTTCTAGATCCTCAGTCATCATCTAAGGTTCTATCACTTCTAGATCCTCATGTCATCACGGGTTCTATCACTTCTGGATCCTCATATCATCACGGGTTCTATCACTTCGGGATCCTCAGGTCATCTAAGGTTCTATCACTTCTGGATCTACAGTCCTATCACCCCTGGATCCTCTGATCACCTACAATCCTATCATAACTAGAGTTTACAGTATGGCAGATACTCACAAAGACACCAGTCAGCTTATCCAGCATCCAGTGCTTGGGCGCCGCAACGCGCTTCAAATGCTTCTTGGGTCCGCGAGCCTATAATAGGAGGAAAGAACATTATAGGTTACATTAGACACATTTCAGGTGTTGTGGCAGCAGATAGGATGGATGCAGTCAGTACCTACAGTCCTGTAATAACCATCTCTGATCTGTAACTACTGGCTCCTAGTTAGTACAAAAACAACAACTCCCAGCATGTATGACAGAGTACAGATGTTTGTCACACAGGGGGTTGTAGTTTTGCACTCCCAGAAGAGTGACAGGATAGACCAGTGTTTCCCAACCAGGGTGCCTCCAGCTGTTGCAAAACTACAACTCCCAGCATGCCTGGACAGCCTTTGGCTGTCCGGGCATGCTGGGAGTTGTAGTTTTGCAACACCTCAGACACCCTGATTGGGAAACACTGGGACTGAGATGACATATATAATGAACACTTCACCACTACCAAAGCCCCAGATAACAGAACCGCACGGTCCTCGTTACAGAGTGCACACTGAGGCGGTAGCGCTCACCCGGCGCACACACTCCAGCCGGACGAGGCCAGGACATCCTGCCCGGTCCCCGGCAGCAATGGAGGCCCGGGCTCCCCGTGTACAGTTTTAGCACTTTAGGAGGTAAGTCCCCCGCCAATAATGGACGGGGACGAGTGTCCATGACTTATACTACATTACCATGAAGGGACCGGGGCAGAGAACGGGGGTAAAACAGAGGATGGGGCTGGATGGAGGCTCCGGGATAAGGGAGAAGAAGTCTCACCATGGCTGCGTCTGCAGTGGAAAGGACCTCCTCCTTCCGGGGCTGGCTGGATAACCTTGCGCCACAGCCGGCGAGAGACAAGACTTCCGTGTGTGTTACCTTTGTGTAGTGACCTCTGCCGGGAAGGGGTGGTACTGCATTTTATATGGTTTCAGTTCCTAAGATCATGTGAGGGGAGTTGTAGCTGTAACACTCTGTAAGGGCTTATTCATATGCAGGTGTTCGTGTAGTATTGACGAAAACTTTAGTATCAATCTTATTTACCCATAAAAAATAAAAACGACCTAATGATCTTCTATACCAGTGTTTCCCAACCAGGGTGCCTCCAGCTGTTGCAAAACTACAACTCCCAGCATGCCCGGACAGCCTTTGGCTGTCCGGGCATGCTGGGAGTTGTAGTTTTGCAACAGCTGGAGGCACCCTGGTTGGGAAACACTGTTCTATACAGTGTGTGTTAGGGTGCATGCACAGCACGTTTTTGCTATACAGTTCCCGTATACGGTTTTAAGTTAAAAACCGTATGGAACTGTATAGAAAACCGTATGCATTGACTTAACATTGTAAACCGTATGTCAAACGCATCATCCGGTTCAGTCCGTTTTGCATCTCATATGATTTTGTCCGTTTTTCTTAGGGCTGGGTTCACATAACATTTTCTCCCATACGGGAGCGCATACGGCAGGGGAAGCTACAACCTCGCGCTCCTGTATGCTTTCGTATGCGCTCCCGTATGTAATTAATTTCAATGAGCCGGATAGGGGATACGTTTTTCACCACTGGATATCTCCTTTAAAGTTATCAAAGGCTGTGCGCCAAAATTATAACAGGATTATAAAACGCATATGTGTGAACCTTGCCTAACTTCATGCTATAGATAAAGCTGGGACTTTAAAGGGGTACTCCGCCCCTAGACATCTTATCCCCTATGTCACACTTGCTCTGTGCGTAATGATGAGCAATACAGGGGCCTGAGCATTGTGACGTCACGGCTCCGCCCCTCATGACATCACGTCCTGTCCACTCAATACAAGTCTATGGGAGGGGGCGAGTCAGCCATCACGCCCCCTCCCATAGACTTGTATTGAGGGTGCGGGCCGTGACGTCACGAGGGTCAGAGCTGTGACGTCACGATGCTCCGGCCCCTGTTTTGCCTGGATAGGGGATAAGATGTCCTGGGGCGGAGTACCCCTTTAAGGTTATGTTCACATGCCGGATGTCTGGACACTGCGGGGTGCCGGCATAATCTGCCAGCGCTAGGACTGCACTGGAATGCGCCGACTAATAGACGGCTATGCATTCCATGCAGTCTCCGCACAAAGAATGATTGTGTTCATTCTTTGTGCTGACACGGAAATCGGAATTTCCCTGCCGGAAACATCTGGCAGATAATTTCCACCGTGTGCATGCTACAGCAGAATCCCGCTGAATTTAACGGGACTCTGCTGCAGCGGAATTTCCGTGCTGAATATTCAGGCGAAATTTCACACGGACATTTCGCCATGTGAACATACCCTAGGGATGCGCTTCACATGGGCAGGTTTCCCGTGGCAGAAAAACAGTAGCAGACCCCATTGAGGTCAATGTAATCTGCGGCAGATTTTTCCCTGTGGAAGTTCCAGTGCAAAAGTCTGCAGTGGGAAACTTGCGGGTAACCCACCCATGTGAATATACCCTAAGGCTAGGTCCACACCACTTATTTTCAGACAAAAATGGCATGTAAAATGTCCGTCCACAATAAATTCCCCCCGACTTGCCCAGATTTATAAAATTGTGTGAGAGAAAAACTGGAGAGATTTTGCCCATAAAGAACCAATCACATCCCAGCTATCCTATCTAAACGAGCGCTGGTAAAGTGAAAGCTGAGCTGTGATTGGTTCTCTCACACATTTTTATAAAATTTACTACAATGTATTAGTACTGCAGTTGCCCATAGCAACAATTTAGGTTGCTGTTTTCATTTTCCAAAGAGCCCCTAAAGAGCTGTGGGCAACTACTCCACAAAGGGGGAGGCTTAGGGTGCATGCACACCACATTGTTGCTATACAGTTCCCGTATACGGTTTTAAGTTAAAAAACTTATGGAACCGTATAGACAACCATATGCATTGACTTAACATTCTAAACCCTATGTCAAACGCATCATCCGGTTTAGTCCATTTTGCAATTTATACGGTTTTGTTCGATTTTTTTACCCGTACCCAAAACTGTAGTCTACTAGGTTTTTTGGTCCAGGTGAAAAACTGTATTAAACCGTATACGTTTTTTTTAAAACATGAGAGTCAATGGGAACCGTACAGAACTGTATGTGCGTACGGTTCCATGTGATTTTCACCATATGGTTTTTGACTTTGCACAGTTTTTTTTCTTGGAATTTCAATCAAACAAGTAAAACTTTATTCAAAATGGAGTAAAAAGTTAAAAACGTATACGTTTTTTTCTTAAAAAAACGGATGCAACCGGACATCATTTTTCAAACCATATACGGTTTTCAACCGTATATGGGTTAAAATTTGTACACACATTTTTATACAGTTTAGTCAGGTTTTGAGGAATCAGTTTTTCATCATAAACCTGATACGGGAACTTGCAAAAACGTGGTGTGCATGCACCCTTTCTAAGTGCCTGCTGTTTGAAGCGGACTCATGTTGGGGGCTGTTGCACTTTGAAAATAGCGCATATGTCCCAAAAGGAGTCACTGGGTGACCCCTTTCAGCCATATAAGTGAATGGGATCCAGTGCTCCCATTAGTGCTATGTTCACACTACGGAATGTCCACACGGAAAATCTCTGTGGGTACATTCTGAAGACTGCAGGTGGCGGCACAATATGCCTGCACTAGGACCGCACGGAAATGTGCCGTCTCATAGACGGCAATGCATTCAGTGCAGAGTCCGCAGAAAGAATGGATGTGTTCATCTTTCTGTGGACACCAGAATTAGAATTTCCGTGTCAAATGTTTCGGAAATTCAGAGGTGTGCACAGTGAAGAATCCCGTTGAAGTCAATGGGGCTCTGCTTATGCGGAATCTCCATGCGCAGCGGACCCCATTCAGTTCTATGGCCAAAAGGAGTCATCTAGTCATTCCTTTCGGGGACGTGTGAGCTATTTAAAAGTGTAACAGCCCTGTCATGAGTGAACTAAAAAAGCGCATATGTCCCGGAGTCACAAGAGGTGACTCCGTTCGGCAGCAGAAGTGAATGGGGTGTTCTGCTCCCATTAACAGTATACGTTGGCAGCCGTTTTCAGCAGGATGCCGACAGCTACGATTAATGGGGGCCAGAGCGTAGTGTGTTTCTACCCTAACAGGGGCAGGAACGTAGTGTGTTCGTACCACTACACCTGCTGGATGTCAAGGTGAATGGGTTAAGTGGGAGGTCCAGTTCCCGTTCTTGTCAGAAAGCAGGGCCATTCTATATAAGACAGGACAAGGAAGCCTCCCTCCTTATCCGGGGAATTAACCTGAGTGCCCTGGTTTGGTCTGCAAAGTATCTCTGTATGAACTTATTAAAAAGAAGAGAAAGCTCACTTGCTGCAGAGTAGTTCAGCAAGATATAGGACATTAATACAATATATAGGACATTAACTACTTTGTACTCCTCCCATTTTAAGTAATGGCTGCACCTGGGTGAGACAAAGATGATACTGCTGCCTTCTAGAGTCTTTTCCCCTTTCCATGAGTCTGTTAAGACCTGCTCCCTATGCTTCCCTCCATGATACTGCCACATGATAGACTGCTGCAATGATGCCTGCACCTCCAAATCTGATGCTCCTCGGGCTGCTTATCATTGTAGCGCCCCCTCCTATAGGGATGAATGGTTTAGGTGCCATCATGAGGTCTCATTCTCTGCCATTGATTCGGACATTGATGGACCATGGGCCTATGAAGCCTCGAATGTCAGCAAAACATGATCTGAGTGTACAGCACCTACACTTCATGCTAGAATTGTACAAAAGGTCAGCGGACGGCGATGGAAGACCGAAAGCAAGTAGACCAGCTGGAGCCGCAGTGAGACTTGTAAGGCCTGTCCATCAAGCACCTTTTATCTCGGGTGAGACCAACAACGCTTTTGGGATATAGTTATATAAGGCCTCGTTCCCACTATGAATGAGTTTTTAGGTTATAATCTGAGTCAGTGGATAGGGCTGTTTTCACACCAGTCCAAAGAGTTGAGTACCTGTTTTCTGCATGTACTGGGATATCTCAGTCTCTGTAGACCTTACTACATGAAAGAGTTCAAAAGAATGTAAATTTTGCCTCTATGTAGGTGATTTACTATGGGGATTACATTTATTTGCTGCCACAGTATACATGGTTAAAAAAAAAAAATTTTTTTTTTACATTGGAGCTGATGCATGCCACCAATTGCCATAAGTTTATGTGATAATGTGAAAATAGCCGATAGAGTAGATATGCACTTAATATTTCAAACATTGGTGTATTTATATTTCAAACGTGGTGTATACATTTCTTATTGTTTTTAAAAGCATTAATTTTGGGCCCAAATCGTCCTTCACTGTCCTTTTAGACATCTTGGATATTTGCTACAATTGCACTTGAGACTACAGTGGGTGGATTGGGTTTATTTATTTATTTAGTTTTTTATATATATATTCTGAAATGACTGATTCTGTAAACCTGGGATTCTTAACACTATTACCACAGTGGAACCCCTAAAAAATCATTCTACTGCTGGTGGTCCGCTAATACCCTTCCTGTCCTAAAGAAGCTTTGTGTAGGGGTAGGTAGAGCATTCTATCATTTTTGTTCAGTGCTATCATTTGGTCCAATATATTGAAGTGCTTTGCAAAGCATCTCTAAGCAGGGCTCAAGGAACCCCGAAACTTGTGGGACACCATGATACAAACAGTAAGTGCATGTTCACATGTGGCAGATATGCTGCAAATTTTCCATCTGGATTTTGCAGGCACAAATCCACGTTGTATATTAGGCTAAGTTTCTACTTTGGTTTTTTTCGTCCTGCGTAATTTGGTTTGAAAAAAAAAAACGCAAGAAAAAACGCCTGAAAAAAATTTCCTGGCGTTTTTTCATTTGTGTTGAAATTGCACCTTGGCAGTTTTTTATTTATTTATTTATTTTTTGGTACCCAAAATTTGTTGGGTACCAAAAAATAATATAAAAATAAAGATGCAGTAGTGATGGAAAAATTTAAATTTAACGAAATGTATGTATTATAACCACATTTTTTATTCATTGTTAATAAAATTTTTTTCTCTTTTTTTTTTTTTTTTTTAAATTTTAGGTAGTACTACTACTCCCAGCATGGAACAGACTGTTCCATGATGGGAGTAGTAGTACCTGTACTAATAGACACATCGCCCAGGGTCTCAGTCGTGACACCCGATGCGATCATCCATAATATAGCAGTGATGTGGCTCTATACAGCGCTCACATCTCTGCTCTGTACTCCGGCCAGTGATGTGAATAGAACATCACTCATTCATATTTTCCACCGAGAGTGGTGATTGGCCGGATGGTTGCAGCCAATCACCGCTCTCTGAGGGAGTGAGTGAGTGGCCGGCCGGAGTACAGAGCAGAGATGTGAGCGCTGTATAGAGCCGCTCCGCATCTCTGCTATAGACAGGAGGATCGCAGTGGGTGTCAGTAGCGATACCTGCTGTGATATGTTCTTACCTGCAGGTAGTACTACTTCCAACATGGAGCACACTCTGCTCCATGCTGGGAGCTGTAGTGCCTGCATTAATAGATAGATCGCAGAGAGTTTAACTTCTGACACCTGTTGATATCTGTCTATTAATGCAGGTACTAAAGCTCCCAGCATGGAGCAGAGTGTGCTCCATGTTGGGAATAGTAGTACCTGCAGTTAAGGAAAGATCACAGTGGTTGTTACTCCTGACACCCGCTGTGACCCTTCTGTATAATGTATAGATGCGGCGGCCGCTCTTCTATAGTCCCCTGCACTGACGTATATATACACCTATTCATATTTCCCACAGAGAGCTGTGATTGGCTGGAACCATCTGGCCAATCACAGCTCTCTGCGAGAAATATGAAAAGGTGTATTTATACGGCAGTGCAGGGGACCATAGACGAGCGGCCGGACGTATCTATACATTATACAGGAGAATCGCAACGGGCGATCTGTCAATTAGTACAGGTACTACTACTCCCATCATCACAAAAAAGAGTGAAAAAACGCCAAAGTAAAAAACGCCAATTGGAATAAGAATTTAGCGATTTCTCATTGATTTACAGCTAACATCTGGCCGGAGTGTTTTTTGGCTGAAAAAACGCCATGCGGCAGAATTGACATTTTCTTGGCGTTTAAAAAAAATAAATAAACAAGTAGAAACTTAGCTGTATATACTGCCAGCAAAGTGGATGGGAGTTTAACACATCATCCACATGATGCAGCAATTAACTTGCAGCTTTAATTTGAAATCTGCAGTATCTTGCTAATACGCCGAGGGGTTGTTGTGGATTTTCCCTATTTATCTCAATGGTTTAAGTCAAAATAAAAATTTACATCTATCATTTTTCTTTCCTTAAGTTTTTTATTTTTGTTATTTTTATTTTTTTGCAGATTTTACCACTGTGGATTTGTCCCAGCATTACTGTTACAGCATGTTGGACAGATGTTTATTGTTCTTACTTGTATAACATTGAGCTACTTCTACCATGGCCACACTGCATCTGTTGTGTTTGCAGACAGATATAATGAAATATGTGTTTAGGACAGCAAGCTCCAAAATGATGCATTAGCCTTTACTATGAAACCCCTGACAGATTTAGGGGATATCCATAATGAGAAAAACATAGCTAATTTATTGTTAAATGGAACTGAGCTGCAATACTACACACAGAGGAAAAGAGTGGCACTGTTTCTAGAAGTCTAATCTTGGATAACCCCTACTTAAGGGTAGAAACACACATTGCAGATATAGTGCAGATTTTCTGCAGCAGAAAATGTACCAGAGGAGGAGTGGAGCCAACTGGAAGGAGAAATATCAAGGACAGGGTTATATTTTCAACTTCCAGCTATATCCACTTCTGCTGCAAACACAATGGAAGATATCGGCAGTGAGTGTTCCTACCCTAAGGGCTTGTACACACGGGTGGATTTGATTGCGAACTTACAGCATGTTTCCCGCTCGCCCGGCCATCATGCCTCTTCAAGAATGGAGGGGGTGTGCCTTCACAAGGGGGCATGACATCACGTCTCCAGTCCAGGAAACAAAGGTTTCTGAGACTGGAGACGCAGCCCCGCATAGAATGCGGGTGCTGAACGGAGATTGCGGGGAGTCCCAGCGGCGGGCCCCAGGCGATCAGACATCTTATCTCCTATCCTTTGGTTAGGGGATAAGATGTATTTGGCCGGAATATCCCTTTAAACGGCAATCTCATGGCCTGAGACTGACATGACCAGGAGTAGGAATAACAGAAGCCATATACACTTATATGGAGCTGCTGACATTCTGACTTCTGATTGCATCAATCGACAAACAAGTTTTGGGCTATGAGATTGCCCTGAATATTTAACCCCTTCCCGACCTATGACATACCTGTACGTCATGGGTGGCAAGGTGTTCCCGACCCATGACATACAGGTACGTCATGGACATTACTGCCGCTACTCGCGGCATCCCGCAGCGCCCGGAAAGATGGTGGCTATCACTGATAGCCAGCCATCTTACCATGCGACCACGGGGGGTTTCGTCCCCCTCCCCCCCCCCCAGCGATCGCTGCTATCAGCTGGTCAAATCTGACTAGCTGATAGCAGCGTTTCGCTATGAAAATACTTAGCAGCGCGGTGTGTGAGTCCCGATCACGGGGATCGGGACACACACCGCTCTGCTAAGTGTCCCTGATCCGTCCCCCGGCGTCACTTACCCGTCGGAGCGGTGTCCCGAGCGGTCCCGGCGTCCTCCGTGCGGTCCCGGCGTCCTCCATGCGGTCCCGGCTGCGCTGCGTCCCGGAGGTGAGTTTCCGGCAGCAGTGCGGCATCTTCATTGGCAGCAGTGAGATCGCCGTAAAGCGATCTCACTGCTGCCTCTGAGAGTTTCAAAACTGCAACTCCCAGCATGCCCAGACAGCCTTTGGCTTTCTGGGCATGCTGGGAGTTGTAGTTTTGCAACATCTGGAGGTCCACAGTTTGGAGACCACTGTATAATGGTCTCCAATCTGTGCTCTTCCAGATGTTGCAAAACTACAAATCTCAGCATGCTCAGTCTGTCCAGGCATGCTGGGAGTTGTAGTTCTCTAACATCTGGAAGAGCACAGATTGGAGACCATTATACAGTGGTCTCCAAACTGTGGACCTCCAGATGTTGCAAAACTACAACTCCCAGCATGCCCAGACTGCCCAAGCATGCTGGAAGTTGTAGTTCGGCAACATCTGATCCTTCAGATATTGCCGAACTACAACTTCCAGCATGCCTTGGCAGTCTGGGCATGCTGGGAGTTGTAGTTTTGCAACAACTGGAGGCACACTAGTTGGGAAACATTGTCAGTTTCCTACCTCAGTGCCTCCAGCTGTTGCAATTGTTGCAAAACTATAACTCCCAGCATGCACTGACAGACCATGCATGCTGGGAGTTGTAGTTTTGCAACAGCTGGAGGCACACTGGTTTGGAAACACTAAGTTTGGTTGCAAAACACTTGAAAGTTTATTACTTAACTTAGTGTTTCCAAACCAGTGTTCCTCCAGCTGTTGCAAAACTACAACTCCCAGCATGCACGGACAGCCAAAGGGCATGCTCAGAGTTTGCAACAGCTGGATGTTTGCCCCCTCCCCCCAATGTGAATGTACAGGGTACACTCACATGGGCGGAGGTTTACAGTGAGTGCTGCAAGTTTGAGATGGCGCAAATTTTGCGCTGCAGCTCAAACTTCCAGCGGCAAACTTGCTGTGAACCTCTGCCCATGTGACTGTACCCTAAAAACACTACACTACACTGACACTAACCTAAAATAAAAAGTAAAAAACACCACATATACACATACCCCTACACAGCCCCCCTCCCCCCAAAAAATGAAAAACGTCTGGTACGCTACTGTTTCCAAAACGGAGCCTCCAGCTGTTGCAAAATAATAACTCCCAGTATTGCCGGACAGCCATTGACTGTCCAGGCATGCTGGGAGTTTTGCAACAGCTGGAGGCACCCTGTTTGGGAATCACTGGCGTAGAATACCCTTATGTCCACCCCTATGCAAATCCCTAATTCAGGCCTCAAATGCGCATGGCGCTCTCTCACTTTGGAGCCCTGTCGTATTTCAGGGCAACAGTTTTGGGACACATATGGGGTATCGCCGTACTCGGGAGAAATTGCCTTACAAATTTTGGGGGGCTTTTTCTTCTTTAACCCCTTATGAAAAGGTGAAGTTGGGGTCTACACCAGCATGTTAGTGTAAAAAAATTAATTTTTTACACTGACATGCTGGTGTTGCCCTATACTTTTCATTTTCACAAGAGGTAAAAGGGAAAAAAGACCCTCTAAATTTGTAACGCAATTTCTCCTGAGTACGGAGATACCCCATATGTGGGCGCAAAGTGCTCTGGGGGCGCACAACAAGGCCCAGAAGGGAGAGTGCACCATGTACATTTGAGGCGATTTGCACAGGGGTGGCTGATTGTTACAGCAGTTCTGACAAACGCAAAACAATTAATATCCACATGTGACCCCATTTTGGAAACTACACCCCTCACGGAATGTAATAAGGGGTGCAGTGAGCATTTACACCCCACTGGCGTATGACAGAGTTTTGGAACAGTGGTCTGTGAAAATGAAAAATAAAATTTTTGATTTGCACAGTCCACTGTTTCAAATATCTGTCAAACGCCAGTGGGGTGTAAATGCTCACTGCACCCCTTATTAAATTCCATGAGGGTTATAGTTTCCAAAATGGGGTCACATGTGGGGGGGTCCACTGTTCTGGCACCATAGGGGCTTCCTAAATGGGACATGCCCCCCAAAAACCCTTTCAGAAAAACTCACTCTCCAAAATCCCATTGTCGCTCCTTCCCTTCTGAGCTCTCTACTGCGCCCGCCGAACACTTTACATATGCATATGAGGTATTTCCTTACTCAAGAGAAATTGGGTTACCAATTTTAGGGTGATTTCTCTCCTTTTACCCCTTGTAAAAATAAAAAAATTGGGTCTACAAGAAAATGCGAGTGTAAAAAATGAAGATTTAGAATTTTCTCCTTCACTTTGCTGCTATTCCTGTGAAACACCTAAAGGGT
This sequence comes from Hyla sarda, assembly GCF_029499605.1. Taxonomy (NCBI): domain Eukaryota; kingdom Metazoa; phylum Chordata; class Amphibia; order Anura; family Hylidae; genus Hyla; species Hyla sarda. The sequence goes on along the minus strand of NC_079197.1, from coordinate 44,008,022 downwards.
TAAAACACTCACTGAATGTCATTTTGAATACTTTGGGGGGTGCAGTTTTTATAATGGGGTCATTTATGGGGTATTTCTAATATGAAGATCCTTAAAATCCACTTCCAACCTGAACTGGGCGCTGAAAAATTACGATTTTGAAAATCTTGAGAAAAATTGGAAAATTGCTGCTGAACTTTGAAGCCTCTGGTGTCTTCCAAAAGTAAAAACTTGTCAATTTTTTAATGCAAACACAAAGTAGACATATTGTATATGTGAATCAATATGTAATTTATTTGGAATATCCATTTTCCTTTCAAGCAGAGACTTTCAAAGTTAGAAAAATGCTAAATTTTCAAAATTTTCATGAAATTTTTAGATTTTTTACCAAGAAAGGATACAAATATCAGTGAAATTTTACCGATAACATAAAGTAGAATATGTCACGAAAAAACAATCTCGGAACCAGAATGATAAGTAAAAGCATCCCAGAGATATTAATGTTTAAAGTGACAGTGGTCAGATTTTCAAAAAATGCCCAGGTCATGAAGGTGAAAATGGGCTGGGTCATGAAGGGGTTAAAGGGGTACTCCGGTGGAAACTTTTTTTTTTTTTAAATCAACTGGTGCCAGAAAGTTAAACAGATTTGTAAATTACTTCTATTAAAAAATCTTAATCCTTCCAGTACTTATTAGCTGCTGAATACTACAGAAGAAATTATTTTCTTTTTGAAACACAGTGCTCTCTGCTGACATCTCCATTTTAGGAACTGTCAAGAGCAGCATATGTTTGCTATGATGATTTTCTGCTACTCTGGACAGTTCTTAAAATGGACTGAGATATCAGCAGAGAGCTGTGTTCAAAAAAAAATTCCTCTGTAGTATTCAGCAGCTAATAAGTACTGGAAGGAATAAGATTTTTTTTAATAGAAGTCATTTAAAAATCTGTTTACCTTTCTGGCACCAGTTGATTTAAAAAAAAAAAAAAAAATCCACCGGAGTACCCCTTTAAACATATCTTACTGTGGCACATCATGACAGCTACACTTTAAAGGGCTGTGGAAAGCAAAATCTGTAATGGGGCATGTTCCACTTATAAAACTGTCATCTGTGCCATGAGATTTATATCTGTCATTATAGCTACACATAATGGCGTTTTTTTGGGAAAACTTAAATTTTTTGTGTAATATGTATTTTTATGTATATTATATGTGTTTTACTAACTTTTTTTAAAATTTATTTTAGGTACTTTTAAATTTCCCTGGACTCCTGAGACCCGCTGCCATCATAACTTGAAAGCTGGGCACGCGTGTGGCATGCTGCTCTGCTCCCCAGCCAGCAGGGGCTGCTCAAAACCTAAGTTCACTACTAGTAAATTCATATTTCCCTGTCCAAGCCCTCATTGGTCAATAGGAGGCAACCAAGTTCATATTGGCCACCAGAAGCCATCATTGGTCAATAGGAGGCAACCAAGTTCATATTGGCCACCAGAAGCCATCATTGGTCAATAGGAGGCAACCAAGTTCATATGGGCCACCAGAAGCCATCATTGGTCAATAGGAGGCAACCAAGTTCATATTGGCCACCAGAAGCCATCATTGGTCAATAGGAGGCAACCAAGTTCATATTGGCCACCAGAAGCCCTCATTGGTCAATAGGAGGCAACCAAGTTCATATTGGCCACCAGAAGCCATCATTGGTCAATAGGAGGCAACCAAGTTCATATTGGCCACCAGAAGCCATCATTGGTCAATAGGAGGCAACCAAGTTCATATTGGCCACCAGAAGCCCTCATTGGTCAATCAGTGGTGACCATTAAGGGCAGCCAGCGGCAATATGAATTTATTTTAGAAGTTGGCATCCTTTTCTTTCCTGTATCCCTGCTCCCTCCAGCCGCCCGCCGCTACTGAGCCACTGCAATCACCAAGTGAGCCCCTAATCCCCGCTCACCTCTGCATCGCTCCCTGTTACTTACAGACACGACTACAACTCCCAGCATGTCCTAACAGTGAGCGGGGAGCGATGCAGAGACAGGCAGGGCTGAGGGGCTCAATAATAATGTAATAAAAATATATATTTCTGGACTCAAATTTATAGATGTCTGTAACTGTGTATGATGAGGGACCGGCGGTACCTGCGGACAGTTAACAAATAGTGAGAGATACATGTTTGAAAACTGTCTGCGGGTACCGCCGGTCCCTCATCATATGTGACCTATATTGCAGGAACGACGATTCCCGCATCCTTTTTGAACTTCCAGCATGTCCTCCCTGTCAGGACACGCTGGGAGATGTAGTCCTGTCTGTAGGTAACAGGATGAGAAGCGGAGGCGAGCGGGGATTAGGGGCTCACAGCAGCGGTGATTGCGGTAGCTCAGTAGGGGCGGGTGGCTGGAGGGAGCGGCGATACAGTAAAGAAAAGGATGCTGAGTTCTATAATAAATTCATATTACCTGCTGGCTGCTCTCATTGGTCACCACTGATTGAGGGCCAATCAGCCCTCATTGGTCAAATGGAGGAAACCAATGATGACTGGGAAATATAAATTTACTAGTAGTGAACTTTCGATGGCAGCGGGTCTCAGGAGTGAGACCTGGTGCCATCGGTCCCTCAGCAGCTGAACTACAAATTCCCATCATGAAACAAAGTCTGTTCCATGATGGAAGTAGCGCAGCACTGAGAGAAATTTAAAGTACCTAAAATAAAAAGTAAGTTAAACACATACATTATACATAAAAATACATATTACACAAAATTAATAAATGACACATTAAAAAAATCATACATGTTCATTAGTTTTATATTATCGGCAGCTATTCCCCTGCCCTGTTCCCGATAATTGTTCCCTGCTTTCCAATAAAAAAAAAATGATTCTAAAAATAATAATAATAATAATTTAAAACCTCAGTGAAATTCTAGCCTAATTCACAGGGTCAAGGCTAAAGAAAGACTGCTGGCAAGGTGCAGTAGGTGCCACCCAGCTCTGTGCCAGCTGCTTTATTATTGTAGATTCATCCTGGATTGTAGTTTGGAAGATGTGCATAGGAAGGTGTCAGTTGTGTGTATTGGCAACATGTGGACAACAGGCCTTCTCATTTTTACTATTTGGGTATGTTCCCAAGAAAATGAAATACAAAAGATTTGTTATAGATTTTGACCTTAATATTGGTGTGGTGTCCCGGTACTGGACATGGTCTTGTACCTTGTGTCGTAAGTCCCTATAGTCAGAGTTCCTTCGTGCTGTTAGGATTCTCTCAGTGGGATAACCCTCAGTCACCTCATCAAAATGTAATTTATTGTATATATTTAATATGTTTTTTAATATAACAGTTACTTACAGGACCTTGGGTCATGTGATCTATAGTAAATGTGTTATGCTAATGTTAAGGACATTTTCAGGTCATGTGATTTAGTCATGTGATGTACCACAATCCTTTGTAATAGGACTGACAGGTTTGGGGAACCAATAAGCTTTGAGCCTGCCCCTTCAGATATAAGGGAGTGTGTCCAATCATTGCTCTCTTTCCCCCGGGACATGACAGCGAGCGGAGCTCTGTGCAAATCTACAAGACTAATTAGACCTGAAGCCTATCTCTTCAATTTCTTGATAACCGTGAGTCTACCTAACTCCAATCCAGCTAATTCTACGTGACTACTGAACCTAAATCAAACCCCTAAATTCAGTGGAACAGTGTAAAGCAAACCTCAAAGCTTATTCCCTACAAGGTCTCAACCAACCTGTGAGGAGCCTAAATACCGGTCCTCTGTATAGACTGTTTGCTGATTGCATCCTGCATAAAATCTGCAGTAAAGTTATTTCCAGTTTATTACAATTCCGGTTTTGGACAATCCTTTATTCCTCCCTATCGTTCCTGGGACGGGTGGCGGTAGGATATATATATATGCAGAGGAACCCGCACCCTGGTGTCACAACAGTTACCTTTCTGTCTGACCACAGTGCTCTCTACTCACACCTCTGTCCATTTTAGGAACTGTCCAGAGTAGTAGCAAATCCACATAGAAAACCTATCCTGCTCCGAACAGTTCCTAAAATGGACAGAGGTGTCAGCAGAGAGCACTGTAGTCAGACAGAAAGGAAATTCAAAAATAAAAGAACTTCCTGTAGAACATATAGCAACTAAGTACTTGGAGGATTAAGATTTTTAAATAGAAGAAATTTACAAATCTGATTAACAGTTGATAAAAAAATTTTTTTTCCAGTGGAGTACCCCTTTTAAATATACCTAGGCTATAAAAGTGTAATTAAAGAGTATCTCTTATTTCTCCCAGGTGCCTAGCTCCAAGAGCTTAATCCTGTCCACTCTATAGGACTTCTGACCATTCTCTATACTCTTCGATTTAGCAGCTTAGAACAGAGTTAAAAGGATTCTCCATCGCTTGGAGCACTTCTGACATGGATATGCTTTAGATTTGGTGGCTAATAGTATTTATGGAGAAGTAAATCTAAGAATATTTATGTCTATTGTCTTTTGTAAAATATGGGTTGTAGATCAGCCATTTTCTACAGGAAGTTCATGTAGGGATTGTCTTGGACACCCAGCTCAGATCCTCTTTCCATTTGGTTTTACTAGTTGACACCACTTCACATAACCTTTTTTTTCTGTTCATTGTCACTTAAATATATTCACACTGTGCCCACAATGAAGTAGTTTTTTTTTCTTTTTACAGAAAAAAAGTGGAAGATACAAAATCTTAAATTTAACCTGCGTAACCTAAAAACAGAGGAGCTGGTAAAGGCAACTGTGATGTATCCCCGAACAATGTATTTTGGAGACAGTTTTTCCATATGTAAGGTGGATCCTCTGCCAAGTGCTGGTCTCTTCTCCAAGACAAGAGTTCCACCTGGAATTAGGATGTGGGCTGAGACAGATATCACTTCCCACATCAGATCTCTACTGGAAGATACAAACCAAAGTTTACATGTCCAGCTCGTATGCCGGCGTATTGGGAAACGCAACACAAGATCGCTGGGTGTTTCTGCCTCCCACATCCCTTTCTTACTCATCTACTTCAACCCTAAAGTCCATAATCAGTCGACTGAGAAGGTTTTAAATACAGTAGCAGAAAAGGCTATGCCACATGTGTTGAACAGGAAACCACGTCAAGTGGGGACTTTTGGCATTAAGCTTCCAAAAATTTCCAACCAAAGTGAACAACTCAAGAATCATTGCTCCCTGCGTCCATTCTGGGTTAGTTTTCATCAACTAGGATGGGATCACTGGATTATTGCACCACACAGGTATAATCCTGGCTACTGCAAGGGAGACTGCCCCAAACTTCTACATTCAGGGTATAATTCACCCAACCATGCCATTATTCAGAACTTTATCAATCAGGTGGTTGATGGAAATGTTCCACGTCCTTCTTGTGTCCCTTACTCCTATGGTCCAATAAGCGTCCTTATGATTGAACCTGGAGGTAATATTCTTTATAAAGAATATGAAAATATGATTGCCGAATCGTGCACCTGTCGGTAAGAGAACAGAGACTGCCAGCTAAGAGCAGAAGAAAATCAAGCACTTTATAAAGCCACTTTATTAACTTACTTGAAGATATGTGTGTAAATATGTGTGTTATTTAAAGAGTCACGTTTATAGATGTGACTTTAGAGCAGGTCTTTTTCTATGGTTGTATAAGTATTCCTCTCCCACTCCAAAATGAAAATAAAACTTTTTTCACTTTTTGTAATCCTATGTATAGATTTAGTGGTTTAAAGATATGCAGAACTCCCAAATAATTAGGTTCTTTAAAATTAGGAAATGGGATCAGACTTTATATAATTGAATAATAGTCATCATCTGGTATCTGTATGTCTCGTACATTGCTTCAAATACGCTAACCATCATAAAGGCTAGCGTTTAGAGGAATTTGAGGCAACACTATGGATAAATGTGCACCATTTTTAAGGCCAGAAATCTCGTGTGAACTTTCCGTAGGTTTAACCAACTTCTAGAGGCGATGTTTTTATTTTCATTTTAGAAAGATAGTTTTGAAGGGTAATGTTTCCCTTTGTCATAAGAAAAAGTGTTTTTGAAATGTGTGTATTGTTAAATTGCGCTATGTTGGCTGGGAAATCTGCTTTCTCTAAGGTTCTAGTCTGTGGAACAAGTTCAGAGCTCAGAGGGTGTATTCGGTGAAGCTTTTCTCTTTCCTGTGTGCAAGTTGTGTGAATATTCATAACTTCCAGTTGCTCTGAATAATAAGGGTTATCTGGTCACATAAACTTTTTGATATTTTGCTATGGGTGTGATTAAAGATGAAGAAAAAGTTCATACTCTCCTATCCGGTCCCCTGCAGCTCCTGGTGTGACATCATCTGATCTCCCATTTTGTTATGGCTTGTTCCTGCTTCTGCGGTAAAGTTTTCAGGAACTTCCCACTCACTGGCTGAGGTGGGGATACCACTGCGATCAGTGATTGGCTGAGGATTGACACTTTACAGGAACCAGCAGTGAGTTTCAGGAACTGGGAGCCATCAGAATGGCAGCAGTAGGGGATCTTAGCAGGTGAGTATTATTATTTTTTTTTTTTTGTGGCCTGACATTTTACATTTGTCCCTATTTGGTCAATGTTTTTTGTATTACATACATATTGCAGCCCACAGCTCATATAAAACAGCGTATACAGTGTAAACAAAACAATTCCATAAAGATGAAGTGAAACACTGTCCTGGTAATGTGCTTCGAGGTCAGGCTTTTACCGTGTATTGAAGCATGGACAAATCTCATTATTCAACAGTCTATCACTACATGATCAGTTGTCTGAGGCTCTACAGTTCAAAATTGGAGTTCACTTCGGCCAAATAGTTCTGCCAAGACATTTCTGACATATACTGTTGGTGTGCCATAGGTTTTATTGCAGCCCTCAGGACCAGTGCAGTGTGACAATGTGGCCCTGAAACATATACTTTTAACCTCTTAACGATCATGGACGTGTCTACGCGTCCATGTGCCGTTAAGCAGGTATGGCATGGGCTTGAGTCGACTCGTGCCTGCGCCATACCGGCTGGCCCCCAGCTGATTCTTGTAGATGAGGGCTGGCGTTAATGGCAGATGAGGGCTGGCGTTTGTGGCGATCGCCTTGGGTGGCTATTAACCCTTTAGATCGCCTCTGTCAAAGCTGACAGCGGCATCTAAAGGTACCATTAACTACTCATGTGATCCACTGCTGAGGTAGCCAGAGGTAGCCTTACCTCACGTCCTTTGCTGGCTGCGGCTTTGACAATGATAAAGCCTGGCAGGACCAGGCTTTATCAATCGAGTGCAGATCACACAGATCAGTGTGGTTCTATGGAACCACATTGATCTGTATGAGGAATCTAATGATTGCTCCTAAAAGTCCCTAAGGGAACTAAAGGTTTAAAAACTCACACTAACCCCTTCCTTATTAAAAGGTCAATTCCTCCCCCTTTTCCCAAATTCCATAAACAAAAATATTTAACCGGTTGCCGATGAAGGACGAGCCGGCTCGTCCTGAGACAGCAAGCAGTGTATGACATGGGCTCCAGACTCGAGCTCGCGTCATACCGCGCGGCCCCCAGCTGATTCCTGTAGCTGGGGGCCGCCGTTAATAGCCGACATACGGCGATTGCCGCGGCCGGCTATTAAGCCTTTAGATCGCCGCTGTCAAAGTTGACAGTGGCATCTAAAGGGACATTTAAACGCTCCCTGGTGGTTCAATGGGGTGGATCGCCCCCCCGCAGCGCTATCGCCAGGGGGATCCACTGCTGAGGTAGCCGGAGGGCTTACCTCTCCTTTACTGCCGGCTCCTGCGCTCTAAATGATAAAGCCTGGCAATCGAGCGCAGAGCACACAGATCAGTGTGGGTTTATGAAACCAAATTGATCTGTATGAGGAATCTAATAATTCCTCCTAAAAGTCCCCTAAGGGGACTAAAAGTGTAAAAATAAAAAGTAAAAAAAAGTTTAAAAACACACACATTAACCCCTTCCTTATTAAAAGTTTAAATCACCCCACCTTCCCAAATTCCATATAAAAAATATGTAACCAAAATAAAAATAAACATATGTGGTATCGCCGCGTGCGTAAATGTCCGAACCATAAAAATATATCATTGATTGAATTGCATGGTCAATGGCGTACACGCAAAAAATTCCAAAGTCCAAAATAGCGTATTTTTGGTCACTTGTTAGATCATGAAAAAACATAATAAAAAGCGATCAAAAAGTCCGGTCAATACAAAAATGGTACCGCTAAAAACTTCAGATCATGGCGCCCTCATACCGCCCTGTACACGTACAAAGAAAAAAAGTTATAGGGGTCAGAAGATGACAATTTTAAACGTATTAATTTTCGCGCATGTACTTATGATTTTTCCCAGAAGGACGACAAAATCAAACCTATATAAGTAGGGTATCATTTTAATCTAATGGACCTACAGAATAAAGATAAGGTGTAATTTTTACCGAAAAATTTACTGCGTAGAAACAGAAGCCCCCCAAACTTACAAAAGTCTGTTTTTTCTTTAATTTTGTCGCACAATGATTTTTCTTTTGGTTTTGCCATAGATTTTTGGGTAAAATGACTGATGTCATTACAATGTAGAATTGGTGGTGCAAAAAAATAAGCCCTCATATGGATTTTTAGGTGCAGAATTGAAAGGGTTAGGATTTTTAAAATTAAGGAGGATTTTTAAAATTAAGGAGGAAAAAAGGAAAGTGCAAAAAATGGAAAAACCCTGCATCCTTTAAACATAGACATAATAAAAATAAACATATGTGGTATCGCCGTGTGTGTGTAAATGTCCGAGCTATAAAAATATTAGGTCAATTAAACTGCACGGTCAATGGCGCACATGTAAAAAAAATCCAAAGTCCAAAAATTTCTTTTTTTGGTAACTTTGTATACTCTAAAAAAAAAATTATAAGAAGTGATCAAAAAGTCTGATCAAAACAGTCATGGTACCGATAAAAACTACAGATCATGGCGCAATCCAGTAATAAAATAAAGAAAACCAATATAGCACTTCCAGTTCCGGTGCCATGCAGTGAGGATGTGTGGTGAGTGAGCTCCCTGCCTGCAAGCTAAACCCCAGTCTATCTTACCTGCAATCCTATGCCTGTGACCCCAAACCTTACCCTGACAGAAGGAGGGATACATATGGAACATTTTCTTCTCCAAAAGAACAAGGGGAAGCCCCCGACAAGCCGCAGAAGCAGATCCAGCATGACCGCCTCTCTCGCCTCCAGTCACGATGATTCTCCTTTTCCTTCAGACGTGTGATCGGTAGATGGGGGAGATGATTCTGAGCCTACCTGTCTTGTTTATACTTCCCTGGCGAAGGAAGTGGCGAAATCAATAACGCCCCCGGTGCAGGAAGCTATCATAGCCACAATACAGACCACCCTGGCTAAGCTACAACAGGCCACAAGAGTGTCTCTAAGAGTGTTCTCCTGGATCTCTCCCCCTCGGGATGCCACTTTTCTTCCACTGACCTGCCTCTCCCTATCAAATTAACTACCTCTTCAGTGAAATACCTCGGGGTTTGAGTGGGATGAACCCCTACTCGCTATATTCCTTAAATTTCTCTTGCTGAATTACGTAAGTGGGAATCCCTGCCTTTTCCCCTGCTAGCCTGCTGCCACCTGGACAAAATGTTCAGTTTTTCTAAGCTGCTTTACACTCTCCAAATGAAACCAGTCCTTTTACACCATCGAGACGTAGCATTGCTGACATCCTCTTTTACAAGGTTTATTTGGGCTCATAAAAGGCCCAGGATAGCTTTAAGCAAACTAATGTTGCCTAGAGTCAAGGGGGGAATACATTTTCCTGATGTAAGACACTATAATCTGGCAGGTCTTTACCGCCATAGCATTGATTGGTTAAAAGGCAGTGACCTCTATTCTAACACGGCCCTAGAAGGTGCACTGTTGGGACCTTGGGATCTTTCCGCCCGTTTGCATACTAAATTTAGTGCTCTCCCAAGGGAGATTAAACCCAGCCTTATTCTAAGGGATACAATTGCGGCTTGGGAAATCTGTCGAGCAGCCATGCAGTTTCCGTTCGCGATAAGCAAATACGTGTCTCTATGGGGTCACTCTAAATTTCCCCAGGGACAGGATAATGGTATGTACCAACGATAGAGGGAGGCAGGCATTCTCACTATCTGGTCAGTTGTTGCACCAGAGGGAACCACGTTTTCTCAAGTTTGATTACCTTCCCCTGGGGCATTTCCTGCCCTACTGTTAGGTCAAGGTATTTCTATCCTCCCACTTGTCCGATTTGACAAGGGAACATGCTTCCACCTCTTTTGATTCCTTTCTCTCCTCAGGCTCCGCTTATCACTCTTTGTCTGTTCTATATCGCCATGTGCAGAGGAAGGGGAGTCATGCATTACAATCCTCCCTGCTCCGATACTGGGAAACCAAGTTGGAGTCAAAAACGCTAACTCAACAAATTCTGGAGGGGTGGAGTAAGGTGAGCAAGGCAGTGATAAGCGAATCCTGGCGAGAAACACAATTCAAAAATTATGCACCATGCTACTTATGGGTTCTCTCTTCTGCGTACTCCTCACCATCCTGACAGGATTGAACATTGCCCGAATTGTGGGGACTTTAGGACTGACTTACTGCATGGACTGTTAACCTGTCCCCATGCCTGGGTGTTTTGGACTAAGTTGTTTTCTTATCTGGAAAGACAACTCCTGGTGTCTCTCCCCCTTGACCGCAAGTGGAGGTTAGCTGAAACAGTTAACCTAATTTGTGGGAGGAGTCTGGTCTTTATATACCCACCTGATCCACACAGGTGCTGTCGCCAGCATGCAAGATGTCTTTGCACCGGATGCTATGGTTTTGGCGGGAGGTTTGATTGCATATGTCGCAGAGAGGCACTGTTTGCTAGCCTAACTATGATGCAAGGAATACGGTAATGTGTTAAGGTACCTTTCACACTGCAGGCTGTGAAGTAGCTACATCTCGATCCTACAATATGCAGTAAACATGCAGTAAGCACATGTAGCTGTGCAGGCTCCAGCCCTGGCCTGCTGGCCGTGAGGTAATTTGCATATTTCAGCTAGAGGTTAACTCTTTCCTGCCTCAGTCTCTCAGTCTGCAAAAATCACTCATAGGAGATCACAGCTGTGGCTTATACATATAATTGACTGCAGCAGGAGGATGTTTGGCCTACAGAGCAGTACAGGCTGCTGAATCTCCAGGTGTTGTGGGGCCTCCATATTTTGGTGTTGTTTTGACTGTTCTTACATTTATGAGATTACTTTTCCTTCATATGTGACCTGGTGTAATCCAGTTTCATCCTCACAACCGCTCTCCATTCTGTCCCCTCGCTGGAGTCTCCTGCCGCGTCTCCCCATCTGTACGCTCTTTTATGCTGCAGCCCACGACCAATCTCTATCTCAGACATGTCATCGATTATAGGTCATGTATTAATTGTCATTATACATTGTACTGTTATACATCACCAGTGCATTTATTTACTGTTTGTCAGTTACATGTACACCATGTATACATCCCTTAGTATATACCATGTAAGTTGCCATCAGTATACTGTTATATGTCACCGTGGTTATGTCACTTATTGTAGATACATCATGTCTCTATTATACTGTTTTATGTTACCATTCTTATAACTTCTATAGTTTATAATTACACACACGTAGTCATGTATGGGTTATGTCACCATAGAATATACTGTGCGCCCACCTGCTACGTCAGCGGATGTTTCATAGCTTTATTGTCACATTTGTCTTGGTTTTTAGTTATGTCACGTTAGGCTTTCATTAATGTATGCAGGGCAGGTTTTTCAAGCTGTCACAGCATTACACTCATGGTTCTCAGGTGTAGTATATTAGGCTGTTATCATGGCATTGCTTTTACATTTACTCATGTGGGAGGTCAGGTGTGATAGGATGTCCTTGCTGACATTACCACATGGTTCTCCACACTTTCCTTACAGCGTTCTGTGTTTCGTTACCATACACGCCATGTTTTCCTGCATTTATCACGCATACGGTTCACACAAGATAACACGTATTCATTTCAACCAGGTACTGACATTACTTGGCTTCCTGTGTCATGGCTACATTCTACACAACTACACCACCATGATTGCGTTTCCACTCGGTTGCAACAGCAGGTAACAAGCAAAACCGCGTACTGCCATACGTTCCCACACAGTATACCACGCCTACCTTCCACATAGTGTTCCTTGCTGATATCCCACACAGTATACCACGCCTGCGTTCAACAGTGTATTACTCAGGTTCCTACTCGGTGTACGTGCTTATGTTTCCCTAGCGGTGTAACATGTACATCTTCCTTCAATGTGACCTGCATATGTTTCTTACAGTATTGTTTTCATGGCTTGTGGTTACGTTTTTCATGTTCAGCGCTGTCATGCTACTCTTATGTTTCTCATTGAACATGATTCATTCTACCCAATAACGTTCACACTACGCAAATATTCCTATAGCAGGCACATTACGCATAAAATTATGTATACCTTTCTGGAGCGGTCACATTGTACATACATGACTGTGACATTTATGCTACAATAGTTCCGGTGGCATGTGTTACCTGAGCTGATACCGTGCTTCACGTTATATTGGTTTGCAGTACCAGACATTAATACCATAGCGTATGTACTGTGCTCGTTTGGTATAGTTGATTTACTGGGCTTTGTGTTAATATAGCCGATGCTGTGTTACGTTTCCATAGCTGTCATGTGGTGCATTAATGTCCCTATTGTGGTCATACGGTGCTTATATTACTATAGCTGATAATTTGCATTATATAACAAGTGTCTATATGCTTTGCGTTAGTGTTAATTAACGTATATACGGTACATTAATGTTACTTGGGGCTTATGTTACTGTAGCAGATATACTGGGCATTTTATATTATTTTAGCTGACATATGGGCCTATGTTCTATTGCTGGTAATTGCGTTTTACTGTGGCTTATATATACTGTGTATTAGTGGTTAATTTAGTTGTTCTGTTGAACATTAATGTTGTTCAGGGTTTACACTACTGTAAGCTTATATACAGGGCTTTTTTGTTTTCGGAGATGTTATACGGTGCTTACATTACTACAAGTGATATACATACGGTTACCTTCAGTGTCACATACATACGGTTACCTTCAGTGTCACATACATACGGTTACCTTCAGTGTCACATACATACGGTTGCCTGCAGTGTGACATGCATACATTTCCCTACAGGGTAATACGCATACAGTTCCTTACAGTAAACGTTTCATAGTTATTCTCCCATTCTTTTGTTTCAGCTGTCACGTTATATACGCTTGGTTGTTTTACCTCTTAGTGCCATACGTTCAGTGTGGTTGAAGGCTGATTGCTATCGTCAATCCGTAAAACATCATCTTTATAGTTTAGTTTCTGGTCATTATACATGCCTTGTTATAGCCTGGTTGACCTCACCGTTCCAGGTAAGCTTTAAGTCGTCACTTTACATGCCTTTTGTACGTCACACGCTCCCGTGAGAGAGAAGCCTCATATCGTTGTCATTCCTTTGTATATTATAAATGTTCTCATTTGGGGCAGATTGTATCGTCAATCCACGAGCCTCTTGTTGTCCTTTGTCCGTACGTTACACACGCCCCTGTTAGAGGCAGATAGCTCATGTCATACGGTGCTTACGTTACTTCAAGGGATAAACCATGCGTCAACGTTAACGGTTCCCTATAGTGGTACATATATATGGTTCCCTACAGGGTAATACATACATACATACGGTTCCTTACAGTGTACGACTCCTAGTTTATTGTCCCCTTCTGTTGTTTCAGCTCTTTTGTTTCATCTTACTTTATGTACGCTAGGTTGCTTAAAGTCTTAGCGCTATGTGTTCGATGTGGTTGGAGGCTAAATGCTGTTGTGAATCCGTAAAGCTTCATCTTTATAGTTTCCTTTTTGGTCATTACATACACCTTGTTACAGCCAGTTTGACCTGGCCATTCCAGGTAAGCTTTAAGTCGTCACTTTACATGCCTTTCGTACGTCACACGCTCCCGTGAGAGAGAGGCTGCCCGACAATCCTCGAGCCTCATATCGTTGTCATTCCTTTGTACATTAGAAATGTTCTCATTGGGGGCAGATTGTATCATCAATCCACGAGCCTCTTTTGTTTTGTATGTTACATATGCCCTGTTAGAGGCAGATAGCTTATATTATACGGTGCTTATGTTACTTCAAGTGATATACCATGTTTCAACGTTAACGGTTCCCTACTCTGGGTTGTTTTACCGCTTAGTGCTATGCATTTGGTGTGGTTGGAGGCTGATTGCTGTCGTCAATCCGTAAAGCTTCATCTTTATAGTTTCCTTTTTGGTCATTACATACGCCTTGTTACAGTCAGTTCGACCTTGCCATTCCAGTTAAGTGTTAAGCTGTCTCTTTGCATTCCTTTCGTACGTCACATGTCCCTGGGAGAGAGAGACTGCCCGACAATCCTTGAGCCTTCGTATTGTTGTCATTCCTTTGTACATTACAAACGTTCTTGTTTGGGGCAGATTGTATCATCAATCCACGAGCCTCTTGTCATTTGTTTTTGTACGTTACTTACACCCCTGTTAGAGGCAGATTGCTTGACAATCAACGAGCCTCATGTTGTTTCCATTTCTATGTTTCATGCGATTTTGTCCGAGGCAGATTGCACTGTCAGTCCACGAGCCTCATGTTTTTTTCCATTTCTGCGTTTCATACGATTCTGTCCGAGGCAGATTGCACTGTCAGTCCACGAGCCTCATGTTTTTTTTCCATTTCTGCGTTTCATACGATTCTGTCCGAGGCAGATTGCACTGTCAGTCCACGAGCCTCATGTTGTTTCCGTATCTGCGTTTCATATGATTCTGTCTGAGGCAGTTTCAGTCCACGAGCCTCCTGTTGTTGCCATCTCTATCTTGCTCTTATGTTTGTTACTATGTGTCTGATTGTGGTCTTAGTTGTACACGTCTTAGTGTTAAGTTCTTTGATGTGGGTTCAGCTTGTTCATGTCTTGTGTACCTGTTGGAAATTTGCCCTTATCGGTCTTTGTAACCTGCTGGTCATGTGTTTTCTTTTGCAATAAGCCTCAGGGCGTAGCAGTAATAATCTGCTTTACACCTGCAAGTATGTGGAGACTACCTTACTGGTACACGAAACCTCAGGTTAAGTATGTTATATACTTTATGTTTTTCTATGTGGGTCTGTTGTTGTCACTTTATGTATGGCATGGTTCAATAGGATTACTTATATGTGTAGCTCGGGACACTTTTCAAATCTTCCTCTTCTGGCACTACCTATCTAAATACCTACTGACGTTTGTGTTTTGGCCACTTTTCTAACCAACTCATTGTACCTTCTGTCTATCTAGCACTTCGACATTTTCTATATTTGACACTTGGGTTACCTCTATCCATGCGGACCCTGGTAGTACCATCCTGGTAGATGCTATGGGTCTAGTAGTGCCAAGTGGCATATCTTGAAATGTATCTTGGCTTCGGCTCCATAACAGCTGCGCCAGCTTCTGGGTAGTGGTTTCTTTGTCAGTTATCACTTAGATGTTAAGTAAGTTAAGGGCACTGTTATCGCTCTGTTCCATTGACACGTTCCAACCTCCGGCTGTTAACTATAGTATTTTGTTTGTTATCTTGGGTTCATATGACGTAGGTTATGCTTAACCATTAATTCATGTATTACCTAACTGAGGTATTTTTGCCCCCTTCTCTAGGATACCCTTCACGGCCACCCAGGCACACCCCAGGCCTAATTATTCATGCAAGTGGTACCCTACTTACGGTACATATAAGAATCCGACCACAAGTGGAGGTTAGCTGAAACAGTTAACCTAATTTGTGGGAGGAGTCTGGTCTTTATATACCCACCTGATCCACACAGGTGCTGTCGCCAGCATGCAAGATGTCCCCACCCTCCCTTCCCCTTTTTTTCTACAGTCACTCCCAGGGTATCCCCCTTCTCTAGGATACCCTTCACGGCCACCCAGGCACACCCCAGGCCTAATTATTCATGCAAGTGGTACCCTACTTACGGTACATATAAGAATCCGACCACAAATAAATTTAGCTCCATATCGCCCCAGAAGGGGTGTCTGTGTCGCTTTTGCTTCACGTCTTCACATTGGCGGTGAAGCGTTGTCTCCTGTCTCATTGGGGCGCACCAGAGAAAAGTCCAGAGGGAATGTCCCAGTTAAAAATATAAACGGAGCAGTCCTACTAGGCTAGGGGAAAAAAAGGTTATAGAAATAAGAAGAATAGGAATAATAGGAGAGAAAAAAGGTTTGTGTCAAATATTGGACATTTATTTAAAATAACAATGATACTCTTGGTGACTTAATGGTGATGTCCTTGGCAAGGCCCTTGCTTTGGACAACACACAATATAATACAAATGATATATAAAATGTAAAATACATAAAAACACAATTGCTAGCTAAAGTTGCACAAATCAGGTGGCTGGGACACAGGGTCTGTACTATAGTAAGCACAGTGGGACAGTCTGGAAATTGTAAATGTCTATTTGTTATAGGTGATGATTGGTGTGAATTGTAGCGTCAGTGAGGGTATTTAGCGCAAATAGCGCTGAAAGATTTAATCCAGAGTGTTGGCCGTAGTTGCAGCACTCAACAGCGCTGGAGACTCCCAGTGCTGAGCCCACTCTCCCTGTCTGCGCAGGGCTGTCTGTTAAATAGGCAGATGCGTGTGGTAGCGCTGAAGCTTCACCAAGTTTCACACAGTATCACGAAGTTACTCCTTCTATACCCCGACGGCACGGGGACAAGTTAATGAAGGTGATAAAGGATAGGCACTATGTGCCTTCAAATGCTCGGTGTTCTGCGCGTATCTGCGTTGGAAGTCTTCCGGGCTCGGCCTTCTATACCCCGGCGGCACGGGGAGGATAAGCAAGAAGGACAGAGGTCCAAGGCTGAATTCCGGTGCTAGCTGCGGCTAGTTAGTAATGCAAGTCTCGGGCTCTACTGGGGTAGCCGAGTGTCAGGCTCTGCTGGGGTAGTGGAGCGTCCCTGTTAAGTCCCAATCTCTGTGCAGCGAAACAGTCTATGACCAGACGCGTTTCTGGGAGCCACGTCCCCTTTTTCAATGGTGAGAGTAAGAAGACTGAGTGTGTCTGTTTCACTGCACAGAGATTGGGACTTAACAGGGATGTTCCGCTACCTCCAGCGCTGTCGACTGCAACTACGGCCAACACTGTGGATTTAATCTTTCAGCGCTATTTGCACTAAATACCCTCACTGAGACTACAATTCACACCAATCATAACGAATAGGACATTTGCAATTTCCAGACTGTCCCACTGTGCTTACTATAGCACAGACCCTGTGTCCCAGCCACCTCATTAGTGCAATTTTAGCTAGCAATTGTGTTTTTATGTATTTTACATTTTATATATCATTTGTATTATATTGTGTGTTGTCCAAAGCAAGGGCCCTGCCAAGGACATCACCCAATCTTACACCGCTTTTATACCATTTAGATCTGGAAATCGTTCTAAGTCTAGTGACACAAACTCCAAACTAAGCAAATAATATGGATTGCTTTGGTCCCTATTTACACTTGTATATTAGATCACTGGTTTTCATAAGTTTTTTTTTTATCCAAATCCCAAACCGAGAGAACCTTAAAGAAAGGAAAATAATAACAGAGACAATTCACAGGAAAGAGGATACGTTTTACACCTGATCTCCTGTATGGGGCCCAGGCTCTCCCTGGGAACAGAGCATTTTGACCCCTGCACGAAGCGGTTGCCGTCATGCTCCCCCCCCCCCCCCCCCCCAATATAGGGAGAGCCAAAGATAGCCGAACGGCTCTCCCATAGAAATATACGGAGGGGGCGTGTTGGCCACCGCTTCATGCAGTGGTCGACACGCCCCATTCCCGGAGAGAGGCGGGGCCCCATACATGAGATCGTGGGAGGTCCCAGCGGTTGGACCAGCCGCAATCTAAAACTGTGAATATGTTTTTGTACATGATATTTTTGTACATGATATTTCTCACCTCTAGAGGGGAAAAATACCTAATCTGATAAAAAATCTTAAGCCTTCTAATACTTATCAGCTGCTGTATGAATAGAGCCATATGAGGTGTTTTTTGCATGACCAATTTTACTTTGTAACGACACCTTTTATTTTACTGTAGATGTACAGTGAAACAAAATTCCACAAGTTAGAAAAAATATGCAATTATGCTAATATGGGGAGGGGGGGGGTTGGTTTTTACACAGTGCACTTTACGGTAAAACTGACATGTTGTCTTTATTCTGTGGGTCAATATGAAGAAATCAGGTCTGTTTTTCTAATGCGAGATAACCCCTCCAGTGGAAAACATTTTTTTTTTTTTTAAATCAACTGGTGCAAGGAAGTTTCTAAATTACTTCTATGTGAAAATCTTAACCCTTCCAGTAGTTATCAGCTGCTGTATGCTACACAGAAAGTTCTTTTCTCTTTGAATTTCTTTTCTGTCTGATCACAGTGCTCTCTGCTGACACCTCTGTCCTTGTCAGGAACTGTCCAGAGCAGGAGAGGTTTGCTATGGGGATTTTCTCCTGCTCTAGACGGTTCCTGACATGGACAGAGGTGTCCGGAGAGAGCACTGTGGTCAGACAGAAAAGAAATTCAAAAAGAAATGAACTTCCTCTGTAGTATACAACAGTTGATAAGTACTGGAAGGATTAAGATTTTTAAATAGAAGTAATTTACAAATCGGTTTAAAGGAGATATCCAGTGCTGAAAAACTTATCCCCTATCCTAAAGATAGGGGATAAGTTTCAGATCGCGCAGGGTCAGACCGCTGGGTCCCCCACGATCTTCTGTACGAGCCCTGGCAGCCCGCCGGAAGGGGGTGTGTTGACCACTGGACAAAGCGGCGGCTGACATGCCCCTCAATACAACTCTATGGCAAAGCCGGAGGGCTGCCTTCAGCAATCTCCGGCTCTGCCATAGCGCTGTGTTTAGGGTGTGTGTCGGCCGCCGCTTCGTGCGATGGTCAACACCCGCTATCTGGCCAGCGAGCCGGGGCCCCGTACAGGAGATCGTGGGGGGCCCCAGCGGTCAGACCCCCGCAATCTGAAACTTATCCCCTATTCTTAGGATAGGGGATACGTTTTTCAGCAATGGACTACTCCTTTAAATTTCTGGTACCAGTTGATTAAAAAAAAAAGAAAACCATTTAAGCAATTTACTGACTACTGAGTCTATATTCATTCTTCTTGTATTTGCATTCCCTTGCTAAAAGCACAAATCTGCACCTGTCTTTCAGGTAGTACTAAATGCATCAAATTTGTTTAGCGGTACCTACCTTTCATTATATTTGGTATAAATCACACTAGTGATCTTTTTTGGCATAGGAAATAGCAATCTTAAAGAGATTATCCAGGATTAGAAAACAGAGCTGATTTCTTCCAAAAAGAGCACCACACCTGTCCTCAGGTTATGTGTGGTATTTCAGCTCTGTTCCATTAAAGGGGTACTCCGGCTCTAATACATTTTATCCCCTATCCAAAGGCCGTCACGCCCCCTCCCATAGACTTGCATTGAGGGGTCGGGGAGTGACGTCACGATACTCCGGTCCCATGGTCGTAACGCTTCACACTCGGAGCCTCAAGTTCTGCAGAGAACTCAGAAAGGTGTCGCAATGTGTCGCAAGGTGTCGTGACGCAATGACAGAATGACAGGGGTCCCCGCGATCAGACAGCTTATCCCCTATCCTTTGGATAGGGGATAAGATGTATTAGGGCCAGAGTACCCCTTTAAGGGGGTAAGGAGCAAAGATGCAATACCAGACACTACCTGAGGTCAGGTGTGGTGCTGTTAGAAGACCATTTTACTGTGTATGTATTCTTGGATAAGTGTGGGCTGCCCTGTATATCTGCATCTACCAAAGAGATCAGTTTGTCTTAAATTAAAATAATTACAGTGGAGCTTGAAAGGGAGCGTGCCAGTGGGTGCCACCATAGTAGGGTAAATGTTAATAACAGAATCTGTTATATTGCACATCAATAACATGGAATCGTTCATTCCCTTCCCTTCATTGGCTGAAAATGGATTTGAATTGACAAATGAGCAGATAGGAAGGGGTTAAGTGTTTTAGAGTGATATTATTATCCATCTTTTAAATAAATACTTGTAGATATAACAGTGAATCCCACTGCCCTTCATGTTCTAACTTTTAGAAATATATATTCTAAGCATATGTAGAGATGGACCGTCATGTTTCAGTGCTGAATGCATTAACCTTTAAAGTGTCTACGGAAATAACTGCAGACGATTTAATAACACAACGCCATAGATGTGGTCAGGAGCCTTCAGTTCTTGTTACAGATATTTGCCCTTTACAATATATGCTGATCAGTCATAAAGTTAAAATCCTCTAACTTATATTGTGTAGGTCCCAATTATGTCATCGATACAGCTATCACCGACCCAAACATTCCACAAGACCTCTAAAGGGGTGCTGCAGTATTTGGCACCATGAGGCTAGCAACCAACCAAAACTTCAGAAGGTGAAATGTCCGCACGGAAAATGTCACCAACAGTATAGCGCCGGCATGTTCTGCATGGCATAGGCAGCAATGCATTTCCTTGCGGACTACAGAATCGGGATGTTTCTGCCGCGGAAATTCCGTCATGTGGGCTGTGCAGCAGAATCCCATTGAAAACAATAGGATACTGCTGCAGCGAATGTCCGTGTAGAATTTTGCATGGAAATTCCATCATGTGAACATAGCCTTAAAGAGGTTATCCAGGACTGGAAAGCATAGCGGCTCCCTTCCAGAAAACAGCGCCACGCTTGTCCTCAGTTTATGTGTGGTATTCCAATGTTATGCTAGTGAAGGGAATGGAGCCAAGTTTTAATACCACACATACAGTGAAAATTTAGTATTTCGCACAGAAAAGGATTGCAGTAACACATGTTTTGCTATACACATGTTTATTCCCTTTGTGTGTATTGGAACTAAACCAAAAAAGGGAGGAAAAAAAGCAAATTGGACATAATGTCACACCAAACTCCAAAAATGGGCTGGACCAAATTATTGGCACCCTTAACTTAATATTTGGTTGCACACCCTTTGGAAAAAAATAACTGAAATCACTTGTTTCCTATAACCATCAATAAGCTTCTTACACCTCTCAGTCGGAATGTTGGACCACTCTTCCTTTGTAAACTGCTCCAGGTCTCTCTTATTGGAAGGTGCCTTTTACCAACAGCAATTTTAGGATCTCTCCACAGGTGTTCAATGGGATTTAGATCTGGACTCATTGCTGCCACTTCAGAACTCTCCAGCACTTTGTTGCCATCCATTTCTGGGGTCTTTTTGACATATGTTTAAGGTCATTGCCCCTGCTGAAAGACCCAAGATCTCGGACGCAAACCCAGCTTTCTGACAGTGCGACCCAAAATCCGCTGGTAATCCTCAGATGTCATGACGCCTTGCACACATTCAAGGCACCCAGTGCCAGAGGCAGCAAAACAACCCCAAAACATCATTGAACATCCACCATATTTCACTGTAGGTACTGTGTTCTTTTCTTTGTAGGCCTCATTCTGTTTTCGGTAAAACAGTAGATTGATGTGCTTTACCAAAAAGCTCTATCTTGGTCTCATCTGTCCACAAGACGTTTTCCCAGAAGGATTTTTGATTACTCAAGTTAATTTTGGCAAAATGTAGTCTTGCTTTTTTATAGAGATTAGAGAGGGTATCCGGCTTCACAGCATAACTGTTAAAATTTCAAGCTTTATTCAAATCCATTAAAACATGAATGTGCAAGATAAAAACAGGCGCGCCGACTAGGGATCGACCGATATAATTTTTTTAGGGCCGATACCGATAATCTGTGGAGGTTAGGGCCGATAGCCGATAACTTATACCGATATTCCGGTATAAGTTATCGGCTATTTACCCCCCCTTGCAGATCATTGATTTAAAGCGGACGCTTTAAATCAATGAACTGCAAGCGGCTTTTGCGGTGCCATAGACCGCCACCGCCGCCACCCGCTTCTCTCCCCCTGCCTGTCCGGGGGTCCTGAGTCCTATCACCGCAACCCCCCCGCCGCACCGAGCCCCCCCCCCACCGCACTGCACCCCCCTCGCCGTGCCGCGTCACACCCCCCACCGCACCGCCCTGGCCCCTTTGCCTCTCCCCATCCCCTGTTTTATAATTACCAGTTCCCGGGGTCCACTCTACATCTGGCTCCGGTGGCGTCCTCCTGAGCTGTCACTGTGCGCACTGACGGTGACGTTGCGTCGCGTCACTTCACTCGTCATTGCGCACAGCGTAACGCAGGACGCAGCAGGAGCCAGAAGTAGCGTTGACCCTGGGCCGATACTGATAATGCCCAAAATCGTGATTATCGGCCGATAATATCGGCCAAACCAATAATCGGTCGATCCCTAGCGCCGACTCCTTTCGGACCTAGAATGGGTCCTTAGTCATAGCAGTTAACTAACAGAACTGTGCTGATTTATATAGAGTACCTGATATGATGCTGGATCGCGGTCTTTCCATCCACCTGGGCCGGCGTGTGACGGCAGTTCCGGTGGATGTCAGGTGAGCAAGGCTTCGGACAAACCGAGCCAAATGCCAAACCCGTGTTGGACCAATACATAGATAGAGATTCGCATATTGCTATATGACAGTGCTACAAAAGTGTGAACGCATGTCTAAATTATGCATACATCAAAGCCAGTGGCAACAAACAGGGAGTATGAACATGCACTTTGAATGCAGTAAAGATTTATACACTAAGAATTAAAGATTGAAAAATTGAAAATGAGAAAATTATTAATTAAACGATGATCCCACAATGATGAACCCAAAAATGTATATGTGCAAGTACTCACGGTGCAACATAATTATAAGACATCTACCGTATTTTTCGCCGTATAAGACGCACTTTTTCTTCCCCAAAACTGGGGGGAAAAAGTCGGTGCGTCTTATACGGCGAATACACCCCTATCGCGGCGGTCCCTGCGGCCATCAACGGCCGGGACCCGCGGCTAATACAGGACATCACCGATCGCGGTGATGCCCTGTATTAACCCTTCAGACGCGGCGATCAAAGCTGACCGCCGCGTCTGAAGCGAAAGTGACACTAACCCGGCTGTTCAGTCGGGCTGTTTGGGACCGCCGCGATTTCACCACGACGGTCCCGAACAGCCCGACTGAATAGCCGGGTTAGTGCTTACAGGACACCGGGGGGGACCTTACCTGCCTCCTCGGTGTCTTCTCCGTTCAGGGATCCCCTGTATGGCTGGCGCTCTCCTTCCTTGTCATCACGTCGTCGCGTATGTGCATCGGCGTGCGTAACGACGTGATGGCGGATTTCTCTAATGTGTTTGCTGAGCCCTGATGATGCACGGGTGTTATTAAACAAATGTGTAGATGTGGCTTCTCTCAGGTGCTCAGCTATTCTGGTTTTGAATTTTCTAATGGTGCAGCCTACATACTGAAGTGAACATTTATGGCATGTGGCTAAGTAAATTAAATGGTGTGTGTTACAGTTCATAAAGGTTTTTATGGGAAAAGTGGACTTATTGGCTGTAGACGTGAAAGTTTGAGTGGAGTTGACAAGCTTACTGTCACGATGCCGGCTGGCAGGTAGTGGACCCTCTGTGCCAGAGAGGGATTGGCGTGGACCGTGCTAGTGGACCGGTTCTAAGCCACTACTGGTATTCACCAGAGCCCGCCGCAAAGCGGGATGGTCTTGCTGCGGCGGTAGTGACCAGGTCGTATCCACTAGCAACGGCTCACCTCTCTGGCTGCTGAAGATAGGCGCGGTACAAGGGAGTAGGCAGAAGCAAGGTCGGACGTAGCAGAAGGTCGGGGCAGGCAGCAAGGATCGTAGTCAGGGGCAACGGCAGAAGGTCTGGAAACACTGGCAAGGGACACACAAGGAACGCTTTCACTGGCACTAAGGCAACAAGATCCGGCAAGGGAGTGCAAGGGAAGTGAGGTAATATAGGGAAGTGCACAGGTGATAACCCTAATTGGAACCACTGCGCCAATCAGCGGCGCAGTGGCCCTTTAAATCGCAGAGACCCGGCGCGCGCGCGCCCTAGGGAGCGGGGCCGCGCGCGCCGGGACAGAACAGACGGGGAGCGAGTCAGGTAGGGGAGCCGGGGTGCGCATCGCGAGCGGGCGCTACCCGTATCGCGAATCGCATCCCGGCTGGCAGCAGGATCGCAGCGCCCCGGGTCAGAGGACGTGACCGGAGCGCTGCAGCGGAGGGGGAGAAGCGAGCGCTCCGGGGAGGAGCGGGAACCCGGAGCGCTCGGCGTAACAGTACCCCCCCCCTTGGGTCTCCCCCTCTTCTTGGAGCCTGAGAACCTGAGGAGCAGACTTTTGTCAAGGATGTTGTCCTCAGGTTCCCAGGATCTCTCTTCAGGACCACAACCCTCCCAGTCTACTAAAAAAAAATTTTTCCCTCTGACCTTTTTGGCAGCCAAAATCTCCTTGACCGAGAAGACGTCCGAGGAGCCGGAAACAGGAGTGGGAGGAACAGATTTGGGAGAAAAACGGTTGAGGATGAGTGGTTTGAGAAGAGAGACGTGAAAGGCATTAGGGATACGAAGAGAAGGAGGAAGAAGAAGTTTATAAGAGACAGGATTAATTTGACACAAAATTTTGAAAGGACCAAGATAGCGTGGTCCCAACTTGTAGCTAGGGACACGGAAGCGGACATATTTAGCGGAGAGCCATACCTTGTCTCCAGGGGAAAAAACGGGGGGAGCTCTTCTTTTCTTATCCGCGAATCTCTTCATGCGTGAAGAAGTCTGTAAGAGAGAATTTTGGGTCTCTCTCCATATAATGGAAAGGTCACGAGAAATTTCATCCACAGCGGGCAGACCAGAGGGCAAGGGGGTAGGGAGGGGGGGAAGAGGGTGACGGCCGTACACCACGAAAAATGGGGATTTGGAGGAAGATTCAGAGACCCTGAAGTTATACGAGAATTCGGCCCATGGAAGGAGATCTGCCCAGTCATCCTGGCGGGAGGAAACAAAATGTCGCAAATAATCACCCAGGATCTGGTTAATTCTTTCTACTTGTCCATTGGACTGGGGATGATATGCAGAGGAAAAATTTAATTTAATCTTGAGTTGTTTACAGAGAGCTCTCCAGAATTTAGACACGAATTGGACCCCTCTATCCGAGACAATCTGCGTAGGCAACCCGTGAAGACGAAAAATGTGTACAAAAAATTGTTTAGCCAACTGAGGCGCAGAAGGAAGACCAGGAAGAGGGATGAAATGTGCCATTTTGGAGAATCGATCAACGACCACCCAAATAACGGTGTTGCCACGGGAAGGGGGTAAATCAGTAATAAAATCCATACCAATCAGAGACCAAGGCTGTTCGGGGACAGGCAGAGGATGAAGAAAACCAGCGGGCTTCTGGCGAGGAGTCTTATCCCGGGCACAGATAGTGCAGGCTCGCACAAAGTCCCCAACATCCGTCTCCAGAGTCGGCCACCAATAGAAGCGGGAGATGAGTTGCACAGATTTCTTGATGCCCGCATGACCTGCGAGATGGGAGGAGTGACCCCATTTGAGGATTCCGAGGCGTTGGCGTGGAGAAACAAAGGTCTTTCCTGGAGGAGTCTGCCTGATGGAGGCAGGAGAAGTGGAGATCAGGCAGTCAGGTGGAATGATGTGTTGCGGAGGGAGATCAACTTCTGAGGCATCCGAGGAACGAGAGAGAGCATCGGCCCTAATGTTCTTATCGGCAGGACGAAAGTGAATCTCAAAATTAAATCGGGCAAAGAACAGAGACCACCGGGCCTGGCGAGGATTCAGCCGTTGGGCCGACTGGAGGTAGGAGAGGTTCTTGTGGTCGGTGTAGATAATGACAGGAAATCTTGATCCCTCCAGCAGATGCCTCCATTCCTCAAGTGCTAATTTAATGGCTAGAAGCTCTCGATCCCCGATGGAGTAGTTCCTCTCCGCTGGAGAGAAGGTCCTAGAGAAAAAACCACAAGTGACAGCATGCCCGGAAGAATTTTTTTGTAGAAGAACAGCTCCAGCTCCTACTGAGGAGGCATCAACCTCCAATAGGAAGGGTTTGGAAGGGTCAGGTCTGGAGAGCACGGGAGCCGAAGAAAAGGCAGACTTGAGTCGTTTAAAGGAGTCCTCTGCTTGAGGAGGCCAAGACTTGGGATCAGCATTTTTCTTGGTTAAAGCCACGATAGGAGCCACAATGGTAGAAAAATGTGGAATAAATTGCCTGTAATAATTGGCGAACCCCAAAAAGCGTTGGATAGCACGGAGTCCGGAGGGGCGTGGCCAATTTAAGACGGCAGAGAGTTTGTCTGGATCCATCTGTAGTCCCTGGCCAGAGACCAAATATCCTAGAAAAGGAAGAGATTGGCATTCAAACAGACATTTCTCAATTTTGGCATAGAGTTGGTTGTCACGAAGTCTCTGAAGAACCATACGGACATGCTGGCGGTGTTCTTCTAGATTGGCAGAAAAAATTAGGATATCGTCCAGATATACCACAACACAGGAGTATAACAGATCACGAAAAATTTCATTGACAAAGTCTTGGAAGACGGCAGGGGCATTGCACAGTCCAAAGGGCATGACCAGATACTCAAAGTGTCCATCTCTGGTGTTAAATGCCGTTTTCCACTCGTCCCCCTCTCTGATGCGGATGAGGTTATAGGCGCCTCTTAAGTCCAATTTAGTGAAGATGTGGGCACCTTGGAGGCGATCAAAGAGTTCAGAGATGAGGGGTAAGGGGTAGCGGTTCTTAACCGTGATTTTATTAAGACCGCGGTAGTCAATGCAAGGACGTAGGGAGCCATCTTTTTTGGACACAAAGAAAAATCCGGCTCCGGCAGGAGAGGAGGATTTACGGATAAAGCCCTTTTTTAGATTCTCCTGGACGTATTCGGACATGGCAAGAGTCTCTGGGGCAGAGAGAGGATAAATTCTGCCCCGGGGTGGAGTAGTACCCGGGAGGAGGTCGATAGGGCAATCATAAGGCCTGTGAGGAGGTAGAGTCTCAGCTTGTTTTTTGCAGAAAACATCCGCGAAGTCCATATAGGCCTTAGGGAGACCGGTTACTGGAGGAACCACAGAGTTACGGCAAGGGTTATTGGGAACCGGTTTTAGACAGTTCTTGGAACAAGAGGACCCCCAACTCTTGATCTCCCCAGTGGACCAATCCAGGGTTGGGGAATGAAGTTGAAGCCAGGGAAGTCCAAGGAGAATCTCCGAGGTGCAATTGGGGAGGACCAAAAGTTCAATCCTCTCATGATGAGATCCGATGCTCATAAGAAGGGGCTCCGTGCGGAAACGTATGGCACAGTCCAATCTTTCATTATTTACACAATTGATGTAGAGGGGTCTGGCGAGACTGGTCACTGGGATGTTGAACCTGTTGACGAGAGAGGCCAAAATAAAATTTCCTGCAGATCCAGAGTCCAAGAAGGCCACTGTAGAGAAGGAGAAGGCAGAGGCAGACATCCGCACAGGCACAGTAAGACGTGGAGAAGCAGAGTAGACATCAAGGACTGTCTCACCTTTGTGCGGAGTCAGCGTACGTCTTTCCAGGCGGGGAGGACGGATAGGACAATCCCTCAGGAAGTGTTCGGTACTAGCACAGTACAGGCAGAGGTTCTCCATACGGCGTCGTGTCCTCTCTTGAGGTGTCAGGCGAGACCGGTCGACCTGCATAGCCTCCACGGCGGGAGGCACAGGAACAGATTGCAGGGTACCAGAGGAGAGAGGAGCCGAGGAGACGAAACGCCTCGTGCGAACAGAGTCCATATCTTGACGGAGTTCCTGACGCCTTTCAGAAAAACGCATGTCAATGCGAGTGGCTAGGTGAATAAGTTCATGTAAATTAGCAGGAATTTCTCGTGCGGCCAGAACATCTTTAATGTTGCTGGATAGGCCTTTTTTGAAGGTCGCGCAGAGGGCCTCATTATTCCAGGACAATTCTGAAGCAAGTGTACGGAATTGTACGGCATACTCGCCAACGGAAGAATTACCCTGGACCAGGTTCAACAGGGCAGTCTCAGCAGAAGAGGCTCGGGCAGGTTCCTCAAAGACACTTCGGATTTCCGAGAAGAAGGAGTGTACAGAGGCAGTGACGGGGTCATTGCGGTCCCAGAGCGGTGTGGCCCATGACAGGGCTTTTCCGGACAGAAGACTGACTACGAAAGCCACCTTAGACCTTTCAGTGGGAAACAGGTCCGACATCATCTCCAGATGCAGGGAACATTGGGAAAGGAAGCCACGGCAAAACTTAGAGTCCCCATCAAATTTATCCGGCAAGGATAAGCGTATCCCAGGAGCGGCCACTCGCTGCGGAGGAGGTGCAGGAGCTGGCGGAGGAGATGACTGCTGAAGCTGTGGTAGCAACTGTTGTAGCATAACGGTCAGTTGAGACAGCTGTTGGCCTTGTTGCGCAATCTGTTGTGACTGCTGGGCGACCACCGTGGTGAGGTCAGCGACAACTGGCAGAGGAACTTCAGCGGGATCCATGGCCGGATCTACTGTCACGATGCCGGCTGGCAGGTAGTGGACCCTCTGTGCCAGAGAGGGATTGGCGTGGACCGTGCTAGTGGACCGGTTCTAAGCCACTACTGGTATTCACCAGAGCCCGCCGCAAAGCGGGATGGTCTTGCTGCGGCGGTAGTGACCAGGTCGTATCCACTAGCAACGGCTCACCTCTCTGGCTGCTGAAGATAGGCGCGGTACAAGGGAGTAGGCAGAAGCAAGGTCGGACGTAGCAGAAGGTCGGGGCAGGCAGCAAGGATCGTAGTCAGGGGCAACGGCAGAAGGTCTGGAAACACTGGCAAGGGACACACAAGGAACGCTTTCACTGGCACTAAGGCAACAAGATCCGGCAAGGGAGTGCAAGGGAAGTGAGGTAATATAGGGAAGTGCACAGGTGATAACCCTAATTGGAACCACTGCGCCAATCAGCGGCGCAGTGGCCCTTTAAATCGCAGAGACCCGGCGCGCGCGCGCCCTAGGGAGCGGGGCCGCGCGCGCCGGGACAGAACAGACGGGGAGCGAGTCAGGTAGGGGAGCCGGGGTGCGCATCGCGAGCGGGCGCTACCCGTATCGCGAATCGCATCCCGGCTGGCAGCAGGATCGCAGCGCCCCGGGTCAGAGGACGTGACCGGAGCGCTGCAGCGGAGGGGGAGAAGCGAGCGCTCCGGGGAGGAGCGGGAACCCGGAGCGCTCGGCGTAACACTTACATGTTGGACACCGGGGTTGATTGCGTTTGTGAAAATCAGTGCATGATAGACACGTTCCTGATTTTGTATTGTCTCTATATTCACTAGGGGACAAACAGTTTCTAAGAGATTGTCATCCTCTAGCGACAAATCTAACACCCGTGTGCAAGATTTTAGCTGTAATTGAATCCTGATACAGGACGGGTATATGTTGCTGGATTATATTGCAAATGTCTTTGAATTGTGGTGAGTAGGGGGTAGAGAATGGGATTTTTTGTGGCATTTTGTTGAGCTTTTTTATGTCTCTGTGTCAGCAGTGGGGTCCTCCTGGGTCTCCTGCTATAGAGTTTCACTTCATTTCCCTACTCCCTGAGGAAGCCAAACGGCGAAACGACGTTGGGGTACTGGTGTTGTGTAGGTAGGTACACTGTCTATGTCTTCCAGCCTGTGCTCTGTGAGTGGGGAAGTTCTCTGGGAATGCTTATCCACTGTGCTTTAATTGCACATCTTTACTTTCCTTTCCCCTTTCTCCTGACCACTCGCTGGAGGCTATATATGCAGTGACCTTCTTTTCTAGGTTAGGTTTGCTTTGTGGTGCAATTCTTTATAGGACTGTGATGTATAACTTATAATTATTGTTATACTGGTGGCTCTACTGTATAGTTAAGAATAACTATGTCATATTTTGCACCTCTGTAGCCATACTAACCAATAATATATTACCTGCCTTATCAACTCCTTTTTTGTCTGGCTATACTGTCCCTTTTAATTGCTTTTACTAAATGATGTTCTCAATAAAGTTTTCTATTTGTGTATAAAATTGGTGTTCCAGTGTGTATATAGGATTCATTTAAATGTCGGCGGATAGTTCACGCTGACACTGATGCTCCATGAGCCTGCAGGACAGCTTGAATATCTTTGGAACTTGTTTGGGGCTGCTTATCCACCATAAGGACTATCCTCCGTTGACACCTTTAATCAATTTTATCTTCCGTCCACGCCCAGGGAGATTAGCCTCAGTGCCATGGGTTGCAAACTTCTTGATAATGTTGCGCACTCTGGATAAAGGCAAATCTAGATCTCTGGAAATGGACTTGTAACCTTGAGATTGTTGATATTTTTTCAAAATTTTGGTTCTCAAGTCCTCAGACAGTTCTGTTCTCCGCTTTCTGTTGTCCATGCTTAGTGTGGCACACAGACACACAATGTGAAGACTAAGTGAACTTCTCTCCTTTTTATTTGCTTTCAGGTGGGATTTTTATATTGCCCACGCCTGTTATTTGCCCCAGGTGAGTTTAAAGGAGCATCACATGCTTGGAACAATCTTATTTATCCACAATTTTGAAAGGGTGCCAATAAATTTGTCCAGACCATTTTTGGAGTTTGGTGTGACATTATGTTTAAAGGGGTACTCCCCTTTAAAAAGGTGAAAACCTTTTTTCTTTTAAATCAACTGGTGCCAGAAAGTTAAACAGATTTGTAAATTACTTCTATTAAAAAATCTTAATCCTTCCTGTACTTATTAGCTCCTGAATACTACAGAGGAAATTTTCTTTTCGGAATTCTCTCTGATGACATCACGAGCACAGTGCTCTTTGCTGACGTCATAATAATAATAACTCTTTATTTATTGTTGTCCTTAGCTATGCACGGTTGCTAAACTAGACAGAGATGTCAGCAGAAAGCACTGTGCTCGTGATGTCATCAGTGTTCCAAAAAGAAAGGAATTTCCTCTGTAGCATTCAGCAGCTAATAAGTACTGGAAGGATTAAGATTTTTTAATAGAAGTCATTTACAAATATGTTTAACTTTCTGGCACCAGTTGATTTAAAAGAAAAAAGGTTTTCACCAGAGTACCCCTTTAATTAGCTTTTTTTCCTCCCTTTTTGTTTAGTTCCAATACACACAAAGGGGGAGATTTATCAAAACCTGTGCAGAGGAAAAGTTGCTGAGTTGCCCATAGCAACCAATCAGATCTCTTCTTTCATTTTTAACAAGGCCTCTGCAAAATGAAAGAAGCCATCTGATTGGTTGCTATGGGCAACTGGGCAACTTTTCCTTTGTACAGATTTGGATAAATCTCTCCCAAAGGGAATAAACATGTGTATAGCAGAACATGTCTTACTGCAATCCTTTTCTGTCAGAAATACTTCATTTTCTAGAAGAATTTCAGGGGTGCCAACATTGACGGACATGACTGTACCCTAAGATGTGTATTTTTTTGGAAGAAAGCAGCTTTGTTTTTCTAATCCTGGATAACCCCTATAAATTAGTATTCCAGTGTTTTGTTTAAAAAAAAAAAATGGGGGTAGTTCCCCTTCAGCTCAGCCTGCTCCCTTATCTTTTGTGTTCTTCCTATTTCCAAGATCGCTTAGCGCAGGACCAGCAGGCTAGTGGTTGGGGTACACGGGGTAAATGTGGCACCACACCTCAATCTCGCACTTGACCCTCACTCAAACAACACAGAGTACAGTGGTCCCTCAAGTTACAATATTAATCGGTTCCAGGACGACCATTGTATGTTGAAACTATTGTATGTTGAGACCATAACTCTATGGAAACCTGGTTATTGGTTCTGAAGCTACCAAAATGTCATAAAAAAAATAGGAAAAAGTGAGGATTAAAGAAAAATAAGTAGATACTACAGATAGTATAAGTAAGTCCTTACATATAAAAGTAAGAAATAGCTGCTGGAAGCTGTAAATGTCAGTGTTTCCCAACCAGGGTGCCTCCAGCTGTTGCAAAACTACAACTCCCAGCATGCCCGGACAGCCGTTGGCTGTCCGGGCATGCTGGGAGTTGTAGTTTTGCAACAGCTGGAGGCACCCTGGTTGGGAAACAATGGTTTATGTAGAGAACAGGAGCTTCTTCAGGGTCCTATACAGTACACACAGGCCCTCATTTACTATTCTAAACCCGACTTGTTTTGTCAGGATTTTTTGTCGCATCTTTGTCTGCGACACGATGCAACATTTTTTCCCGACGGACCCGATGTGGATTCTCCCAAACGCAAAAAAAGGGGCGTAACCCGACATTTCTGACCTTTCCCACGTATTTATAAAGCTTTCCAACCCAAATTTGTTCAATTGTTGTGGATTTTTTCCCGACAACTCAGAGGAGTTGGAAACCAAAACCAACAAAACCCACGTGCGACAAACAGGATGCGACATAATAAATACCAGGGGAAAAAAAGCAGTCGGGTAAGAAAGCAACATTGGCCCTCATTTACTATTCTAAACCCGACCTCTTTTGTCGGGTTTTTTTGTCGCATCTTTGTCTGCGCCATGTCGCAGACATTGTGCGCCAGTCTGCGACACAATGCAACATTTTTTCCCGGCGGACCCGATGTGGATTCTCCCAAACCCGAAAAAGGGGCATAACCCGACATTTCTGAGCTTTCCCACGTATTTATAAAGGTTTCCAACCCGAATTTGTTGAATTGTTGTGGATTTTTCCCCGACAACACCAAAAGGAGTTGGAAACCAAAACCAACAAAACCCACGTGCGACAAACAGGATGCAACATAATAATAAATACCAGGGGAAAAAAGCAGTCGGGTAAGAAAGCAAAATAGACTTACAACCCGATTTTCTAAGTAAATGAGGGCCACAGTGTCCCAAATGGAGCCACCCTTACTTGGTGTCCAAAGGAGCAGCTAACTCTGGCACAGGTAAGGAGTAGTACAGAACTTGTAGTTCCTCCCTGTACTGTAGGGGGTGCTACCATGCACCAGTCAGTGCATTCACTTCAGTAATAGAGGTGATTTACCAGTAAAATGCCCATTCTGATTGGTCAGTTCCTCCAGTTGTGACACGTTTCACAGATCTGGACTGTCTGTACATTGTAAGTTGAGTCTGGTTTCAAGTTACAAAAGACCATTGTATGTTGAAACTATTGTATGTTGAGGCCATTGTAAGTTGAGGGATCACTGTATATTTAAAACAGTCCAAGCACCCAGGTACACCACTACTTCCACTTCTTATTGGTTATGAGTGATAAATACCGTACTAACAACACACACATCAAATTCACTGTCCAGTTGTGACAAATCATGCGCCAAATCAGCAAAACAAAAATGGCCTAAAAGCAATGATAAATTCCCTTATAATCTTTATGTTGTAAGGGTATATGGCACTGCAAGAGGTCTGGACATTTAAAATGCTCATATTACTATTCCGTGATTTTAGAGGCAAAGTATAGGAAATTAGGAATTCCCATCTTTATTGCGTGCACACTGATAGGTAGCATCTCCCCCTTATGTACAAAGTCATCTTCCTGGCCTTGGGGTGCTCAAAGATACAGTCTGACCTTTTTATACTGAAGCCTTTTTCTGAAGCCTTTTTCATTTGAAAGTCATAAAGGGCGAATAATCTAGGGCTGCTCCCAGAAGATACAGACCGGATACATTCCCTCTGGACACAGAGCTCAATGAGTATTCCTCCTCAAATATTTGAAGGACTTAGCTGCTTCCATTTGATCGGTTTTAAGAAATGACGTAAATGTAAGCTGAAGAAAAGTGAACTCACTCCTTGTAGGGACCATTTATAAGTCAACCCCCTCTGAAGAAACAGATTAAACCATGGTTTCCATAACAGGATTTCTGTGCATCGTTCTTCTGTGTAACCCACAGGTAAGTTATTTCCATCATGATCTATCACAAATCCATACACCTGATGAATAGTTTTAAGATAACAGAAATGAGCAACAACATACACTACAAAACATATGATTGAAGCTGAAAGTAATCTAATGAACAGTAATAGAGGTATTAATAGAAGGCATGAAATTGGGGGATTTCACTTTCTCTTTTGTGTTCACCTATTCCTGCGCCTGTCTTGTATAATATAACTGTGATTTCTTATGAGGTTTATATTTATTGATGTAGTTTAGCTGCTAAGGGCTCCTTCACATTGACATCTGTCTTTGTTATTTAATGCCTGTTCTTAAATCCGCTCAAGCCTTTTGCAAACGGTTGTAAATGGATTCCATTGACGTCAATGGGATTGTTTTACAGTCCTTTGTCATCCGTTTGGTTTCTATTCCATTTTTTTTCCCCCCATCAGAAAAAAAGGATATAAATTTAACAGTGAAGTCAATGGGAAACAGGTGAGCCTTTAATGTCATCCGTTTTTTACAATCCAATTTTGATCTGTGATTACTTTAGAGCATGCTCAGAAGAGGTGTGAGCAACCAGGAAGAAGCCAGACAAAAATAAAAACAGACATTAAAGAATACAAACTGATTAAAAACTGATGCAAAAGGATGCCATTTAAGTGGCATCAGTTTTCATCCCCTGGTTAGTATAGTCCATTTAGCAATGAGGGGAGAATAGTGGGACAGGAGAGAACGCCCATGTGAACAGAATACATAGAAATGTATATTTCTATGTACTCAACAAAAGTGTTTGTTTACTTCCAACCTGCCTCATAGACCAATGCTCAGAATGCCCAAACCATGGTTCTCTGAAAATCTCTGATTTATGTGCTTAAGACATGCTATGTGTCTCGCTTAACAGGGAGGGCATGAGTTTGCAATGAAGGAGGCACAGCTTAACATGAAACATACTGTGCCAAGATGGGCCAAAATTTAGTTTTAATTTTTAAAGGCAACTTCAAGTTGGCATAAAAGTTAGACAAGTCTAAACTTAAAGGGGTACTCCAGTGAAAACCTTTTTTCTTTTAAATCAACTGGTGGCAGAAAGTTAAACATATTTGTAAATTATTTCTATTAAAAAATCTTAATCCTTCCAGTACTTATTAGCTGCTGAATGCTACAGAGGAAATTCCTTTCTTTTTGGAACACTGATGACATCACGAGCACAGTGCTCTCTGCTAACATCTCTGTCCATTTTAGCAACCATGCATAGCAAATATATGCTAAGGGCAGCATGGTGGCTCAGTGGTTAGCACTGCTGCCTTGCAGTGCTGGGGACTTGGGTTCAAATCCCACTAAGGACAACAATAAGTAAAGTGTTATTATTATTATAATAATGTCAGCAGAGAGAACTGTGGTTGTGATGTCATCAGAGAGCATTCCAAAAAGAAAATAATTTCATCTGTAGCATTCAGCAGCTAATAAGTACAGGAAGGATTAAGATTTTTTAATAGAAGTAATTTACAAATATATTTAACTTTCTAGCACCAGTTGATTTAAAAGAAAAAAGGTTTTCACCGGAGTACCCCTTTAAACTAGGCAATCCAAGGCTATGTGCACAATTTTTACTGTTATTAACATCGATAATAGAAAATCAATAGAAAAACAACGTGTACTGGTGTTGCACTAGAACATAAACCACACTAGCTATTTGCAGGTAAAAAGACAGGACCTAAAACTGTGTGTGAACATAGCCTAAGGCTGTACCAAATCTATAAAGCAGCATGAGCCACCTGCTAATCCTTAGGCTAGGTTCACACTACAGAATTTCCGTTCAGAAATACCCTTAGGAAATTCCAGTGCAGCAGAATGTCATTGCTGGCAATGGGATTACACTGCACAATGCACACTACAGAATTTCAGCAGGGGATGATCACACATTATTTATGAAGTATCTGTGCAGAACACTTTGGTGCAGTCCTAGCGCTGACTGATTAAATTGGCGCTGGGTGCACTCGGAATCTCCAGACAGAATGCCTCTGTCCACAAATTCCATGTTGTGAAGTTAGTGTTGTCTAGTAGAGATGAGCGAACTTACAGTAAATTTGATTCGTCACGAACTTCTCGGCTCGTCAGTTGATGACTTTTCCTGCGTAAATTAGTTCAGCCTTCAGGTGCTCCGGTGGGCTGGAAAAGGTGGATACATTCCTAGGAAAGAGTCTCCTAGGACTGTATCCCCCTTTTCCAGCCCATCGGAGCACCTGAAAGCTGAACTCATTTATGCAGGATAAGTCATCAACTGCCAAGCCGAGAAGTTCGTGACGAATCGAATTTACTGTAAGTTCGCTCATCTCTACTGTCTAGCTATTGAACAGCGTTGAAAAATCTGGGCCATTGGGGGGTATCATTGGTTTTACCTAGTTTTTTGTCGTAATTGTTGCACTCCAACCCAAAACACCCTTAGAAATTTGCTTACATCTAAGCTATTTATGAAGAACGAATAGTTTTTACATTTTATAATTCTTTATTTGGATTCAGTGTGTGTAAAAACTTGCTATATAATGCTTGTAACTTCTGTATATTGCTCCTCTAAAGCTTACCATAGACAAGATACAAGTCAGCCAAATCCACTGGCAGTACCTTATTCCCTGGTCCTCAAATATATACCCATACATCCAAGGCTAAATGTGTATGGCCAGTTAAAGAGGACCAGCCAACGCTCTTGTTTTACTATAAGGCTATGTTCACACAGCAGAATTTCCACATTGAAATCTGCATGGAAATTCTGCATGTGTTTATAGCCTATTAATTTTAATGGGATTCCGCAGTCCCATTCACATTGCAGAATTTTTGCTGCGGATGTTCCGGAGCTAAAATTCCACAAAAATATAAGTCATGTCTTATATTTTTGCAGAATTCAGCTGCAAAAGCCCATTGAAGTCAATAGGGTTTTTTTCCTCTGCTAAATGTGGATTTCATGTGAAATTTGCAGGAAATTTTATCTTTTGTAATGAAAAAAAAAAGCACTGTGTATTCTTGCGAAAATTCCACATGAATTCCGGCCGAATTGATGCGGCCGCGGAATTCGCGCACCTATGTGGAATTTCTGCTGTCTGCACATAGCCTTATACTTGTATTCCCCACAACACAGAGATTCTGGAGCATCTTGCAATAAAACTGATTCCTCTTAGAAATGAATGAAATTAACAACTGGGTAATACTAGTTAAAGGGGTCCACCACTGGCCAGCGTGGAACTAAATGTTCCAAACGCTGTTTTCGCACTGCGGGGGGGGGGGGGGGGGGTCGACCATGCCCCCTCGTGCTGTCACAGTCACGCCGCCTCAATGCTAGTCTATGGGACGTAGACTTGCATTGAGGGGGGCTTGGCCATGACATCACGAGGGGGCGTGGCCGACTCTGCAGCGCAAAAACAGCCTTCGAAACATTTAGTTCCACGCTGGCCAGTGGAGTACCCCTTTAAGGGCATTTTCCTACACTCTGGGACAGTCAGTACTTATTGGACAGTGTTAGCCTGTGTAGGGACACACACTAAACTGGTGACACCCAGTTGACTTTTAGCTAGAAATTTTGCTATAATGACCAATACTTTTGCTTTCCCCTGTATTTTTTATTGTGCTGTTTTAACTATGTATTTGATTTATCAAAGATTTTAAAAACATGTACTATGTCCTAGGTTCATTCAAAGCCCACCTCGATGTACCAAGGGCTGTCTTCAAACAGATACGTAAACATAGAACAGGGAACAGATTGGCCTTTGGCACCACTTCTGCGGGAGTTTAGAATGACCCCATTTTGGAGGACAGTTGGAAGCAAGCCACTAGGAGCCCACTGCCACCAGGGACTAGAATGTACCACAAAAGTCTGCAGGTATGAAGAAACACATAATGCTGTTTATATTACTACACTACTACTGTCTCTACTAATATTGCTTTATATACTTGTCTTTCAGAAAAGCGCACTGTTCTTATCGCTTGCACAACTGGTTCTGACAAGTACTGATATTCTAAATTGCACAAAAAAGGCATCAGAAGCCAAGATCATCATTGAATGTTACTTAAAAAATTATATTTTAAATGTTCAGCATCATTCAGGTTGTTAAATTCATTTCCATTTATTTATACTTTAAATGTATAATCTTTGGTATTTCAACATTTGGGAACTTCCTCATCTAATAAAGATGTATCTTCCATTGAACTGACATGCAAATGTGTGTGTTACAAAGTTGCATTAAAGGGTACCTCTCATCAAAAAAACTTTTGATATATTATAGATTAATGTATGCAGAATAACTTTACAATTGCATGTTATTAAAAAAATATGCTTCTTTCTATTTAATTTTCCACTTTGAAGAAATGACCACTAGGGGTCTCCCTTCCAGTCCTGGCAGCAAGCATTTCAGACTCATGCTGGAGTCCTAAACACTACGAGCTGCCTGTCTGCTTTGTTCACAAAGGAGAACACTCAGAGCTGCCAGCCTGCTTTGTTCACAGCCTGTTTGGCTGTGAACAAAGCAGGCTGGCAGCTCTGAGTGTTTAGGACTCCAGCATGAGTCAGAAATGCTTGCTGACAGGACTGATCGAGAAAAATACAATAGAAAGAAGCATATTTTTCATTAACATGCTATTGGAAAGTTATTCAACATTCATTAATCTAAAATATATCAAAAGTTTATTTGATGAGAGGTACCCTTTAAGATATTTTTTTTCAATAGGAAACTAAACAGATTGTGGTCTAGAAGCAGACCTCTAAGGTCAGACCAGGGGATTTTGACATCAGACCTCTGCTGAAGCAGTATGTACATTTTGGCATTGAAGAGTAAATATGTCTCAGCTTTATAGGTTTGTATTTCAAAGTACCTGTTGGAAGTGAAATAATTGTAAAGCTCAATGGAAAATTATATGGACACGGTTTTTTTTGGGGTACTTTTTTTTGGTAACTACTGAATAGTGTTGCTCGCGAATATTCGCAATATGAATTTTATTCGCGAATATCGCATATTCGCGAATATAGCACTATATATTCGTAATTACGAATATTCTTTTTTTTTTTTTTCACAGTACACATAACAGTGATCACCCCTCTCTGCTTCCAGCTTGTGTGGTGTAAAGAAGGCTCTAATACTACTGTGTGAGACTGGTGTGCGAATTTTCGCATATGCGTAAATTTGCACATGCTAATTTTCGCACATGCGAATTTTTGCTTACACAGGTTTTCGTATATGCAAATTTTCGCTTATGTTAATTTTCGCATACGCAAATATTTGCATATGCGAAAATAAACGCAATTATTCGTCCATATATTCGCAAATTCGAATATGGCCTATGCCGCTCAACACTACTACTGAATAACAGCACTTCCAGATTGAGGCAGCATTCCAAAATCCCAAAATAAGTGGCTTTATTCTCTCTTCCATGTGAAGGTTTTAGTCTCACATTGATTTGAGAGCATAGATGGGTAAATAAACCACTTCCTTTTCGCTTTTGGAGTGCCCTCTCTCTATTTTTGGGATTTTGCGTGACTATAAAGGCATGGAGTCTAGCCTTGAAAAAGAGCACCCACCTTGAGGGAATACAGGTCTCAGCACAGTGCTGTTTTTTTACTAAGCTGTATTTAAATGAAAACTATATAGCCTTTGGATCAAGTTTGCTGTCACCAGACTCAAGCCCCTCAGATAGGGCAGCATATATCTGGTAATCACCCAAGTCAATCTCCACAAAAGTAGATCTTAATTTGAGAAAATCTGGCTACACCTGCAATGCACTACTTGGTAATAATACGTAAGACCAGAGTTATCTGTCTGCATTTTCCCCTTCTTTGGCATTAATTGTGGCAAAACATGGAGCCTCTTCCTCTTAAACAAATTTATTACGTTAGAAACACTACATGCAAACACACTCGACAAGTGGGTATGCCTTTACAGTAAAGTGGTATGGCTTAACCCCTTAAGGACTCAGGGTTTTTCTGTTTTTGCACTTTCGTTTTTTCCTCCTTACCTTTTAAAAATCATAACCCTTTCAATTTTCCACCTAAAAATCCATATTATGGCTTATTTTTTGCGTCGCCAATTCTACTTTGCAGTGACATTAGTCATTTTACCCAAAAATGCACGGAGAAACGGAAAAAAAAATCATTGTGCGACAAAATCGAAAAAAAACGCCATTTTGTAAATTTTGGGGGCTTCCATTTCTACGCAGTGCATATTTCGGTAAAAATTACACCTTATCATTATTCTGTAGGTCCTTACGGTTAAAATGATACCCTACTTTTATAGGTTTGATTTTGTTGCACTTCTGGAAAAAATCATAACTATATGCAGGAAAATTTATACGTTTAAAAATGTCATCTTCTGACCCCTATAACTTTTTTATTTTTCCCACGTACAGGGCGGTATGAGGGCTCATTTTTTGCGCCGTGATCTGAAGTTTTTATCGGTATGATTTCTGTTTTGATCGGACTTTTTGTTCACTTTTTATTCATTTTTTAATGGTATAAAAAGTGACCAAAATACGCTTTTTTGGAATTTGGAATTTTTTTGCGCGTACGCCATTGACCGTGCGGTTTAATTAATGATATATTTTTATAGTTCGGACATTTACGCACGCGGCAATACCACATATGTTTAGTTTTTTTTTTTTATGGGAAAAGGGGGGTGATTCAAACTTTTATTAGGGAAGGGGTTAAATGACCTATATTAACACTTTTTTTTTACATTTTTTTTGCAGTGTTATATGTCCCATAGGGACCTATAGCACTGCACACACTGATCTCTCATGCTGATCACTGGCGTGTATTAACACGCCTGTGAGCAGTGTTATCGGCGCTTGACTGTTCCTGCCTGTATCTCAGGCACAGAGCAGTCATTCGCCCATCGGACACCGAGGAGGCAGGTAAGGGCCCTCCCGGTGTCCGGTCAGCTGTTCGGGACGCCGCGATTTCACCGCGGCGGTCCCGAACAGCCCGACTGAGCAGCCGGGTCACTTTCACTTTAGAAGCGGCGGTCAGCTTTGATCGCCGCTTCTAAAGGGTTAATACCGCACATCGCCGCGATCGGCGATGTGTGGTATTAGCCGCGGGTCCCGGCCGTTGATGAGCGCCGGGACCGACGCGATATGATGCAGGATCGCGGCGCGATGCCGCTTCATATCGCGGGAGCCGGGGCAGGACGTAAATATACGTCCTGCGTCGTTAAGGGGTTAAAAAAAAAAAAAACAATTCTTTCAATTTTGCACCTAAAAATCCATATGATGGCTTATTGCTTGCGCCACCAATTCTACTTTGTAATGACATCAGTCATTTTACCCAAAAATCTATAGCGAAATGGAAAAAAATCATTGTGAAACAAAATTGATTAAAAAAACCCGCCATTTTGTAACTTTTGGGGGCTTCCGTTTCTACGCAGTATTTTTCGGTAAAAATGACACCTTATCTTTATTCTGTAGGTCCATATGATTAAAATGACACCCTACTTATATAGGTTTGATTTTGACATAATTCAAAAAATAAAAATAAATACACGTCGAGAAATTTATATGATTAAAATGGCCATCTTCTGACCCATATAACTTTTTTATTTTTCCGCGTACGGGGCGGTATGAGGGCTCATTTTTTGCGCTGTGATCTGAAGTTTTTAGAGGTTCCATTTTTGTATTTATCAGACTTATTGATTGCTATTTTGAACTTTGGAATTTTTTTTTGCATGTACGCCATTGATCGTGCGGTTAAATTATATATTTTTATAATTCGACATTTTCGCACGCGGCAATACCACATGTTTATTTTTATTTACATTTTTTTTAAATAGGAAAAGGGAGGTGATTCAAACTTTTATTAGCAAAGGGGTTAAATGATCTTTATTCACTTTTTTTGCAATGTTATAGCTCCCATAGGAAGCTATAACACAGCACACACTGATCTTTTACATTGATCAATGGTTTCTCGTAGGAAACCATTGATCAATGATTTTGCCGCTTGACTGCTCATGCCTGGATCTCAGGCACTGAGCAGTCATTCGGCGATCGGACACTAGGAGGCTAGGTAAGGGACCCTCCTACTGTCCGACAGCTGTTCGGGATGCCGCAATTTTGCTCAGTGATCTCAAACAGCCCACTGAGCTAACAGGCAATGTTTTATTTTCACTTTAGACGAGGCATTCAACTTTGAACGCTGCATCTAAAGGGTTCATATTATCGCTATGTGGCCCCCCCGTTATAGAACAAGAGCACACTCAGGACGTACATGTATGCCCCGAGTCCTTAAGGGGTTAAGTTAGTACTCCGGTGCTCAGCATCTGGAACAAACTGCTCCGAACGCTGGGAGTTCGTGACGTCCTAGCCACGCCCCTTCACAATGTCATGCTCCGCCCCCTCAATGCAATTCTACGGGAGGAGGCGCGACAGCATGGCTAGGACATCACAAGCTTCTCCCAAGATGGTGTCACATCTCAGTC
Source organism: Hyla sarda (assembly GCF_029499605.1). NCBI lineage: Eukaryota > Metazoa > Chordata > Amphibia > Anura > Hylidae > Hyla > Hyla sarda. Next base: position 43,965,769 of record NC_079197.1, on the reverse strand, counting down.
AGTGATTGGTTAACCTCTTAAGGAATTAGGGCGTACCTGTACGCCCTAAGCCCTTTCCCGGTGTTAAAAACGGGGTCACACTGGGTCGTTCCCGGCTGTTAATCATAGCCGGGACCCTGGGCTAACAGCGAGCGGCCCCGATCGTTGTGCCGCACGCTGTTAACTTTTCAGACGTGGCAATCAAATTTGACCACCGCGTCTGAAAACGCAAGTAAACGGTTCCCGGCAGCTCAGTCGGGCTGATAGTGACATTGCGATAAAATCGTGATGTTCCGATCAGCTGGGACGCAGGCGGAGGTCTCCTTACCTCTCTCTGTGGCGTCTGATCGGGGATTGATTGCTTCAAGCCTGAGCTACAGGCTTGAGCAATCAAGCCCCTACCTATAGTTACATAGTTAGTACGGTCGAAAAAAGACATATGTCCATCAAGTTCAACCAGGGAATTAAGGGGTAGGGGTGTGGCGCGATATTGGGGAAGGGATGAGATTTTATATTTCTTCATAAGCATTAATCTTATTTTGTTCCAGGAATGTATCTAATCCTGTTTTAAAGCTGTTAATTGTTCCTGCTGTGACCAGTTCCTGAGGTAGACCGTTCCATAAATTCACAGTCCTCACGGTAAAGAAGGCGTGTCGCCCCTTGAGACTAAACTTTTTCTTCTCCAGACGGAGGGAGTGCCCCTTCGTCCTTTGGGGGCGATTAACCTGGAACAGTTTTTCTCCATATTTTTTGTATGGGCCATTAATATACTTATATACGTTTATCATATCCCACCTTAAACGTCTCTTCTCAAGACTAAACAATTGTAACTCCTTTAATCGCTCCTCAGAGCTAAGATGTTCCATGCCCCATATTAGTTTAGTCGCGCGTCTCTGCACCCTTTCCAACTCCGCAGTGTCCCTTTTTTGGACAGGTGCCCAAAACTGAACAGCATATTCCAGGTAAGGCCGTACCAATGATTTATAAAGGGGGAGGATTATGTCCCTGTCCCTTGAGTCCATGCCTCTTTTGATACATGACAATATCCTGCCGGCTTTGGAAGCAGCAGCCTGACATTGCATGCTATTCTGTAGTCTGTGATCTACAAGTACACCCAGATCCTTCTCTACCAGTGACTCTGACATTTTAATCCCCCCTAAGACATACGATGCATGCAGGTTATTAGTACCCAGATGCATAACTTTTGCATAACATTTATCCACATTGAACCTCATTTGCCAAGTGGATGCCCAGACACTTAGTCTATCCAAGTCATCTTGTAACTTATGCACATCCTCTATAGACTGTACCGTGCTACAAAGCTTGGTGTCATCTGCAAAGATAGAAACAGAGCTGTTAATACCATCCTCTATATCATTGATAAATAAATTAAACAACAGCGGGCCCAGTACAGAACCTTGGGGTACACCACTAATAACCGGGGACCAATCAGAGTACGAATCATTGACCACCACTCTCTGGGTACGATCCATGAGCCAGTGTTCAATCCAGTTACAAACTAAAATTTCCAAACCCAAAGACCTTAACTTACCTGTCAGACGTCTATGAGGGACAGTATCAAACGCTTTAGCAAAATCCAGAAACACTATATCCACAGCCATTCCTCTGTCAAGGCTTCTACTCACCTCTTCATAAAAGCAAATTAGATTGGTTTGACAACTTCTATCCTTAGTAAACCCATGCTGGCTATCACTTATAATACAATTATCCCCTATGTATTCCTGTATGTAATCCCTTATAAGTCCTTCAAACAATTTACCCACAATGCACGTTAAACTTACCGGTCTATAGTTTCCTGGGGAAGACCTAGAGCCCTTTTTGAAGATTGGCACCACATTCGCCTTGCGCCAGTCCCTTGGCACAATACCAGACACCAGAGAATCTCTAAATATCATGAACAGGGGTACAGATATTACTGAACTTACCTCTCTAAGAACTCTTGGGTGTAGTCCATCCGGTCCTGGGGATTTGCTTACATTTATATCACTTAACTTACCTTGTACCATCTCTACATTAAGCCAGTTCAGTACATTACATGATGTGTTACCAGCACTGACCTGGCCAATGTCAGCTCCTTCTTCCATAGTGTATACAGAACTAAAGAACCCATTCAGTAGCTCCGCCTTCTCTTGATCGCCTGTGACAACCTCCCCATTATCATTATTAAGGGGTCCTACATGCTCTGTCCTTGGTTTTTTTGCATTTATATATCTAAAAAAATATTTAGGATTAGTTTTGCTTTCTTTGGCCACCTTTCTCTCATTTTGAATTTTTTCTGTTTTTATTACATTTTTACAGATTTTATTAAGCTCCTTGTACTGTTTAAATGTTATCGCTGACCCATCAGATTTGTATTTTTTGAAGGCAATTTTTTTGTTGTTTATGGCTATGGCTTTCCAGGGATCAGCATAGGAGATCAGTGTGTGCAGTGTTATAGGTCCCTATGGGAGCTATAACACTGCAAAAAAAAAAAGAAAGTTAACAAAGGTCATTTAACCCCTTCCCTATTGAAAGCTTGAATCACCCCCCTTTTCCCATAAAAAAAAGTGTAAATAAAAATAAACATGTGGTATCGCCGCGTGCGAAAATGTCCAAACTATAAACATATATTGTTAATTGAATTGCACGGTCAATGGTGTGCGCGCCAAAAAATTCCAAACTCCAAAATAATGTATTTTTGGTCACTTTTTATATCATGAAAAAATGAATAAAAAGCGATCAAAAATGGTACCGATAAAAACTTCAGAACACGGCGCAAAAAATTAGTCCTCATACGGCCCGTACGCGGAAAAATAAAAAAGTTATATGGGTTAGAAGATGAGAATTTTTAACATATAAATTTTCCTATATGTAGTTATGATTTTTTTCCCGAAGTACGACAAAATCAAACCTATATAAGTAGGGTATCATTTTAACCTACAAACCTACAAATCTACTGAATAAAGATAAGGTGTTATTTTTACCGAAAAATGAACTGCGTAGAAACGGAAGCCCCCAAAAGTTACAAAATGAAATTTTTTCTTAAATTTTGTCGCACAATGATTTTTTTTTCCGTTTCGCCGTGGAATTTTTGGTAAAATGACTTATGTCACTGCAAAGTAGAATTGGTGGCGCAAAAAATAAGCCATCATATGGATTTTTAGGTGGAAAATTTAAAGTGTTATGATTTTTAGAAAGGTGATGAGGAAAAAATGAAAATGCAAAAACGGAAAAACGCCGAGTCCTTAAGGGGTTAAGGTCCTGCTTCAGCTTGTTATAGAAGCGGGGAAAAAGAAGAGCAGTGGGGGACCAGAAAGAAAATTCAACAGGGACTCTGGGGGGGGCGGGGGGGGGGGGGGGGGACAGAGGTAGGAGTTCCTTATTCTTTCATTTCTTCTACAATATGTCCAGAAAGAGAAAAAAATGCTTACTTTAGAATTTGCAGCCTAAAACTAGATTTTGGTCTTCTTAGTTTTGGTGATAATTTTTTTTTATACAGTGCCTTGCATAAGAATTGACCCCCCCCCCCCCTTAGACTTTTCTACATCTTGTCATAGTATAGTCCAGATTAAAAATGTACCTAATTGCAATTTTATGAACCAACACAAAATAGTCAATCATTTAGAAGGGGGAGGGGGCAATTACAACATGGATCTCAAACCACTAGCATGACCAATTGACTTCACAAGTCACAATTAGTAAATAGAGTCCACTTGTCTGCAATTTAACCCCTGGGGGGGGGGGGGGGGGGGGAGACACTGGCTATCCTTGTGCACTTAGCAGCAGTGGTCAACAATCAAAAAGCCAAAGATACATAATCGTTGCAGGCGTTTCTCTGGCTCTCCCATAAAGTGCATGAAGGGGGGGAGAAAAAAAAAAAGATATTCCACGCTTTGGACATGTCACAGAGCACCATAAAATCAATTAATCCGAGAATGTAAAGAACAAGACACAACCACAAACCTACCAAGACAAGGCCATCCACCCAGACAATTTGGACAAGGAAAAAAATTAATCAGAGAAGCAAACAAGAGGCCCATGGTAACCTTGGAGGAACTGCAAAGATCAGCAGCTGAGATACTTCTGCATCCAACAGATGTCAATGTTTTTGTTCTTATTGTGTCACAATAGAAAGGTGTTTTGCACTTTCAAAGTACTATGCATGTTGTGTTGATCAAATGGAATTTAACCCCTTAAGGACCGGGGTTTTTTCCATTTTTTGCATTTTCGTTTTTTGCTCCTTGCCTTTAAAAAATCATAACTCTTTCAATTTTGCACCTAAAAATCCATATGATTGCTTATTTTTTGCGCCACCAATTCTACTTTGTAATGACGTCAGCCATTTTACCCAAAAATCTACGGTGAAACAGAAAAAAAAATCATTGCGCGACAAAATTGAAAAAAAAAAATGCCGTTTTGTAACTTTTGGGGGCTTCCGTTTCTACGCTGTACATTTTTCGGTAAAAATGACACCTTATCTTTATTCTGTAGGTCCATACGATTAAAATGGTACCCTACTTATATAGGTTTGATTTTGTCGGACTTATGGAAAAAATCATAACTACATGCAGGAAAATTAATACGTTTAAAATTGTCATCTTCTGACCCCTATAACTTTTTTATTTTTCCGTGTATGGGGCGGTATGAGGGCTGATTTTTTGCGCTGTGATCTGAAGTTTTTAACGGTACCATTTTTGCATTTATAGGACATATTGATCGCTTTTTATTCATTTTTAAATGATATAAAGTGACCAAAAATGCACTATTTTGGACTTAGGAATTTTTTTGCGCACACGCCATTGACCGAGCAGTTTAATTAATGATATATTTTTATAATTCGGACATTTCCACACGCGGGTATACCATATATGTTTATTTTTATTTACACTGGTTTTTTTTTATGGGAAAAGGGGGGTGATTCAAACTTTTAATAGGGGAGGAGTTAAATGATCTTTATTCACTTATTTTTTTGCAGTGTTATAGCTCCCATAGGGACCTATAACACTGCACACACTGATCATCATTGATCACTGGTTTCTCATAGGAAACCAGTGATCGATGATTCTGCCGCATGACTTCTCATGCCTGGATCTCAGGCACTGAGCAGTCATTCGGCAATCGGACAGCGAGGAGGCAGGTAGGGGCCCTCTCGCTGTCCAGTAAGCTGTTCGGGATGCCGCGATTTTGCCGCGGCTATCCCGAACAGCCCACTGAGTTAACCGGCAACTTTCGCTTTCACTTTTAGCCGCGCGCTATTAGAGGCGGGTCCCGGCTTCACTATGACACCAGGCCCGCCGTGATATGATGCGGGGTTACCGTGTAACATCGCGTTATATCAGGAGAGCAGGACCAAGGACGTACCGGTACATCCTTGGTCCTTAAGGGGTTAATGACAATCGACGTAAATGTACGTCATGGTGAATACATCATACTTAACGCACCATGATGTACATTTACGCGCCACTGTGATCGTGAGCACCGGAGCGTATCTCGCATCATGCCTGGCAGGTCCCGGCTGCTATCGGCAGCCAGGGACCCGCCGGTAATGGAGGACATCCGTGATCGCGCGGATGTCCGCCATTAACCCCTCAGATGCCGTGATCAATACAAATCACGGCATCTGCGGCAGTGCAGTACTTTGAATGGATGATTAGATCGCCCGCAGCGGGGATCCGATTATCCAGCATGGCAGCTGGAGGTCCCATCACCTGGCTCCGGCTGTCTCCCGGGGTCTTCTGCTCTGGTCTGAGATCGAGCAGAAGATCAACGATAATACTGATCAGAGCTGTGTCCTATACATGGCACTGAACAGTATTAGCAATCAACTAATTGCTATAAATAGTCCCCAATGGGGACATAAAACGTGTAAAAAAAAAAAAAAAGTAAAATAAAAGTAAAAAAAAAAGTGAAAATCACCTCCCCCAATAAAAAAGTAAAACGACCATTTTTCCTATTTTACCCCCAAAAAAAGAGTAAAAAAAATTAACACATATTTGTTATCGCCACGTGCGTAAAAGTCTGAACTATTAAAATATATTGTTAATTATCCCATAAAAGTGAACGGCGTAAACATCAAAAATAAAAAAAAAGTCCAAAATTATAATATAAAACCTAAGCAAAAAAAGTGGTACTGATAAAAACTACAGATCATGGCGCAAAAAATTAGCCCTCATATCGCCCCATACACGAAAAAATTAGAAAGTTATAGGTGGCCAAAATAGGGCAATTTCAAACATACTAATTTTGTTAAAATGGTTTGAGATTTTTTTTAAGCGGTACAATTATAGAAAAGCATATAACATGGGTATCATTTTAAATCGTATTGACCCACAGAATAAAGAAAACATGTTTTCTACTGGAAAGTGTACAGCGTGAAAAAACCTTCCAAAATTTGCTAAATTGCAGTTTTCTTTTTAATTTTTCCACAAATAATACTTGTTTGGTTGCGCCGTACATTTTATGGTAAAATAAGTGATGTAATTACAAAGTACAATTGGTGACACAAAAAACGCCCTCATATGGGTCTGTGGATGGAAATGTTAGAGAGAGTTATGATCTTTAGAAGGCGAGGAGGAAAAAAACGAAAATGCTAAAATAAAATTGGTCTGGTCCTTAAGGGGTTAAGGCGTACCTGTAAGATCTCACAAAAAAAACCTGCTGCTGTTACACAACCTAATTCTGATCATGTACATATAATTTTTATGTCTCTAACACCCATATTTCACGAAAAATTGCATGTTTATGCTGCTCACTGTCTATTCAATCATCTCTTGTGGAGGGGGCATGTCCTTTTCTTGCCTGCATTGTGCATGACTCACTCACTCTGCAAGCCTGGCAGTCAACCAATCACTGCATTCTGCTCTGTAAGGCTGGGTTCACACTACGTTTTGTCCCATACGGGAGCGCATACGGCAGGAGGGAGCTAAAACCTCGCGCTCCCGTATGTGACCGTATGCGCTCCCGTATGCCATTCATTTCAATGAGCCGACCGGAGTGAAACGTTCGGTCCGGTCGGCTCATTTTTGCGCCGTATGCGCTTTTACAACCGGACCTAAAACCGTGGTTGACCACGGTTTTAGGTCCGGTTGTAAAAGCGCATACGGCGCAAAAATGAGCCGACCGGACCGAACGTTTCACTCCGGTCGGCTCATTGAAATGAATGGCATACGGGAGCGCATACGGTCACATACAGGAGTGCGAGGTTTTAGCTCGCCCCTGCCGTATGCGCTCCCGTATGGGACAAAACGTAGTGTGGACCCAGCCTAACCCTTTCCTCTCTGGTTTTGTGCTGTACATGTAAGGGTGCTTTCACACTACGATTGTAGTGTACGGTTGCTGGATCCAGTTGGGAGGGGCGAAAACCGACCGCTCCCGTATCCCAGCCGGATGCAGCCCGAACCCCATTCATTTCAATGAGCCGACCGGAGTCAAAAGATGGCTGCGGTTGTCTCATTTTTCCCCGAATACAGTTTTCTGACCGGACCTAGAACAGTGGCATACCACGGTTTTAGGTCCGGTCAGAAAACTGTATACGGGGCAAAAATGAGACAACCGGAGTCAGCGTTTGACTCCGGTCGGCTCATTGAAATGAATGGGGTTCGGGATGGATCCGGAAGCGAGCGGTTTTTGCCCCTCCCAACCGGATCCAGCAACCGTACAGTACAATCGTAGTGTAAAAGCACCCTTACACAGATAGGAGGAATGATTATTGGAGATTGTCTGTATTCTACCAAAGACAATATGGTTAGGAGTATAACAAATCTTCCATAAAGGGGTACTCCGTCCCTAAACATCTTATCCCCTATCTGAAGAAAAAGGGGATAAGACGTCTGATTGCGGGGCTCCCGCCACTGGGAACCCCCGCGATCTCTCCTGCAGCACCAGTCATCTGGTGCCCAGAACGATCTTCGCTCCGTGCCTGATGACTAGCGATGCAGGGGCCAGAGTATTGTGATTTCATACAAGTCTATGGGAAGGGCATGATGGCTGCCACACACTCTCCCATAGACTTGTATTAAGAGGGCGTGGCCATGATGCTACGATCTTCCGGCCCCTGCACCACCAGTCATCAGGCACGGAGTAAAGCTCGCTCTGGGCACCAGATGACAGGAGAGGAGAGATCGCGAGGGTTCCCAGCGGGGGGACCCCTAAGATCAGACATTTTATCCCCCATCCTTTGGATAGGGGGATAAGATGTCTAGGGGCGGAGTACACCTTTAATTAGTGCATAACTTGGATAACTTTCTTTTTGCAGCAGTGTTGTCTTCAGCTGTGTGCCTACAGCTTTTGCAAAACTACAACTGTCAGCATGCTTAACCATCCTTTGGGTGTTCAGGCATGCTTGGAGTTGTAGTTTTGCAACAGCTGGAGGCACTTGATTGGTAAATCTATTACAGAATTGTTGCTGCAAGCTGTGTTCCTCCTGCAGCATTATCCATCAGCCATCTCTTGTTCATGACCCTTGGACAGGCTACCGCTGCTGTAGGATTCATCAGTGTCCCAGCAGGGAATCCTAGTGGAGTGATTTTCAAAGGCAATTTCTTTAATAAAATGGGGGGGGGGGGGATTTATAAGATATTATATATATATATATATATATATATATATATATATATATATATATATTAGAAAAAAACTATTGTTTTGGCATGATGTACAACATAGATGTTTAATATCTGACAGTGTCCATTTTAATAGACTAACATTTTAACATTAATGCAACCCTAAAATAGCTAGCAGTTGTACATCTTAACAGCCATGTAGATGGAGGTAGTGTGAATGTTTGTTGTAAAGATCCTTAATACTGTGCCCAGACTTCAGCCCTGCAGTCCATCAACATTTATCAACCAGTATATTACTGTAAGTTCTTTTGTTTCCCCCTTGAGGATTCTGTGGCGGAAGGAATGGTGCCATGCTCCAACACGTACCCCGTTACATGCTCTGAACTATGGTTGAAGGATAAAACCATAAGGCTCTCTAGATCATTTGTGGATCCCTTCACTACTCATTGTCAGCTGCACATCCCCAGTTTACACAGGGCAATGTGTGGCAGACTTTCCTATCCTGCCAAACAAGAATCAGCCAACAAACCAGGAGTCAGCTGATCGCTACACCCATTAAACATGGAGACTGAACAAACTAAATATGACACAGTAAGCAATAATAAGCCAGACTTAACTTCAAACAGGAATTTTTATGCATTAAGAAAAAAGTACAATGATATGAAAGTGCTTGGTGGCATTTGTACAATGTAGAGGTATAATATTTAGGTATAACAAGTTGCTTACAAAATATGTACAGATAATACCTAAAAAGATAGGGGATAAGATGTCTGATCGCTGGAGTCCCCTGCAATCTCTCATGCAGCACCCACCTATCTCAGCTGCAGGAAGCAATGATCGCTCCATGTCTGAAGCCTCACAACCACGGGGTCGGAGTAGTGTTAAGTCACGCCTATGGGAGGGGGCATGATGGCCATCAGGCCCAATTCCATAGGCTTGCATTGAGGGGCTGGGCGTGATGTCACAAGGGGGCAGAGTTGTGAAGTCACAATACTCCAGCCTGTGGTCGTGAGGCTTCGGACATGGAGCGATCATCGCTTCGTGCAGCTGAGACAGGTGGGTGCTGCATGAGAGATTGCAGGGGGTCCCCAGCGGTGGTACGCCCACGATCAGACATCTTATACCCTATCCTTTGGATAGGGGATAAGATGTCTTAGGGCCAGAGTACCCCTTTAATTTTTTTATTACTGTAAAATGCAACAAAGATGGTAAACTAAATGAATATATCAAACTCAGCTTAAAACCTAAAAAAATTGTCAATTGTGTGCATTTTGAACAGATTCAGAATTTATTAAGTTCCATTCATAATGAACGGCAGACTGCATGAATTTTTGCCGTTTATTACATTCCCCCCCCCCCCCCCCTTTCACTATAACTAGATTTTTTTTTTTTTTTTACGTTAAGATAGTTGTCTGTACAAACTCAAAGTAATCATCATAACTTCAGGGTCTCCAGATTTAATATCAAGTGCTTTTAAGAAACAGTCTAATGCTTCCTTTACGTGTCCACCATCTTTAAGCTCCTTGCCCCGTTTCACTAGTATGGAGTAGCTGTCTTCTTGACTAAAACCATTAGTTTGATTTTTCACTCCTAGAGCTAGAAAGTCAACTTGCTCATCAGAAAGCAGCTCCACTTCACCAGTAGACTCCTCTGTTACCTCTTCAGTAGAAGATGACTTGGCAACAAAACTATCGGATTCATAATCTTCTGATGTTGGTAAACTTTCCTCCAGGGCGAGGGTTTCACCAGGGGGCTCCTCTTCTGTATGTTCATGTTGTTCTTCGTCAGCTTCCTGAGCTTCATCTGCCACCAATTCTTCCTCCTCTTTTTCACTGTCTTCATCATCTCCATCAGTAATATTTTCTTGAATGTCTGTTGCCTCTTCTACAGCTACATGAACTAGAGACCTTCTTGAGGCAATAGACCTGCGCCTTCCAAAACTGCTCCTTTGATGCAACAGCTTGTCAGACAAACGTTTCTCTACCTTTGGCGTTGAAGCGATCACCGCTTTGACTGAAGGGCTGTTGAATGGAGAGAACACCATCTCATCCTCATCATTTACAGACACTGAGCTTTCTGCTTCACTTTCAGAGCAGATTCTCCTGGTGGCTTTGCGATTGGTGAAGAAGGGAATCTCCTCTTCATCACTATCCTCTACATCAATTATACTAACTTTTCCAATGCTATTTTCTTGAGAAAAGTTTAGCATGTCCATTTCATTCTGAATATTTTCTGTACCTTTAAAATCATCTTCAAGTTTTTGCTTTGAGTACTCCATGTTTACACTTCTATTTGTACTTTTATCGTCCATAGATTTCTCAAAGCAGTTCCCTTCTTGGATCATATTTTCAACAGAATCATCCAGTACTAGTAGATTTTCCCTCAATGGAGCCATGGAGGTTTCCATTAAACTTTCCATTTCATCGACAGAGGCAGAATGTTGATCATTATCCATCGAATCTTCTAGAATTAGGTTGAAATCACATTGTAATTGAGACTTTGACAGAGGCATGCTGGTGTCTTCTTTTAGACTTCCATTACCATCTTCCATGCTTGGGCGTTCAGATTCTTCTGCTTTAATGACAAAACTTGGAGAACTGTTTGCGCTTTTATTATTGCCCAAACTGTGAACTGGTGAAATAATGTTCTCCATTCCAGAATGGTCATTCAATACAGGACCTCCAACTCCCTGCAAAGTATATATATATATTATATATATATATATATATATATATATATATATATATAAATAAAAAAAATACATTTTAGTTGAATTTATGTACAAATACAGAGTCAAAATTTTACATAATCTAATATTGATATACTTATTAACGTTGGTGCTAGGAGGGAAGCCACTAAGGAACTCCACCCCATAAATGATGTACATGACATTCTTAAACGGGTATTTAGGCGTTTTAAAATCATTTAAATTGTGCAGAGGTTGGAGATTTAATAAATATACTTCATGCTGGTCCCCTACAGCTCCAAATGCTTACTTGCTCCTGTTCCCCTGCAGGTCCTGCTGCAGCTTCTGCATTGGTACTCTGCTTGCTTTTGAGATGGGAGTTAAGAGCAGGACCTGCCCACTCAGCCAATCACTGGCCACAGAGGTTTTAGAAGTGGGCAGAAGACAGTAGCAGAGGAGGACCAGAGGCAGACAAAACAGAAGCAAGTAAGCATCTTTTCTTTACCTACAGCCTAAGCGAAATATCAATTATTTTAAAAACACCTGGATACCCTTTTAAAAAAGGAGAGATCTCATGGATAAAAACGTATACCCTATCCGCAGCACGTCATGACCCCACCCAAAGTAGAGAGCCGTTCGGCTCTCCCATAGAGATACATGGAGGGGCGTGACGTGCCGCTCAAGGAGAGCCTGGGCTCCATACAGGAGATCGTGGTGGGCCCCAGCACTCTGACCCCCTACAATCTAAAACTTATAAAACTAGTCCATGATACTACTCTTAACATAAAAGCATGCTTTCTAGGGTCTGTTTTACTTTCTGGGATATTCAGGAATTCAAATCACATGCTTTCAAATGGCCTGCCCCAAAGTAAAGCTTATTACTTATAGATTTATACTCAGAATGTTACAGTAAGAAAAGCATGCAGCACTGTCCTAGTGGATGCGGATTACCAGTTCAGTGGAATCACTGCTGTTTATTAAGATCAGGTAGATGGCAAACACCACATTTTGGGAGAAGTTTATCATTACCATCACTTATTTTTTGTGCAAGGAAAAAAAAAAAATATATAAAGTTGTGCATGGAATGCTAAAATTCTCCCTTTGGGTTCAGATTGAGGGAGATATTTTTAGAGGAGGCATTGGAGTTGACTTATTTATAATATTTCTGTTCAACTAGTGCAATAGTTTTGTATACCGCAATATGTCAATTATTTGCCAGTTGCATGACAGTGTCAAACATTCTATGCAGGGCTCCAGAAATTTTATCAATGGCCGGTCAGCCTAGAAAATATAATTAGATTCCTGAGTAGAAATTTGAAAGTTACATCATGATTTTGCTAACACACTAAACTAAAAGGGGATGTATGGCAAAACATTTTTTAAAACATGGCAAGGCTGCCTGCTTACAGTGTGCTTGCAAGTTAAAGGGGTATTCCAGGCCAAAATGTTTTTTTATATATCAACTGGCTCCGAAAAGTTAAACAGATTTGTAAATTACTTGTATTAAAAAAAATCTTAATCCTTCCAATAGCTATTAGCTTCTGAAGTTGAGTTGTTGTTTTCTGTCTAACTGCTCTCTGATGACTCACGTCCCGGGAGCTGTGCAGTTCCTATGGGGATATTCTCCCATCATGCACAGCTCCCGGGACGTGACATCATCATTGAGCAGTTAGACAGAAAACTTCAGAAGCTAATAACTATTGGAAGGATTAAGATTTTTTAATAGAGGTAATTTACAAATCTGTTTAACTTTCTGGAGCCAGTTGATATATATAAAAAAAAGGTTTTGCCTGGAATACCCCTTTAAGCTTAGTGACATGTCAAAAGTTTTGATCAGCAGGATCTGAGTGTTCAGACCACTACCGTGCAGGAGAACAAGCCAGGAGACCTCTGCGCTGCTACGCTCTCCTCTCCCTGCTCTGTGTCATGTGATCAAGACACCCTCCGATTCTCAGACTACTAATTCCTCAGACCCCCACTGATCAAAAGGCCCACCCCCCCTCAAAACCACAAAAAAAAAAAGTTTTTCGATTTTACTGTTACTGTTATAAATTTTTTAATCCTCCCAAGTTACATACATAGTTACATAGTACGGTTAAAAAAAACAAAAAAAAAAAAATCATACGTCCATCAAGTTCACTGCCCCCATCACGATAAACCACCCCTGCTTTTTTTTTTTTTTTTTTTTTTTTTTTTTTTTTTGTTTTCTACCTTGATGTTGCTCTGTATTTTCTGCTCAGTCAGATTCACAGACTGGGAAGGGGCATTATCCAACAGGCGTGACATCATCTGAAGCCATACAGGGGAGAACTTCCTCCCTCCCTCTGCTACACAAAGCCCAGAGCAGTTCAGTGTGTGAGATGAGGTATGATCGGATACGGCTGCACATCCCCCCAACCCCCCCCCCCCCCCCTCCCCCCTCATGAAGAGTTGTGGCCCAGTAGCCAGGCTCCCCTCTATAAGACACTTATCCCCACCCATCTGACTAACACCCTATATTGTCAAACTACAAGTCCACAATTCTTGGGAACTGTAAGGCGCATCAATAAAATGTAAAAAAAACATGGGGCAGCCCAAGCTATTTAAATGCAATTGAATCTAATTTTTTCGGTACGGCCACAGGTCCTCTTTATAGTTTGTAAAATCTGATTTAAAAAATATTTTACTTTTTTTCTTAACAACTGTGTGTGTGTTAGTACCGTTTGCTTACCATGCTGGGTGATTCTTTTGTTAACTGATGCTGAGCGGAAGTGTCTTTTTCATCAAAATCTTCAGGTATCAAGTTGGTTGTGTGCGCAGCACTCTCTCTCTTTAATTCCTTTGTAAATAAAACCCGGGGCAGATTTTCTTCAAAAGACTCGCCAAGTACCACACTGGTCTGGGGGCCGTTCTGGGAGGTTTCACGATTAGGAGGTGCAGAAGGTAGACCATCTTCACTAGAGTCTTCAATGATCAAACTGTCCATGTGCAGATTCACATCATTCTGTGGTTCTTTTTTAAATGAATCCATAGGAAGATTTTCTTCTGAATCTTCTATTACCAAACTGGTCATATGACCACTTATATTTGAAATCTCATGCTCAGTAAGATCTACAATTTCAGGAGGCGGGGCTGGTGGTTTACTATTAGGAAGGCTTCTTTGTTTGGGTTTTTCAGGGAAAGTATTGGGTCTAAGCCACGCACCTTCTGAACCCTTCTTTAATTGTTCCATTAATTGCTCATTCATTTGAGACTCCATTTGTACCAATTCATGAGCCTTCTGAACTCTATCTTGAATGTACTGACATACATCCTCATCTTCATTTTCATCATCTTGGGATATTTCATGATTATAGATTAGGTCATGGTCAGAAATTCCAAAAATGGGTAGAGTATGCAAATAAGCTATATGTTCATCTAAATTTGTGTCTGTTTTCCTTTGTGAAGAATGCATATTTTGAAGCTGAATCTGAGTGGAAGAGGTTCGAGTGTCTTCTAGAGAAAAGAGCTCTTTTAGTTCCTGCTTTGAGAAGTAACGGAAGGGGTTTTTCTTTTCACCAGTTGTTTGTCTTATTAAGGAGTCTTTGAAGATTTGTCTCCTATATATTTTCTCCTCTACTGTACCACAAGTTATGAGTCGATATATTACTACATTAGCTTGTTGTCCTATTCTGTAAGCTCTATCGACAGCCTGTGCATCAGTAGCTGGATTCCAACTGGGGTCGAAAATCACAACGCGGTCAGCTGAAGTTAGGGTTAATCCAACACCTCCAACTTGTGTGGTCAGCAGCAATACAGAGTAGCTCCTGTTGGTCTGAAACATACTTATTCTTTTCTCTCGATCTAAAAGAGAAACTGTCCCATCAATTCGCATGATTTTAAAGCCTCTGTTATTCAAGATGCGATCAATCATATCAAGCATTTTTCTTGACTGTGAGAAGACAAGAGTTCTGTGACCTTCTTCTCTGAGTTTATTAAGGAGCTCAATCAAAAGTACAAGCTTTCCGGACTCTTCTATAAGAGCCTCATCAGAGAGGTGGTCAAACTTTGTGACAGCCTCAATATCATCCTCTTCTGCGCCATCTCCCTCCAATCCAAGCTGAACGCAGGCTCTTGCAGACAGAAGTCTTGGATGATCACAGAGCTTCTTAAGAATGTTTAGTTCTGCTAGAGGGGATCTGGTTGTCATCATCAATTCCTTGATTTGATCCAACGATATAAACTTTCGATACACATCTTCTTGAATTGATGATAAATAGACCCATATTATCAAGTCATTCTTCCTTGTAAGGGAAGGCATTGTACAGATTTTATTATTTGACTCATCGGCTGTAGGGTGCTTTGAAGCCTTTTTATGCTGAACATCACTCTTCGTACGCCTGAGAAAATAAGGCTGAATAATTCTCATAAGGTTCTCAGATATCTTTAGTCCAAGTGCTTTTTCACCTGGTGTAGCGTCTTTCTCTCTGGCCCTAGTTATTGGATTCTCATACTCCATTTTAAAAGTCTTAGCAGTTCCCAGGAGTGTCCCCTGACAAGCAAAGTCATACAAGGCCCACATCTCCCGCAAATTATTTTGGACTGGGGTGCCTGTAAGAAGAATGCGATTTTTAGCAGGAATCGCATAGCAGGATTTGGCAGTCTTTGTTGATGTTGATTTAATTTTATGGGCCTCATCTAAAATGATGTAATCCCATACAAACTCTCTTCCATTGTACGTAGCAAGCTGTTGCCAATTGTTTATCAACATTTGATAGGTGGTTATAAGAACCCCCCCTTTTCTCTGGATTTTCTCTAGGTTTCTGGACCGCTCCTTCTTGCTAGTACCATGGAATTCATTCACTCTCATGCCTGGAGTCCACTTCTCAAACTCTTTAACCCAATTACTAATTAGAGTTGTTGGCATTATCAATAATACATTGTTAGTGAATTCAGCATCAAACATTCCAGAAAGGAAGGCGATAACTTGGATTGTTTTTCCAAGCCCCATATCATCTGCCAAAATACCACCCTTTCTTCCATCTCTGTAAAGGCTGTACATGAATGCAACACCTTCTTGTTGGTGTTCAAAGAGCTTGTAGAAAAGTTCTCTATAGAGCATTAGCCCACTTCCTAATACATCTACAAATTCATCATCTTCCTCATTTTGGAGACCAAGCTGTTTGAGAGCTTCTTCAAGCTTTGCAATTCGACCTTTTAGCTTTTCACTGGGGTGTATGGTGTCCGCTTTTTGAAAGTATTCTATGGACTTTAACAAGTTCCCATTCTTCGCTTCTTGCTTTGCTTTTTGAACATATCTGCAGAGAGGGGGAAAAATAAAAAATAAAATTGTATATATAAAATATATTGGTTTATCATTTTGGCAGATTTAATGCTGGGTCTCTACTACTACATCAACAACAGTAGTTAATGAACACTGTGGTCCATGTTACTAATATTGGCTCACTCAGTTATATAAGTAAATTATCCCAAACTCACCCCCCACTTGCAACAGTTGGGGGTTTTGTCCAGCTTGCACGCCACAGCCCTTGTTATATTCAGCCTTTTCTTTGTATAGGCTCAAGGCCAAAAATACCGGTGGGATTTAGCAAAACCTGTCCAGATTAGGGATCGACCAAAATTATTATCGGCCGATAATCAAGATTTTGGGCATTATCGGTATCAGCAATTACTTTGCCGATAAGCCGATAATGCCCCGCACCGCGACTGCCCCCCCCGACCCGCGTCGCACCCCCCACCGCAACGCCCCGGCTCCATTGCCTCCCCCATCCCCGGTTTTATAATTATCTGTTCCCGGGGCCCACGCTACTTCTTGCTCCTGCCGCGTCCTGCGTTACGCTGAGCGCAATGACGAGTGACGTGACGTCCCCGTCAGTGCGCACAGTGACAATTCAGGAGGACGCCACCGGAGCCAGATGTAGAGTGGACCCCGGGAACAGGTAATTATAAAACCGGGGATGGGGGGGGGCAATGGGGCCGGGGCGGTCACGGTGCGGCGGTCGCGGTGCGGTGGTGATAGGTCTCAGGACCCCCGGACAGGCAGGGGGAGAGAAGCGGGTGGCGCCGGCGGCCTATGGCACTGCAAAAGCCATTGCAGTGCATTGATTTAAAGTGCCCGCTTTAAATCAATGATCTGCAGAGGTGTCGCGGGGGGATAAATAGCCGATAACTTAAGTTATCGGCTATCGGCCCTAACCTCCACCGATTATCGGTATCGGCCCTAAAAAACGATATCGGTCGATCCCTAGTCCAGATCGCTTCTTTCATTTTACAGAGGCCTCGCTAAAAATGAAAGAAGCGTGCCGATTGGTTTCCAAGGGCAATAGGGCAGCTTTTCCTCTGGACAGGTTTTGAGAAATCTCCCCCTGTGTGTCTGTGTGCAGCTACTTCACAGCCTTTTTTCTTTTTGCTGTGTTTTAGGCTTACGTGCACAGACCTAAATTTTGCACAAATGAAAACTTACCTCAGAACTTCCTGTAGGGTGTCCATTTTCTAAGACAAGGCAGAAGTGGTGTGAATTTGTGTTTTTTTTTGAATGCTTGCACAATAAATAATAAATCTTGTCCACTGCATGGTCAAGAATGAAGCACTGCATTTCACAGTCACTTTTGCCAAAGTTGTCTATTTTGAAATTGCGCAAGATTTTTGGGCAAAACCTAACTGAGCAAAAATTTTGCACCAAATTGCAGCCAAAAAAATGCCAGGAAGGCAATGATAAATCTCCACCACCATTTTTGCCCCCATACACCCACATCACAGGTCCCTTAAAAGGGGTACTCCACTGGCCAGTGTTCAGAACATTTAGTTCCGAACGCTCTGTCTGCGCTGTGTGGGTCGGCCATGCCCCCTCATGATGTCACACCACGCCCCCTCAATGCAAGTCTTGTATTGAGTGGCCGTGGTGTGGCGTCACGAGGGGGCATGGCCTACCCCCACAGCATGCACACAGCGTTCGAAACTAAATGTTCTGAACACTGGCCAGTGGAGTACCCCTTTAATCAATTCACCACAGCTCAGCCCCATAAGCTCAAGAACCCTCACACACACATGTAAAGCCACCATGCAGTGGTCCTTCACCAGCAGATCTGCAGCTCGTGTGAACGTTCCCTAAGTGTGTAATCACACACACTGAATCTGCAATTGCTAATTTTACAAAGCAGTCAAAATTACATAGGAATTGCCTTGTAAAATCCGCAATTGCAAATTTTACAACAAATCAGCAGCAGATTCCTTTTGTGTGAATACACCCCTAACTGTATGCTCACTCGTGTATCTTCATTTGCATTTTTGCCATCTCATTTTGCTACCCATTGACATCAATGGGAAGCAAAATCTGCACATGTGAATGTACCCAAAAGGATATGTTCAAATGTATATAATCCTCTGGGATTTCCGCAGGAGATTATGCAGCTACCTGTTGACTTCAAGTGGTCTGCATTAAATCTTTCAGTGCTTTTCTGCAGCAGATTATGTACGTGTGAACATACCCTTAGGAAATAAATGAAGGAAAGCTTATAGGAAAGGTATGACTGCAATATACAGGTTATCAGCTTGCGCAATGTGTGGCCCATTTATTAGCAGTATTTCAAGTGACAGATGCACTTTAACTCCTTAAGGACACAGTTTATTTGGGCCTTAAAGGGGTACTCCGTACCTAGACATTTTATCCCCTATCCAAAAGGATAGTGGATAAGAGGTCTGATTGCGGGGGGTCCCACCGCTGGGGACCTCCACAATCTCTCCTGCAGCATCCACTTGTCATCAGCCTCACGGAGCTAAGATCGCTCAGTGTCTGATGACTCACGATCCAGGGGCTGGAGTATTGTGGTGCCACAGCTCCGCCCCCTTGATGTCACAAGGGGGTGGAGCCGTGAAACGATACTCCAGCCCCTGTATCGTGAGTCATCAGACACTGAGCGATCTTAGCTCCGTGAGGCTGATGACAAGTGGATGCTGCAGGAGAGATTGTGGAGGCCCCCAGCGGCAGGACCCCCGCGATCAGACATCTTATCCCCAATCCTTTTGGATAGGGGATAAGATGTCTAGGGCCGGAGTACCCCTTTAAGGACACAGCTAGTTTCATTTTTGCGCTTTTTTCCCTCTTTGCCTTCTTCTATTCATAACTTATTTTTATTTTTCCATGCACAGACCCGTATGAGGGCTTATTTTTTGCAAGACCAATTGTACTTTGTAATGACACCTTTTATTCTACCATAAAATGCAGGGATGTGGAAATCCTATCGCCCGACGCCCGGGACAAGTAGTTTTGGGCGCCGGGCAGGTGAATTGTTTATAGATTTACCCCTGTATCGGGCTAGCAGGGACAGACCGACTTCCCCCTTATTTTTCTTTAATGCCGGCGTGAGGCGCAGGAGCGGATGCAAGTCTGCACCTCACACAGGCGCTCAGAGTGTATGGAGGGGGCAGCGGGGGCCCCCAGCTGACCGCAGAGCCCGAGGTCGCACGTTCACATTACATAATTGAGCCACGCCCCCTTATATAATCCTCCCGGAGGATGGAGGACGCAGCTACACAGAACACAAGAAGACGGGGAGAGAAAGGATGTCCACAGCTCGGCACACAGCTCCTCCCCTGCACACAGCTCTATCCCCCCCCCCCCTGCTCTGTCTACATAGGAACTAATCCACCATGGGGAGGTTGCATGTTTGCACGGGGAAAACACAGAGCGGGGGGGGGGGGGGAAGAGAGGAGAGGACGTCCGGTGTGAGGGGAGATTTTGAAATCCATGTAACCTCACACCGGCCGGGACTACAGCTCTGATGTCTACTCATGGCGGCTCAGGTGAGGAGGCAGAATGCAGACGACAGGAAGGGTGGTTGTATATGTATGGTGTGAGTGTATGTGTGATGTGTGTATAATGTCTGTGTGTGATGTGTGTATGTAATGTATAATGTGTGTATGATGTCTGTGTGTGATGTGTGTATGTAATGTATAATGTGTGTATAATGTCTGTCTGTCTATGATGTGTATGTAATGTATAATGTGTGTATAATGTCTGTGTGTGTGATGTGTATGTAATGTATAATGTGTGTATGATGTCTGTCTGTGTGATGTGTGTATGATGTCTGTGTGTGATGTGTATGTAATGTATAATGTGTGTGTATGATGTCTGTGTGTGATGTGTATGTAATGTATAATGTGTGTATGATGTCTGTGTGTGATGTGTATGTAATGTATAATGTGTGTATGATGTCTGTGTGTGATGTGTATGTAATGGATAATGTGTGTATGATGTCTGTGTGTGTGATGTGTATGTAATGGATAATGTGTGTATGATGTCTGTGTGTGTGATGTGTATGTAATGGATAATGTGTGTATGATGTCTGTGTGTGTGATGTGTATGTAATGTATAATACGTGTATGATGTTTGTCTATGTGTGATGTGTGTATGATGTCTGTCCATGTGTGATGTCTGTGTGTGATGTGTATGTAATGTATAATGTGTGTATGATGTCTGTCTATGTGTGATGTGTGCATGATGTCTGTCTGTATGTAATGAATAATGTGTGTATGATGTCTGTCTGTGTATAATGTGTATGTAATGTATAATGTGTGTATGATTGTCTATGTGTGATGTGTGTATGATGTCTCTGTGTGTGATGTGTATGTAATGGATAATGTGTGTATGATGTATCTGTGATGTGTGTATGTAATGTATGATGGGGGGGGGGGGTTGTGCCATCTAATTTTATTTATTTTTAGTGGCTTCTGGCCACCGGCACTGAATTGCACCCCCAGAATCCCACCCTTCATACTCACCCGCCAACCAAGAGCCCCACGGATGCCCGCAAACACTCCCGAACCAAAACTACAACTCCCAGCATGTTGCACCGTAACCTGAACTGTAGAACTATAAAGTGCAACATGCTGGGAGTTGTAGTTTTGGTTCGGGTCAGCTGCAGAGCCATAGGCTGTATCAGGGCATGCTGGGTGTTGTAGTTACTAAATGCAATCCCCAGTATTCCCTGACACAGCCTATGGCTCTGCAGCTGACACAAACCAAAACTACAACTCCCAGCATGTTACACAATAACCTTAAATGTAATACTATACAGTGCAACATGCTGCAACACCCACACAACCATAGGCTGCATCAGGGCATGCTGGGTGTTGTAGTTACTAACTGCAATTCCCAGTATTCCTTGACACATCCTATGGCTCTGCAGCTGACATGGACCAAAACTACAACTCCCAGCATGTTACACAATAACCTTAACTGTACTACTATACAGTGCAACATGCTACAACACCCATAGGCTGTATCAGGGCATGCTGGGTGTTGTAGTTATCTAGTAACTAAATGCAACTTCCAGCATTTTCTGACACAAAATGCACCACATAAACTAGAGAAGCAGAACACCCCCCAGTAACACATAAGACCCTATTGAGACTGAAAAATAGTGATTAAAATATTTTAAAAAGTGCGTATATATGTGAATAAGCCCCTTTCTTAAGTTTCCAATTTTCTTTAAATAAAAATAATGTACAAAAATAAACATAAGTGGTATCGATACATGTGGAAATGTCCAGACTATTAAAATATAATGTTAATTAAACTGAACGGTGAAAGGTGTAAATGTAAAATAGTCCAGAATTGCTAATTTTTGGTCACTTCATATGAAATTTTTTTTTATAAGGTGATCAAAAAGTTACATCTAGACTTTTCTGTGCTTGTCTCGGGCGTAAAAGGATCTACAGCTCTCCCTCCGCTAATAGCCTGACATGCTGCAGGGCGGGGGGGGGGGGGGGAATCAGACTATTTTGGTCGAAATTATTTTATCTACCAGGACAAGTGGATTTGAAGGGTCTTCATATTAGAAATACCCCACAAACATTCAGTAAGTGTTTTAACCCTTTAGGTGTTTCACAGGAATAGCAGCAAAGTGAAGGAGAAAATTCTAAATCTTCAATTTTTACACTCACATGTTCTTGTAGACCCGAATTTTGAATTTTTGCAAGGGGTAAAAATGAGAAAATTTTTACTTGTATTTGAAACCCAATTTCTCTCGAGTAAGCACATACCTCATATGTCTATGTAAAGTGTCCGGCGGGCGCAGTAGAGGACTCAGAAGCGAAGGAGCGACAAATGGTTTTTGGGGGGGCATGTCACATTTAGGAAGCCCCTATGGTGCCAGAACAGCAAAAAAAATAAATAAACCACATGGCAAACCATTTTGGAAACTAGACCCCTCAGGGAATGTAACAAGGGGTAATGTGAACCTTTATACCCCACAGGTGATTCACGACTTTTGCATATGTAAAAAAAATATTAAAATAAATTATTTTACCTAAAATGCTTGGGTTCCCAAAAATTTTACATTTTTAAAAAGGGTAATAGCAGAAAATACCCCCCAAAATGTGTAACACAATTTCTCCCGAGTACGGCGATACCCCATATGTGACCCTAAACTGTTGCCTTGAAATACAACAGGGCTCCAAAGTGAGAGCACCATGCGCATTTGAGGGCAACATTAGGGACTTGCATAGGGGTGGACATAGGGGTATTCTACGCCAGTGATTCCCAAACAGGGTGCCTCCAGCTGTTATTAAACTCCCAGCATGTCTGGACAGTCAGTGGGGAGACATCCAGCTGTTGCAAAACTACAACTCCCAGCATGCACGGTCTATCAGTGCATGCTGGGAGTTGTAGTTTGCAACAGCTGGAGGAACACCGGTCGTGAAACACTGAGTTAAGTAAAAAAAAAACAGTTAAGCTTCAAAAAATGTAAAAATTTTAAAATAAAAACACACTGACCACGTACATAGTGGCCCAAATTGGCTCACAAAATACACCCCCAAAAGGTAATTATCGTTGCTGCAATTGTTCATTTGTACATATAACATCGCTAGTAGACAAATTCATCTTGGAGGTCATGTTCACTAACTTGTCGCACATCCCATGTTGTGTACGTGTTGTCTTGTCCATGCGGTCATTACTATGTGGACAAGACAAAAACGTCCACTTTTTGTCAGGATCCGAGAACATTTTCGCTATCGGTGCCCCCAAATTGATAGCCCACATGGGGGGGGGGGGGGGGAACACCCCACCTGCTTAAAATTTGCAGGGTTGGAACGCGTCAATCCCCCAAACGGTGGAGATTGGAACGACCTATTGATAAAGGAAAGCATGTTGGATAACTCAACTAGACGCAACTAGAGCCCTTGGACTGAACGACCGATTTGAACTGCTTCCATTTTTGTAACGTTGTTCCTGTGTAATAATTACGTATTTTTTGTGACATTCTTTCATATGTATTGACATACCTGTATAGTCTCACCTCATAGTCTTCCACGTGTTGTGTTTTTATGTTGCTATGACTACCTTTCCGGCGTGACCCACGTACTTAATGCACGTGCGTGTGTCCACGCTGATGTATTGGCTAGTGAAAGCGCCCTCTGAGCGCGAAACAGTGCTGTCCCGACATCCCTGCCTCTGTACCCTGCCCGCTGCAAGCATGTACCTACATCTACAATAAAGACACCTGAATGATGAGTGCCAGCTACTGACTTCTCTGGATAATAGTTCTACATGTATATTGGCTACGCGCACCACCGCAATCAGGTCAGGTGCTAGAAGTGGAACTGTGTATTCCTAGTCTGGGACCTAGTGGTGTATGTGCCGGTGTTACTGCCTCTCTTCACTGATGTCCTAGGAAAGAGTCTCCAGCCCACCGGAGCACCTGAAAGCTGAACTAATTTATGCAGGATAAAGTCAGCAACAGCTAAGCCGAGAAGTTCATGACGAATCGAATCACTAACTTCGCTCATCTCTATACCCTACTTATATAGGTTTTATTTTGTTGTACTTCTGGAAACTATAACTTTTTTATTTTTCCACGTACAAGGCGGTATGAGGGCTCATTTTTTGTGCCACGATCTGAAATTTTTATCAGTACCATTTTTGGTTTGATTGGATTTTTGATCGCTTTTTATTCTTTTTTTATGGTATGAAAAGTGAACAAAAATAAGCCATTTTGGACTTTGGAATTTTTTTGTGCGTACGCCATTGACCATGCGGTTTAATTGATGATATATTTTTATAGTTCAGACATCTACGCACGCAGCAATACCACTTTTTTTTTTTTAAATGGGAAAGAGGGGGGGGGGTGATTCAAACTTTTATTAGGGAAGGGGTTAAGTCACATTTATTTAAAAAAATAATTTAACACTTTTTTTTGCAATGTTATAGCCCCTATAGGGAGCTATAACATGCATTACACTGATTGCCAGCACTGTTCAATGCTATGCCATAGCATAGTTCAGTGTTATCTGCACTTGATTGCTCAAGCCTGGATCTCAGACTTGGAGCAATCAAACGCTGATCGGAGAGCGTGGAGCCAGGTAGGGAGCCTCCTGCTGTTTGGGATACCGCGATTTCACCGCGGCAGTCTCGAACAGCTCCACTGAGATAACCGGCAGCATATTCAACTTTGATCACGGCATCTAAAGGGTTAATACCGGACATCAGCCCAGTATTAGCCGTGGGTCCCGGTTGCTGACAGCAACCGGGACCCCGCAAATACAAAGCACGCTCAGAAGCTTCACAGATCGGGAGCCGGCCACGGACGTAAATATACGCCCATGGTCGTTAAGGGGTTAAGGACATCAGACGTGCATATATGTCCCAAGTCACGCTCAGAGGGTATAAAGCGTGTTTCAAACCCAGTGGGTCTTGGTTGTTCTCAGCAGCCAGAACACATGGCCAATGCCGAACATCGTCGATCTGGCACATGTCTGGCAATAACACTTTAGATACTGCAATTAAAGTTGAATTGGGAAAATAAAGTTGTTGGTAGCTAAGTGGAATTTTGCTGAGATGACCATCCCTACATGTCTGACTTGTCCAATCGGTGCCCCAATAGTTCAGGCAGCCTGTAGTAATAGAGCAGGGATAACACTGATCAATGCTGTGCTATGGCATAGCATTGTTCAGTGTATGCAATCCAAAAGGATGATGTAATAGTTCCCTATAGGGATAAAAAAAAAAAATTTAAGTGTTAAAGAAAACATTTTATAAAAAAATTGTGTGAATTTACGTCTTTCCCTAATAAAAGTTTAAATCATCCCTTCTCCCATTTAAAATAAATAAATAAAAGTTCAGAATTGCTGATTTGTCACTATACATTGCACAGAAAAAAAAAAAAAAAAAAAGCTCATATATAGCCATCAAGAAGACCCATAAAAACAAAAATGGTACCATTGAAATCTTCAGATCAGGGCACAATAAATGACCCTCATACATTACCCGGAAAAAAGTGGTACAGGACAAATTTTAGGCACTCATTTTCACACAAAAAAAAAAAAAAAAAAAAAAAAAAAAAAAAAAAGGTATTTTATTAGTAAAATAAAACAAAACCTAGAGCTGGGCGGTATGACCAAAAATGCATATCACGGTATTTTTGCAAGTTATGGCGGTTACACGGTATTCCCCCCCGAGGAACTAATCATATATGACCCCCAGGTGCTGCTATATTTCTCTAACACCCCCCCACCTTCCCCTCTCCTCCAGGCCACAGCACTTTCAATGGAATGACTTGCGGGCCGCGGCGCTGGAAACAAATAAAAGGAAAACTGTCAGATATTTTCTCCCGCACTATCCACAGTATTGGTGGATAGTGCGGGAGATGCCGATTCCAACGAGCCCTACCTTGCCCGGATCCGCCCCCGGCCGTTCGCCCGCAATTGTGGTTTTATTCTATGTGTATATCTTGCTGTAACTGGCACAGGTGGGGCTTCTGCACTGACGTCAGCGCCGCTTATGAACATTCATCCCCCTCCCTCCAGTTAGGAGCGGTGAAGAGAGGGGGGATTAATATTCATAAGCGGCGCTGATGTCAGTGCAGAAGCCCCACCTGTGCCAGTTACAGCAAGATATACACATAGAATAAAACCACAATTGCGGGCGAACGGCCGGGCGGATCCAGGCAAGGTAGGTAGGGCTCGTTGGAATCAGCGTCTCCGGCACTATCCACCAGAATAGTGCAGGAGAAAATAGCTGACAGTTTTCCTTTAAGTTGCGAGCCAGAAGCTGTCACCTCCCCATGCAGGCGCTAAAAGCCAGGCTTTTAGCGCTTGCAGAGGGAGGCGACAACTTGCCGGCCGGCCGCAAGTCATACATTTAAAGCGCCACGGCCGCCAGCAAGTCATACATTTAAAGCGCCGCAGCCTCAAACTCATTCATTTAAAGCGCCACAACTCATCTGCGGCTGATAATTCATTCATTCGAGGGGGGCTGGAGGGGCCCAACCAGTATTGAAGTACGGGAAAAATTTATATCGTGCAGGGAAAAAATTTTGATATTCGGTAGGGATCGACCGATATTGTTTTTTTAGGGCCGATCCCGATAATCGGTGGAGGTTAGGGCCGATAGCCGATATTCCTGTATAAGTTAAGTTATCGGCTATTTATCCCCCCGCGACACCGCTGCAGATCATTGATTTAAAGCGGGCACTTTAAATCAATGCACTGCAGTGGCTTTTGCGGTGCAATAGACCGCCACCCGTTTCTCTCCCCCTGCCTGTCCGGGGGTCCTGAGACCTATCACCCGTAGTGCGGGCCCCATACCCCGGGAACAGGTAATTATAAAACCGGGGATAGGGGAGGCAATGGGGGCGGCGTGCGTGCAGCACATTATCGGCAAGGAAATTGCCGATACCAATGACGTAAAAAAACCGTGAATATCGGCCAAACCGAAAATCGGTTGATCCCTAAACAAAACCTAAAGAAATTGGGTACCTTTGTAATCGCATGGACCTACAGAATATACATAATGTCTCATTTTTATCATAAAGTGCACTGCATAGAAACTGAAGCCCCCACAACTTCCAAAACTGCAATTTCGTCTCGCTAATGTATATATTTTTTCGTTTTCACCGTACTTTATGGTAAAATGAGTGATGTCATTACAAATCTGTCATGGTTACCTTTGCAGTCACATGACATAAAAGACTCGGAAGGCCGGAAGAAGCGCGCACTGCCGCTTGAAACGAGCCTCTGAGCGCTTCGGTGTTACCTGGTATGCTGTCCTGTGATGCCGGACCTCCGGACCCCTAGACACTAGTTGAGCGGTGAGTGCATGCTGTCGTTCTTTTGTATGTTTGCTACTTGATTGCGTGCACCCCGCAGGTGTCATTTGCTTCGCTGGATCCACACACAGCTCCGCGCACGTATCCTTTCGGTCCATTGTATCCGAGTTGTGTGCATATAGAAATGCTCTATATTCCTTCTCTATTGCATATATCATTACACATCCCAATTAGTGTCACATAAATAATAATAATAAAATAAAATAAAAAGCACAAGCTCTCATATGAGTCTGCAGGTGTAAAATTAAAAATAAGGAGTTAAGGAGGGGAAAATAAAAAAAAACTGTGCAAAAATAAAAAATATACCTGTGTCGATAAGGGGTTAAAGCCAATACATGTACTTAGCCCTACGTCAGAGAAATTACTTGATGACGTCACATGCCCCTGGAAAGAGGGGGGGGGGGTGAGGTTACGCACACACGATGGGATACACAGATACCTAGAGCCCGTCTCTTACTCCTTACCGTTCATACTTGTCGGCCAGCTCTGAGTCCTCTTGGACCCGGGACACGGTGCTGACATCACCGGAACCCCGGGAGCTTCTCTCCTCGGACTCCATACTGAAGAGCAATCTGAAGAACCCCGGAACCAGACACCACAGCTCAGTACAGTCCTCCCGCCGCTATTTCAAAATCCTTCCCAGAGAGCACTGCGGGGGGCGGGGCTCCGAGTCTACGCGTGCGCACGTTGAATGCGTCTTCTTCCGCCCAAACCCGGTTGCCCGGCGCAGTAGAACTGTTTGATAGAACCGCACGTTTCCAATAGTAACCCTTTATCCTTGGTATTGCACGTCGTTCTGCCCTCTACAGCACTATTTTCCAAACATTGTGCCTCCAGCGGTTGCAAAACTACAACTCCCAGCATGCCCGGACAGCCAAAGGCTGTCCGGGCATGCTGGGAGTTGTAGTTTTGCAACCGCTGGAGGCACACCTTACCGGGACACAAGCCGTAGACAGTATGTGTTTTACAATCTGGTTTCTTTCCTGTAGGGCCCTGTTCACACCACAGATAGTGTGCTATGGATATACATTACTAGAAGTTGTTCTCACATATAGCATAGCTGTTGGCTTCAGGCACATAGGTACATAGATTTATCAAAACCCGTCCAGAGGAAAAGTTCCTTAGTTGCCCATAGCAACCAATCAGATCTCTTCTTTCATTTTTCAGAAACCTTTTCAAAAATGAAAGCAGCGATCTGATTGGTTGTTATGGGCAACTCAGCAACTTTCCCTCTGGACAGGTTTTGATAAATCTCCCCCCTTGTGACTACATTTCATCGCCTTTATGCCAGGATATGTTTTAACCCCTTAAAGGGGTAGTCCAGTGCTGAAAAACGTATCCCCTATTCTAAGGATAGGGGATAGGTTTCCGATCGCGGGGGTTCCGACCACTGGGGCCCCCCATGATCTCCTGTGCGGGGCCCCGGCTTGCTGGCCAGATAGCGGGTGTTGACCACCGCACGAAGCGGACAGTCCGCAAATCTGACACTATTGCGGACTGTCTGTGGACCCATTCAAATCAATGGTAGTGTAACTGGCAGCAGGATTTCCGCAGTGTGAAACCTGCTGCTAGTAATAGCGTGTGAACGCACCCTTAAAGGAGTAGTCCAGTGGTGAAAAACTTAAACCCCTATCTTAAGGATAGGGGATAAGTTTGAGATCGCGGGGGGTCCGACCGCTGGGGCCCCCTGCGATCTCTCTGTACGGGGGCCAGGCTCTCCGGCAAGATAGCGGGTGTCGACCCCCGCACGAAGCGACGGCCGACACGCCCCCTCAATACATCTCAATGGCAGAGCCAGAGATTGACGAAGGCAGCGCTTCGGCTCTGCCATAGAGTTGTATTGAGGGGGCGTGTCGGCCGCCGCTTCGTGCGGAGGTCGACACGCCCCCTTCCCGCGGGCTGTCGGGGCTCCGTACAGGAGATCGCGGGGGGCCCCAGCGGTCGGACCCCCCGCGATCTGCAACTTATCCACTATCCTTAGGATAGGGGATAAGTTGTTCACCACAGGTCACCACTGGACTACTCCTTTAAGGACACAGCCCATTTTATTTTTGCATTTTCGTTTTTTCCTCCTCGCCTTCTAAAACTCCTTTATATTTTCATCCACAGACTAGTATGAGGGCTTGTTTTTTGTGCGACCAGTTGTCCTTTGTAATGACATCACTCATTTTACCATAAAATGTATGGCGAAATAAAAAAAAATTCTGTTTGTGTGGGGAAATTGAAAAGAAAACCGCAATTTTGCAAATTTCGGAAGGTTGCGTTTTCACGCTGTACAATTTACGATAAAATGACATGTTTTCTTTATTCTGTGGGTCAATACGATTAAAATGATACCCATGATAACATACTTTTTTATTATTGTACCGTTTAAAAAAAAATCTCAAATCTTTTAACTAAATGAGTGCGTTTAAAATCCCTCTATTTTGACGACCGATAACTTTTCCATTTTTCCGTATAAGCGGCGGTATGAGGGCTCACTTTTTGCGCCGTGACCTGTACTTTTTTTTTCGATACCCCATTTGCATATCTAAAACTTTTAATACATTTTTTTTCCCTTTGGAATATTATGTAATAAAAAAGCAGCAATTTTGGCCAGGTCAACACTGTGTTATGGCTTCCGTCAGACGTATCTGTTGACATTCTAATGAAATGAGGATGCTGACATATACTGTACGCAATAAATGCCATTCATGACTCGAGGGACAAATGCACTACTTTAGGCCGACTAAAAAGCCCAGTCTGCTGCATTATCTAGTCCACTTAATATACGTCCAAACGGAGTAACTAGGTGACTTCATTTGGGCATCCGCTGCCCTCCATTAGAGTACTCATCGGCATCCTGTTCTCAGCGGGATACAAATAGATACATCTGACAGAAGCCCAAACACATTCTTCAATGGCTAATAAATACATTTCATTGCAGAATAAAAGATAAGTCTTATGATTAAAAGCTTATACCCTATCTGAGCCCTGGGCCCCCCCCCGCGATCTCCTGAACGGAGCCCCAGTGCGCTAACACAGGAGCGCGTCACGACCCCCGTCTGAAGTGGAGGCTGCCATGCCCCCCTCCATAAAGCTCTATGGAAGAGCCGTTCTGCAATCTTTGGCTCTCCCAAATGGATATGGAGGGGGGAGGTCATAATGCGCTCCAGTGTTAGTGCACTGGGGCACCGTTTAGGAAATTGCGGGGTGCCACAGCGCTCGGACCCCCCGGTGATCTAAAACTTATCCCCTATCCAAAGTTTTTAATCATGAGACTTGTCCTTTAAGTATAAGGTCCAACCTCTGGGACCCACCTAGATCACAAAAGTGGAGGTCCTATGCCCCATGGTTAAATGGAGCTGTGGTCAGATATGTGCACTGCTGCTGCATTCAGCGCTATGGGCCTGACAAATTCTAATTTGGAGATCATAGTACTTTTACTATAAGACAGTGGTAGTGACTTGGAGGGGTGTGGAGCGGATTTATAGCTAATGACTAATAGCTAATAAGTTACCTTTAGAGTAGGCCACAAAATAAATCCCCTAGGGGTTTCTGGGCCAATTTAAATTCCACAAAACCTACTTGGGGAATAAATCCCCTCAGGATTAACCCTGACTAGAAATCCCCCATAAAAATTAACTTTTAATTGTATTCATTAAAATAGTGTCCAAACTAGAAAGTTGCACATCTATTGCTTCTAATTAGCAGTGGTGTTAAAAATATCAGTACTGTATCCAGTTAATCCCTATAATATCATACAAATGTCTGCCATGCAGACTATTGGTTTATCGTTACTGTCTAGTGTACCACGGTGCCGTGCTGCAGCTTGGGCACTCGGTGTACTAGCTAGAAAAGGTATCTGGTACAGTCTGTGATTAAAACATTAAACCTCTCTTCTAAACGTTTTCGCCATTCTGAATGGCTTTCTTAAAGAAATGAGGCATGTCAGACTCACGAGTTTAGCAGGTATTTATAGACTTACCAATTACCATAGCTAATTGTTCGGCGTTCTTTACAGCCAATCACACATCGTAGTATCTCTGATGTCACTCCCTTTCATGATGCCTCCCTGACCAATCAAATTGCGTCCTCAGCGCATGCCATTAATCTTTTTATTTTCGGGCTGAAAATGAACTCTCTGCGCAAACTCAAGTTTCCGCGCAGGTCCGCGAACTTAGAAAAAAAGTTGTGAATCTTTTTATTGTGCTTTGCGCATGACCGAGTAACTACCCTTATATTCGGACTTAGTTTATTTTTTAGTCCTTCAACTGCGCATGTTTTTAAACTTAGATTAATTCCTAGGCTTTTCCATTTACTGCGCATGATTTTAGACTTTGTTTAAAGCTATATGTGGGGAAAACGATTCAGGAATTCAGAAAGAGAGTGGGGAAACATATTAGCACGATCCGTACAGGAGCGGATACGCCAGTGGCAAACCACATGCGTCGAATACATTCAGAAGATCCCCTTGCAATAAAATTCTGGGGATTAAGGAAGATAAAACTTAATGAAAGGAAAGGAGATGTGGATAAAATTCTGATGAGAGAAGAAACACGGTGGATATACAAATTAAAAAGTCGTAGTCCTAGAGGACTTAATGAAGACTTTTCTTTTTCAGCATTTCTAGACTGATTATAGAGATTTACGATTTAATATATGTATAATCAATGTACTAAGAGCAGTGGACACATATAAAAAGTCAGCAACGAAAAATGTATTAACTACTATATATTAAAGAATATACAAAAAATGAATATTATAATGATAATCGTAATATCTATAAATACTCCCTATAAAAAATACAAAAAAACGAAAAAACAGCAACAACATACCAATCAATTTATGTTTAAAGATCATCTATGAAATAATAAAAAAATGTTTGTTAAATACACATTTAATTAGATGGAGTTCTTTACCTTGTGAGTATGGTGATGGGAGCTCTTCTACTGTGGGCTAAATGTGGCATAATAAATAATAAATAAAAAATAAATATGGGCTAAATGTGGCATAATAAATAATAAATAAAAAATAAATAAAAATCAACAAACTAATTCATATATATGTAAAAAATAATCGTATAAAAATAACATCCTGATTTGTAAAATAATCTAAGATTTAAAACATGCGCAATGCCATGAATTAGTTTGGAATGAGACAAAGTCTAAAATCATGCGCAGTAAATGGAAAAGCCTAGGAATTAATCTAAGTTTAAAAACATGCGCAGTTGAAGGACTAAAAAATAAACTAAGTCCGAATATAAGGGTAGTTACTCGGTCATGCGCAAAGCACAATAAAAAGATTCACAACTTTTTTTCTAAGTTCGCGGACCTGCGCGGAAACTTGAGTTTGCGCAGAGAGTTCATTTTCAGCCCGAAAATAAAAAGATTAATGGCATGCGCTGAGGACGCAATTTGATTGGTCAGGGAGGCATCATGAAAGGGAGTGACATCAGAGATACTACGATGTGTGATTGGCTGTAAAGAACGCCGAACAATTAGCTATGGTAATTGGTAAGTCTATAAATACCTGCTAAACTCGTGAGTCTGACATGCCTCATTTCTTTGAGAAAGCCATTCAGAATGGCGAAAACGTTTAGAAGAGAGGATTAATGTTTTAATCACAGACTGTACCAGATACCTTTTCTAGCTAGTACACCGAGTGCCCAAGCTGCAGCACGGCACCGTGGTACACTAGACAGTAACGATAAACCAATAGTCTGCATGGCAGACATTTGTATGATATTATAGGGATTAACTGGATACAGTACTGATATTTTTAACACCACTGCTAATTAGAAGCAATAGATGTGCAACTTTCTAGTTTGGACACTATTTTAATGAATACAATTAAAAGTTAATTTTTATGGGGGATTTCTAGTCAGGGTTAATCCTGAGGGGATTTATTCACCAAGTAGGTTTTGTGACCTTTAGAGTAGGGTCACGTGCCGTATTTTACTGCATATTTTCTGCAGCTGATTTTGCTGCCAATTGACTTCAATGGGTAGAAAAATACACAGCAGCAAATACACAGCAAAATACGGCAGATGTGACCTGAGTAGCAATATCAGGTGCAGAAAATACGCAGCACTGAATATCCGATCAGTGGGATTCCAATAGTACCACCACTATTTGCCAGAGCCGTGGCACCCCCTTATACAGAAAATAAGTCCAGAAGTAGACAGTTCCATACATTGTGTAGTGCCGTACTGGGTTACTGCATCTCAGCCAATTATACTATACCTGTCTATTATAATCTACTCAGTCAAAGTATAATCCAGCCCATAAAAGTATCATTTAACATTTTCAACTTTACTTAAAGGGGGACTCCGGTGCTTACACATCTTATCCCCTATCCAAAGGATAGGGTATAAGATGCCTGATCGCGGGAGTCCCGCCACTGGGGACCCCCGGGATCTTGCACGTGGCACCCCGTTTGTAATCATTCCCTGGAGCGAACAGCTGTCACGCCCCCTCCCGTAGGTTTGCATTGAGGGGCAGAGAGTGACATCACACAGGGGCGGAGGCGTGACGTCACACGCCGCTGGCCGTGTGGTCGCCGATAATCAGACCCGGGGACTGATTACAAATGGGGTGCCGCGTACAAGATCCCGGGGGTCCCCAGCAGCGGGACTCCCGCGATCAGGCATCTTATCCCCTATCCTTTGGATAGGGGATAAGATGTGTAAGCACCAGAGTACCCCTTTAAGAACAAAAAGAAAAAAAAATGCAGCACTAACTTCTATTCACCACTTGTTATTCACCACTTCTATGGCAATGTAACCAGGATAAGATTATGGATGGCATTGGGGACAAAGCCCAAATATTTGGCACTCATTGCTTAGGCAGAATTCATATTTTATACTAAATGTCGCCTTGACAACTGTTTGTTTCAGGTTTAGTTCCCATCAGGAATGGTCTTCACATGGGGGCATTGATAACTGTGAATAACGCAGCATTCTACACTCTACAGCCGTCTATCTGCTTTCCCGCTGCTGTATTGTGATTCAAGGGGGAACATCCATATGATGGAACTTCGGAGCGGAATTATGCTTGGAAATTCTGACGCATTAATCTAACATTGGTGTGGATGAGTTGTCATTTGACCCATTCACACTGTGGAAATTCTGTGGCAGAAGAAATTCAGGATTCCAGACCTGCTGAAAGAATGAACATGGCACCCGCTGCAGACAGAATATCTTGGGGAAGATTCTGTAGTGTGAACCTTGCCTAAGTTTTCTGTTTGGGGGAGATTTATCAAACTGTTTAGACCAGTTTAGACGGTCTATATTTGTCTCTCATGAAGGGTGCTTGCACACCACGTTTTTGCTATACAGTTCCCGTATACGGTTTTGAGTTAAAAAAACGTATGGAACTATATTGTAAACCGTATGTCAAACGCATCATCCAGTTTAGTCTGTTTTGCATCTCATACATTTTTTCAAATTTTTTACCCGTATCCAAAACCGTAGTCTACCACGTTTCTTGGTCCGGGTGACAAACTGTATTAAACCGTATACAGTTTTTTTTAATATGGGAGTCAATGGGAACTGTACAGAACTGTATGTGCGTACGGTTCCATCAGGTTTTCACTATACGGTTTTTGACTTTGCACAGTTTTTTTTCTTGGAATTTCAATCAAACAAGTGAAACTTTATTCAAAATGGAGTGAAAAGTTAAAAACGTATACATTTTTTTCTTAAAAAACGGATGCAACCTGACATCATTTTTCAAACAGTTTACGGTTTTCAACCGTATATGGGTTAAAATTTGTACACACTTTTTGATACAGTTTAGTCAGGTTTTGAGGAATCAGTTTTTGATCAAAAACCTGATACAGGAACTGTATTGCAAAAACGGGGTGTGAATGCACCCTAAGTCTGTCTTTTAAGTTGAAACTATTATGAGACTTTTGCTTTAGAGCCCTTCTCCGCAGAAATAGTGTCTACAATAGAGGATAAAATAAGACTTTTATTGGAAAGTCTCAAAAACTTTCAACGGAAAATACGCAGAAATGTCAGACCATGTCAGACCTGGCGTAAATCCAATCTAAATAGTTATTACAAAGCCTTCTAGCAATTTTTTGGGACGTACAAGGCAACACAGTACAGTTTACATTTCAAAGGACATTTTAGCTTTAATCTGAAGGGTAATCTAATCAAATAATATATAAAATTCTAAAACAATAGTTTAATCCCAATGATCCCTAATTTTTTAAATTTTAAATTTATTGTACGAATATCAGAACCTAAGTACGAAAGCAAGTAGAGCCAGCCGGCACCTCACAGATGACATACCAGATATTCGCTTTATAGTATTCCTTCTGTGTGGTGGGAAGTCTGTGATAATAAATAACTGTTCTACGTGCAATTTTTTATATATTTGTCTCAGGCTCTGCGACTTTCTTGAGACTTTTCTTGTCTAAAGTGCTGTGTAGAATAGACAATAATGTCTAATAATTCGCAAGATTTACTAAACACTGTGCGACGTTTGATAAATTGCACGGAGAATAGACCCACGCTCAGAGACTTTTTTCATCTTGAGTACTGCAGAGAATAGACAATGGTAGTACAGTCATGGCCGTAAATGTTGGCACACCTGAAATTTTTTCACAGAAAAGGATTGCATTAACACGTTTTGCTATACACATGTTTATTACCTTTGCGTGTATTGAAACTAAACCAAAAAAGGGAGGAATAAAAGCAAATTGGACATAATTTCACACCAAACTCCAAAAAGGGGCTGGACAAAATTATTGGCACCCTTAACTTAATATTTGGTTGCACACCCTTTGGAAAAAATAACTGAAATCAGTCACTTCCTATAACCATCAATAAGCTTCTTTTAAGATCTCTCCACAGGTGTTCAATGGGATTTAGATCTGGACTCATTGATTGCCACTTCAAAACTCTCTAGCGCTTTGTTGCCATCCACTTCTGGGTGCTTTTTGACGTATATTTGGGGTCATGGTCCTGCTGAGAGGCTCAAGATCTCGGACGATAACCCAGCTTTCTGACACTGGGCTGTACAGTGCGACCCAAAATCCATTGGTAATCCTCAGATTTCATGATGCCTTGCACACATTCAAGGCACCCAGTGCCAGAGGCAGCAAAACAACCCCAAAACATCATTGAACATCCACCATATTTTACTGTAGGTACTGTGTTCATTTCTTTGTAGGCCTCATTCCATTTTTGGTAAACAGTAGAATGATGTACTTTACCAAAAAGCTCTATCTTGGTCTCATCTGTCCACAAGATGTTTTTCCAGAAGGATTTTGCCTTACTCAAGTTCATTTTGGCAAAATGTAATCTTGCTTTTTTATGTCCCTGTGTCAGCAGTGGGGTCCTCCTGGGTCTCCTGCCAAAGCGTTTCATTTCATTTAAATGTTGACGGATAGTTCACGCTGACACTGATGCTCCATGAGCCTGCAGGACAGCTTGAATATCTTTGGAACTTGTTTGGGGCTGCTTATCCACCATCCGGACTATCCTGCATTGACACCTTTCATCAATTTTTCTCTTCATCCACGCCCAGGGAGATTAGCTACAGTGTCATGGGTTGCAAACTTCTTGATAATGTTGCGCACTGTGGACAAAGGCAAATCTAGATCTCTGGAGATTGACTTGTAACCTTGAGATTCTTGATATTTTTCCACAATTTTGGTTTTCAAGTCCTCAGACAGTTCTCTTTTCCTATTTTTGTAGTCCATGCTTAGTGTGGCACACACAGACACACAATGCAAAGACTAAAAACTTCTCTCCTTTTTATCTTCTTTCAGGTGTGATTTTTATATTGCCCACACTAGTTACTTGCCCCAGTTGAGTTTTTAAAGGAGAATCTTATTTTTCCACAATTTTGAAAGGGTGCCAATAATTTTGTCCAGCCCATTTTTGGAGTTTGGTGTGACATGTCCAATTTGCTTTTTTTCCTCCCTTTTTTGGTTTAGTTCCAATACACACAAGGGGAAAAAACACGTGTATAGCAAAACATGTGTTACTGCAATCCTTTTCTGTGAGAAATACTTCATTTTCTAGAAAAATTTCAGGGCCATGACTGTAAATCTCCCCCTTTGTGTCTTTTTTGGCTTGGTCTCTTATGCACTAGGATAGCACTTCCTTTGTAGAAGTATTTGGCACATGCATTGTAAATGACTCCATAATTTTCTTCTGCAATATACAATATACACGTATCATTGGCTTTTGTCTTCATTTTGGTGTATATTTTTTGGATGTGCCATTCTGCGGAAAAAATTTGCAAATTTTAAAGATCCCTGTGTGACAAGTGATTTTTGCAAGTCTGATTTAGTAGACATTTTTCATATATGAAGTGCAAATTTAATAAAACTTACAATGCATAGCACAGAAAAATCTGCAGATCTACACCACCCAAAGCAGTGCTCTAGTAAAAAGGTTTCTTACACGTTTTTTTTTTTTACCTTACAGCCCTTTTTATTGTACTGTTGTGTGTTGCTATGCAGAGACAAAATACAAAAACTGTGGGTGGGACAAGCAGGGCGATTATGGTGATGTAAAATTTATATTGTTTTTGTTATAATTTACAACTAAAAAATAACCTTAAACATTAAAATTTTTTGTGTTACCATACCAAGTTCTGAGACCTTTTTTTTAAATTTTTTTGTACCCATTCTATACTATATATTTCCTTCTGTATGGTTGGTATATTTCTGATTTATCTGATATGGGGGTCTGAATTCAAAGGGATTCTGCTGCACTGTTCACACGGCGAACTTTCCATGCCAGATGTTTCCAGCACGGAAATCCAATTTTCTGTGTCCGCACAAAGAATGAACATGTTCATTCTTTGTGCAGAGACTGCACGGAATGCATAGCCGTCTATGAGACGTAATGTCCGCACAGGGATCCTCCATGCAGACATTCCAGCGGGTGAACATAGCCTAAGGCACCAGGCATCCATTACTTATGCTTCGGCTACACTCTTTGACCTCAGGTTCAGGCGCAGATCAATGGCTGGCATTTGATTTTTCAGGCTTCTGCTCTGAGGTCAAAGGGTACAGCTGCAGCACAAGTAATGGATGCCTGGAGCCTCAGACTCCGGATCTGTTTGGTTGTCTGTGTGCCTCTAGTGGGGCAGGGTTCACTGAACAGTAGGTACCCGGCTGCATGTATGTATTCCTCAGTGGTACAGCAGGTGCTGGAGTTACTGGAGAGATGTTCCCCAAAGCACTTACTATTTGCTGCAGAAGATGGTCTCACAGTGGGGAGGCAGGCTAAGGAGATCTTCCAGCAGCAAAGAAGTAGGTCAAGAGTTTTTTTTTTTCTATCTAAGAGCCGAGGAACGTGCTCTCGAATCACCCAAAGTGCAAGAAAAAGTGCAAACGTGTTACACAAAAAAAACGTGCACAGAGGATACGGTCTATCGCAAGCCCTTCTCCGATAGGAGAGAGGCCCCCCAACAAACCTTACCCTTCGCCTCCGGACCAAAATGTACCTGCGAGGTTCCAGGTTTGATGTCCCTTTTCGCCAAGGCTACTAAGGGACCACAAATGCTCCCGGCATCCCCCTTGGCGTTAGCCAAAGTATCTGCCCGCAGAACCGATAACGGTAGGTACCCTGCCAGAGCAGGAGTAGCCGGGGTGTTTGCAGGGAGGTGCGGAACCTAATGGCCACACACACCTCCCCTAGACTGCCAGGAGGGACACCCAGAAGGGCTACCGCATCCTGACAAATCCTGTGAACATACAACACGCAAAAAGTGAGACAAAAAGAAATAAATAAGTGAATGTGTGCAGATATACTGCCCGAACATCCGGCCGGATCTATAAAAATTTCTCTGATCCTAGAAGGCTGGGAATCAAGAGGTGAGTGCCACAAGGTGAAGAGATTATGGTGCCCGTGCTTCCACTCAGTGAGCCATTACACCCA
Source organism: Hyla sarda (assembly GCF_029499605.1). Lineage (NCBI taxonomy): Eukaryota > Metazoa > Chordata > Amphibia > Anura > Hylidae > Hyla > Hyla sarda. The sequence goes on along the minus strand of NC_079197.1, from coordinate 43,926,571 downwards.
GTGAGTTTTGGCACCTCGGGGTCACCACTCACCGGGGCACAAAAGTACCTCGGCTCTAGACCCTCTCAGCCTCATGGCGAGACCCGGAGGAAGCAAGTCACATCGGGGCAGCCGTCGGGCTGATTCCTCAGAACCTGCCCTGGAACGCCCCAGTACACCTGTTCCCTACCATGCAGCACCCATCCCCACCAGCTCCACACTGGCGTCGCCTGCCACCAGCAGAGCGTACTGAGGACTTAACTGGGCCCTGTACAATTGAGTAACTGGGCCCTGTACAGGAAATCGCGGAGGAGCCCCAGTGATCAGACCCCCTGGGATCAGACATGTATCCTCTATTTCAAAGAATATTGAAATGTCTTCAACATTGCATTGCAAGTGTGGTCTAGACGTCAGTGAGTTCTTGCTCTTCTTATATATGTAAGATTGCTGTATTCCTTTCAGATTAATGATCAATGCAGACTACGGAATTCTGCTTTAAAATTAACATGTTGATTCTTTCAGCAGAATACATGGCGGTCTTTGGAAACCAGTAATGTCTGACCAATTCAGTCAGCGCCATCTGCCCTCATAGTGTGCATAGGCCCTAAACCTCTGAAGTACCCCTATTGCTAAGATTGTACAGCAGTTGTGCGACTTGCATAAGCCACAAGGTAAGCAGCTATTAGTAAGCTATTGCTCTCTTTTAACAACCTCTAGTATCTATTCATACATATTACCATATGAAGTGCTTCTGCCTCTGATTTGTCATGCGGAGGAGAGCAGCTCTCTTGTAGATCAGGTCAGGTCTCCTCCCTGTGGTGACGTGTAGAAGTACAAGCTTGTATATACACAGAGCAAAGATGGGGGTTGGGTCAGCCTATAGCTCAGTGGTTACTTCATTGGTATCACAGAAACTTTGCTTCTGAAATCCCTTTGGGGGTTCTTATCCCGCGGGCGCTATCTGGCCTTTTTTATTTTATAACTTTTAGTTATTTTATACAACATAAACAAAAGACTTTCATCACCAATTAATTGTGTTTTTTTTAACCCCTTAGGGTCTCAGCCTACTTTCACCTTAAGGACTTCGCTTTTTCCTCCTTGCCTTCTAAAAATCATAAACCTTTCAATTTTGCACCCACAGACCCATATAACGGCTTGTTTTTTGTGTCACCAATTGTACTTTGCAATGACATCACTTATTTTATAATATAACCTGTGGTGAAACAAAAAAAAATTATTTGTGATATGAAATAAAAAACAAAAAACACCATTTTGTAAATTTTGGGGGCTCCCGTATCTAGGCAGTGCAATCTTTGGTAAAAATGACACCTTATCTTCATTCTGTAGGTCCATACGGTTACAAGGATACCCAATTTATATAATTTTTATTTTATTTTAATACTTTAAAAAAATTATGAACTAAAAATTATAAACTACATGCACAAAATTAGTTAGTTCAAAATTGGCATCCATAACATTTTTATTTTTCTGTGTACGGGGCAGTATGAGGACTCATTTTTCCCCCCATCATCTGTAGTTTTTATCGGTACCATTTTTGTTTTTATGGGACTTTTTGATCGCTTTTTATTAACATTTTTATGGTATATGAAGTGACCAAGAATGCACAATTTTGGACTTTGGTATTTTTTTACATGTACGCCATCGACCGTGTGGTTTAGCTATCCTAATATTTTAGTAGGTCGGACATTTATGCATGCGGCGGTACCACATATGATTATTTTTATTCTTTATTACATTATTTTATAAAAAAAATGGGAAAAGGGGGGTGATTTAAACTTTTAATAGAGAAGGGGTTAATGAACTTTTATAACATTTTTATACACTTTTTCTTTTTTTAGCCATAGGGGGCTAAAACATGCAATCTTCTCATTGCATACACTGATCAGTGTAACCGGCGATTTGCTGCTATGGCCTGCTGCGCATGCATGGAGCAGTAGATCGCCGATCGGACAATGGAGAGGCAGGTGAGGACCCTCCTGTCCTCCGGTAAGCTGATCGGAACATTGCGATTTTGTCGCAATAGTCCCGATCAGTTCTGCTGAGCTGCCGGGATTCTTTTACTTTCATTTTAGACACCACAATCAACTTTGATTGCGGCGTCTAAAGGGTTAATGCCGGGCATTGGCCCGATCGGCCGTGCCCGGCATTAGCCGTGGGTCCTGGCTGCCTGTAGCAACCGGGACCCACCGGGTTTGACCCGTTCTCTGCCGGTGAGAACGGTTTAAGCCTGTTATACCGGACCAGGACGTACAGGTAGGCCCTGAGTCCTTAAGGATCGGGGATGCAGGGCGTATGCATCCACCCTGCGTCCCCAAGAGGTTAATATATACCGTATACTGTGGCACAAACCTGCAGTGGAAAACCTCAGTTTATCCCCCTGTGTAAACATACCCTTAGGATATATATGTTTATTATTCCAGCTGGATACGCTTTTGTCTTTGCCTCAAAACTGCAGTGGCAGCTTTCCAAAAACTGCCAAGTGGAATCCCATCCTGGAAGAGTCATCCAGGTCTGAAATCAGGCATTTAAGGGGGTAGGGTGTGGGGTAGCAGTCTGGTCTGACGGCACACACTATTCATTTCTATGGGAGCGCTGGAGATGCCCCCGTGCTGTAGTTGGGTCTCTTTGGCGCTCCCATAGAAATAAATAGAATGCGTATCATCTGCTGCAAGTGCTCTTTGATGAGAGCCAGTTCTGCCGGGGCAGACATTCCGCCGTGTAAAAAGGAAAAAAAAAAACATAGCATAACAGATTTTTTCATCATTCAATGATTTCTATTGAATGATACAGCAAAAACACCAGAAAAACTCCCACATACACATGCATTTTTTTCTGGCATTCTATTTAAACTATGGAGCTAGGTAACGGGTTGGGTCAGCCTATAGCTCAGCGGTTACTTCATTGATATCACAGAATCTTTGCTTCTGAAATCCCCTTGGGGGTTCTTATCCCGCGGGCACTACCTGGCCTTTTTTATTTTATAACTTTTAATAATTTTATACAACATAAACAAAAGACTTTCATCACCAATCAATTGTGTATTTTTTAACCCTTTAGGGACTCGGCCTACTTTCACCTTAAGGACTTCGCTTTTTCCTCCTTGCCTTCTAAAAATCATAACACTTTCAATTTTGCACATACAGACCCATATAAGGGCCTGTTTTTTGTGTCATCAATTGTACTTTGCAATGACATCACTTATTTAATAATATAACTTGCGGCGAAACAAAAAAAAATATTTGTGATATGAAATAAAAAAGAAAAAACACAATTTTGTAACTTTTGGGGGTTCCCGTTTCTACGCAGTGCAATATTTGGTCAAAATGACACCTTATCTTTATTCTGTAGGTCCACACAGTTACAAGGATACCCAAGTTATATAGTTTTTATTTTATTTTAATACTTAAAATTATAAACTACATGCACCAAAATTAGTTAGTTTAAAATTGGCATCTATAACTTTTTTATTTTTCTGTGTACGGGGTGGTATGAGGGCTCATTTTTTGCGCCATCATCTGTAGTTTTTATCGGTACCATTTTTGTTTTTATGGGACTTTTTGATCGCTTTTTATTAATATTTTTACGGTATATGAAGTGACCAAGAATGCACAATTTTGGACTTTGGTATTTTTTTACATGTACGCCATCGGCCGTGTGTGTTACGCCTAGCGCTCCGGGTCCCCGCTCCTCCCCGGAGCGCTCACGGCGTCTTTCTCCCTGCAGCGCCCCGGTCAGTCCCGCTGACCGGGAGCGCTGCACTGTCATGGCCGTTGGGGATGCGATTCGCACAGCGGGACGCGCCCGCTCGCGAGTCGCATCCCAGGTCACTTACCCGTCCCGGTCCCCTGCTGTCATGTGCTGGCGCGCGCGGCTCCGCTCTCTAGGGCGCGCGCGCGCCAGCTCTCTGAGACTTAAAGGGCCAGTGCACCAATGATTGGTGCCTGGCCCAATTAGCTTAATTGGCTTCCACCTGCTCCCTGGCTATATCTGATCTCCTCCCATGCACTCCCTTGCCGGATCTTGTTGCCTTGTGCCAGTGAAAGCGTTAGTGTGTCCAAAGCCTGTGTACCTGAACTTCTGCTACCCATCCTGACTACGAACCTTGCCGCCTGCCCCCGACCTTCTGCTACGTCTGACCTTGCCTCTGCCTAGTCCTTCTGTCCCACGCCTTCTCAGCAGTCAGCGAGGTAGAGCCGTTGCTAGTGGATACAACCTGGTTGCTACTGCCGCAGCAAGACCATCCCGCTTTGCGGCGGGCTCTGGTGAAAACCAGTAGCCTCTTAGAACCGGTCCACTAGCACGGTCCACGCCAATCCCTCGCTGACACAGAGGATCCACTACCTGGAAGCCGAATCGTGACAGTAGATCCGGCCATGGATCCCGCTGAGGTGCCGCTGCCAAGTCTCGCTGATCTTCCCACGGTGGTCGCTCAGCAATCGCAACAGATTGCCCAACAAGGACAGCAGCTGTCGCAGTTGACCGCCATGTTACAGCAACTTCTGCCTCTGCTACAGCAGCAACCATCTCCTCCGCCAGCTCCTGCACCTCCTCCGCAGCGAGTGGCCGCTCCTAACCTCCGCTTGTCCCTGCCGGACAAATTTGATGGGGACTCTAAACTCTGCCGTGGATTTTTGTCTCAGTGTTCCCTGCATATGGAGATGTTGTCGGACTTGTTTCCTTCAGAACGGTCTAAGGTGGCGTTCGTAGTAAGCCTTCTTTCAGGAAAGGCCTTGTCTTGGGCCACACCGCTCTGGGACCGCAATGATCCTGCCACAGCCACAGTCCAGGCCTTCTTCGCTGAACTCCGGAGTGTCTTCGAGGAGCCAGCCCGAGCTTCTTCTGCCGAGACTGCCCTGTTGAACCTGGTCCAGGGTAATTCTTCAGTGGGCGAGTACGCCATCCAATTTCGTACTCTTGCTTCCGAGTTATCATGGAATAACGAGGCTCTCTGCGCGACCTTTAAAAAAGGCCTATCCAGTCGCATCAAGGATGTGCTGGCCGCACGAGAGATTCCTGCCAATCTGCAAGAACTCATCCATCTAGCTACCCGCATTGACATGCGTTTTTCTGAGCGACACCAAGAGCTCCGCCAGGAAAAAGACTTAGATCTCTGGGCACCTCTCCCATAGTATCCGTTGCAATCTACGCCTGGGCCTCCCGCCGAGGAGGCCATGCAAGTGGATAAGTCTCGCCTGACCCAGGAAGAGAGGAATCGCCGTAGGGAAGAAAATCTCTGTCTTTACTGTGCCAGTACCGAGCATTTCTTGGTGGATTGCCCTATCCGTCCTCCACGCCTGGGAAACGCACGCACGCACCCAGCTCACGTGGGTGTGGCGTCTCTTGGTTCCAAGTCTGCTCCTCCACGTCTCACGGTACCCGTGCGGATTTCTTCTTCAGCCAACTCCTCCCTCTCAGCCGTGGCCTGCTTGGACTCCGGTGCCTCTGGAAATTTTATTTTGGAGTCGTTTGTTAATAAATTCAGCATTCCGGTGACCCGTCTCGTCAAGCCGCTCTACATTTCCGCGGTCAACGGAGCCAGATTGGACTGCACCGTGCGTTACCGCACAGAGCCCCTCCTCATGTCCATTGGACCCCACCTTGAGAGGATTGAGTTCTTCATTCTCCCCAACTGTACCTCTGAGGTCCTCCTCGGTCTGCCTTGGCTCCGGCTTCATTCCCCCACCATTGATTGGACCACCGGGGAGATCAGGAACTGGGACTCTGCCTGCCACAGGAAGTGCCTCTCCCCCCCTCCCAGTCCCGTCAGGCAAGCCTCTGTGCCTCCCCATGGCCCCCGTCCTGGTGTCACACTGCCCCGTGCCAGGCCTCGCCCTCTGCCCTCCCTCCCCATTCCCACTCCTGCTGTACTGCCTGCCGTTGAGGAAACCCTCCATTCTTTCCCGGTGTCCTCATCCCAGGGGAGGCAGTTACCGGACAAAGAGAAGGGGAGACCTAAGGGGGGGGGGTACTGTTACGCCTAGCGCTCCGGGTCCCCGCTCCTCCCCGGAGCGCTCACGGCGTCTTTCTCCCTGCAGTGCCCCGGTCAGTCCCGCTGACCGGGAGCGCTGCACTGTCATGGCCGTTGGGGATGCGATTCGCACAGCGGGACGCGCCCGCTCGCGAGTCGCATCCCAGGTCACTTACCCGTCCCGGTCCCCTGCTGTCATGTGCTGGCGCGCGCGGCTCCGCTCTCTAGGGCGCGCGCGCGCCAGCTCTCTGAGACTTAAAGGGCCAGTGCACCAATGATTGGTGCCTGGCCCAATTAGCTTAATTGGCTTCCACCTGCTCCCTGGCTATATCTGATCTCCTCCCATGCACTCCCTTGCCGGATCTTGTTGCCTTGTGCCAGTGAAAGCGTTAGTGTGTCCAAAGCCTGTGTACCTGAACTTCTGCTACCCATCCTGACTACGAACCTTGCCGCCTGCCCCCGACCTTCTGCTACGTCTGACCTTGCCTCTGCCTAGTCCTTCTGTCCCACGCCTTCTCAGCAGTCAGCGAGGTAGAGCCGTTGCTAGTGGATACGACCTGGTTGCTACTGCCGCAGCAAGACCATCCCGCTTTGCGGCGGGCTCTGGTGAAAACCAGTAGCCTCTTAGAACCGGTCCACTAGCACGGTCCACGCCAATCCCTCGCTGACACAGAGGATCCACTACCTGGAAGCCGAATCGTGACAGTGTGGTTTAGCTAACCTAATATTTTAGTAGGTCGGACATTTATGCACGCGGCGGTACCCCATATGATTATTTATATTGTTTATTACATTATTTTATTTAAATAATGGGAAAAGGGGGGTGATTTAAACTTTTAATAGGGAAGGGGTTAATGAACTTTTATAACATTTTTATACACTTTTTCTTTTTTTTAGCCATAGGGGGCTAAAACATGCAATCTTCTCATTGCATACACTGATCAGTGTAACCGGCGATTTGCTGCTATAGCCGTCTGCGCATGCATGGAGCAGTAGATCGCCGATCGGACAATGGAGAGGCAGGTGAGGACCCTCCCATCGTCCGGTAAGCTGATCGGGACATTGCGATTTTGTCGCAATAGTCCTGATCAGTTCTGTTGAGCTGCCGGGATTCTTTTACTTTCATTTTAGACGCCACAATCAACTTTGATTGCGGCGTCTAAAGGGTTAATGCCGGGCATTGGCCCGATCGGCCTTGCCCGGCATTAGCCGTGGGTCCTGGCTGCCCGTAGCAACCGGGACCCACCGGGTTTGACCCGTTCTCTGCCGGTGAGAACGGTTTAAGCCTGTTATACCGGACCAGGACGTACAGGTAGGCCCCTAGTCCTTAAGGATCGGGATGCAGGGCGTATGCATCCGCCCTGCGTCCCTAAGAGGTTAATATATACCTTATACTGTGGCTCAAACCTGCAGTGGAAAACCTCAGTCTATCCCCCCCGTGTAAACATACCCTTAGGATATATGTGTTTATTATTCCAGCTGGATACGCTTTTGTCTTTGCCTCAAAAACTGCCAAGTGGAATCCCATCCTGGAAGAGTTATCCAGGTCTGAAATCAGGCATTTAAGGGGGTAGGGTGTGGGGTAGCAGTCTGGTCTGACAGCACACACTATTCATTTCTATGGGAGTGCTGGAGATGCCCCCGTGCTGTAGTTTGGTCTCTTTGGCACTCCCATAGAAATAAATAGAATGCGTATCGTCTGCTGCAAGTGCTCTTTGCTGAGAGCCAGTTCTGCCGGGGCAGACATTCCGCCGTGTAAAAAGGAAGAAAAAAAAAAACATAGCATAACAGATTTTTTCATCATTCAATGATTTCTGTTGAAAAACGATACAGCAAAAACACCAGACAAAACTCCCACATACACATGCATTTTTTTCTGGCATTCTATTTAAACTATGGAGCTAGGTAAAGGGTTGGGTCAGCCTATAGCTCAGCGGTTACTTCACTTGATTCAACTGAAAAGAGATTCTACAATCCCCTTGGGGTTCCAAGACTGGGTGTGGAAAGCAGTGGGTGCCATGTACTTCAATTGCCTGAACAGAGTCTACTCCATTCTGGCTGTATACACTATTTTACCAGACCCAAATGCACTGTGCTGCCCAATCTGCTGTGTTGTCCTGTCCAGTTAAAATAGCGTATATGGCCAGAAGTGAATCACTAGGTGACGCTGTTCGGGCAATTGAATTAAACTGTCTGCACCACTACTCACCACCGCAGTTTACATTGGTATCCTGTTCTTACCCGTGATAAAGATTCAAAATACAACATGAACCTCGTCGGCTGGGTTCACACCACATTTTTGCAATACAGTTCCCGTATACGTTTTCAATATGAAAACCGTACGGAACCGTATTGAAAACCGTATGCATTGACTCTCCATTGAAAAACGTATGGCAAAAGATGCATCAGGTTGTGTCTGTTTTGCATCCTGTACGGTTTTGTCATTTTTTTTCCCGGACCCAAAACCGTAGCCTACCACGGTTTATGGTCCAGGTGACAAACCGTATAGAAACGAATACGTATTTTTTTTAACATGGGAGTCAATGGGAACCATACAGAACTGTATGTGCATACGGTTTTATCCGGTTTTTACCATACAGTTTTTGACTTTGCACAGTTTTTTTTCTTGGAATGTCAATCAAACAAGTGAAACTTTATTTATAATGGAATGAAAAGTAAAAAAAGATGTTTTTTTCTTAAAAAACAGATGCAATCGGACATCATTTTTCAAACCGTATACAGATTAAAATTTTGCACGTTTTGATACAGTTTAGTCAGGTTTTGAGGAATCCATTTTTTTTTTTATATCAAAAACCTGATACAGGAACTGTATTGCAAAAACGTGGTGTGAACCCAGCCTTAGCCACCTTAATCAGTCTTTCATTTTTTGCTCCTCGTTCTTGTAGACTTCTCTTCTTCCCTCTCTTTATCTTCTACCTCTTTTCCACCTTCACTATATACCTTCCTATTTGTCTAATCTCCTGTTCCTTCATAGGCTAGGTGTTGTAAGTAATAAAGATGTAGCTGTAAGGCTGGTTCACATTGCATCAAGCACCTTAGGGTATGTTTACACCATACTATTGCTGTCCATTTCACCCCTTCAGGACACAGGCAATGTTTATTTTCCCATTTTTCCTCCTCTCCTTCTAGGAGCCAGACAGACCTCTGTCCATCTACAGACCCATGCTAGGGCTTGTCATTGCTAAGTACCAAATGTTCTTTGCAATGACACCTTTCATTTTACCATAAAATGTACAGCGCACCTAAAAAATATTACTTTGGGAGAATTGAAAAACAAAACATTATTTTGAAACTTTAGGGGTTCAATTTTTATGCAGTGCATTGTACAGTAAAACTAACACATTCTATTCTGTGGGTCAATACGGTTAAGCTAATACCCATGTTTACATTTACAGTTAGGGGGGCCCAGAAACTTCATCTGTATGGGGCCGCAAAATTTCTGATGGCGGCCCTGGCAGTGATGCTATTACTACCAATCTCCAGGCATTCCTGATGAATTTTCGCACTGTCTTTGAAGAACCTGCCCGAGCTTCCTCCGCTGAGACGGCTTTGCTGAGTCTTTCCCAGGGCAACTGCACTGTGGGCGAGTATGCCATCCGGTTCTGGACCCTGGCATCGTAGTTGTCTTGGAAAAATGAAGCTCTCTGCACTAATTTCAAGAGAGGATTATCAAGTCAAATTAAGGATGTCCTTGCTGTCCAGGAAATGCCATCCCGGATTGATATCCGTTTCTCTGAGCGACGAGAGGGACTGCAACAAGAAAGGGAATCTGCACGACCTCTGCGCTTTCCTCGTCTGGCACCAGTTTTCCAGCAACCACCGCAATCTTCTATGTGGCCTCCCGCAGTGGAGACTATGCAAGTGGATCGGTCTCGCCTGACCCAGCAGGAAAGAACTCGCCGACGAACCGAAAATCGATGTCTATATTGCGCCAGTGCAGACCACTTCCTTAAGCATTGTCCTCTGCGTCCACAGCCACAGGGAAACGCTCGCACCTAGGGTTCGTGGGAGAGGCCTCCCTAGGTGTGAGTTCCACCTCTCCTCGTTTAAATATGACGGTCCAGATTCTTCTTCCTTCTAAAGAGATCATATCCTTTCTGGCTTTCCTTGACTCTAGCTCAGCGGGAAACTTTATTGATGCCTCCCTAGTCCATAGGTATCATCTGCCAGTGTCCCGCCTCTTAAAACCACTATATATTTCTACGGAAATGGAGAAAGACTGGACTGTACCGTGCTATATCTCACAGAACCATTATCTATGCAAGTCAGAGTATCGCCTAGGGAGAACTGGTCTTTCTACGTTCTCCCACATTGTGCTTCTCCTCTATTGCTTGGCCTGCCGTGGTTGCAACTCCATGCTCAGCAGCTTGATTGGAAAACTGGAGAAGTTCTTCGCTGGGGCCCGTACTGCAACCACCACTGTATACATATACGTGTGACCAAGTTGAAATCTTTGTCTAGTCCTCTGCCAGGTTTGCCTTCGTTCCTCCAGGACTTTGCTGATGTCTTCAGTGAAAAGCAAGCTGAAGTCTTGCCTCCACATCGTCCTTACGATTGTCCCATTGATTTACTGCCTGGCACCACACCTCCCAGGGGCCAAATCTACCCCTTGTCAGTTCCTGAAACCCAGGCCATGTCAACTTACATCCAGGAGAATCTTCAGAAGGGATTCATCAGGAAATCCTTTTCTCCTGCCGGAGCTGGGTTCTTCTTCGTGGAAAAAAAAGATGGGTCGTTGCGTCCTTGCATCGACTACCGAGGACTGAATAAAATGACAGTAAAAAATTGTTATCCCCTTCCTTTAATCTCGGAGTTCGGCTGCGAGGTGCCAGTATTTTCTCCAAACTGGATCTTCGTGGTGCCTATAATTTGATTCGTATAAGAGGAGGGGATGAGTGGAAGACTGCGTTTAATACTCAAGATTAATACACATTTTGAGTACCTTGTAATGCCATTCAGACTATGTAATGCTCCAGCAGTCTTCCAGGAGTTTGTCAATGAAATTTTTTGGGACCTTCTCTACTCCTGTGCCATTGTCTATTTGGTTGACATTCTCATCTATTCGCCCAATCTCCACACTCATCGTCTCTATCTCTGTCAAGTTTTACAGCGTCTCCGAGACAACCAACTCTATGCAAAACTTGAAAAGTGTACTTTTGAAAAGACCAGTCTACCGTTTCTGGGGTATATTGTTACCAGGCAAGGACTTCAAATGGATCCTAACAAATTATCTGCTGTACTGGAGTGGCCTCAACCTTCTGGTCTGAAAGCGATTCAGCGCTTCCTTGGCTTTGACAATTATTACCAGCAGTTTATTCCCCACTATTCAACCTTGGTTGCCCCCATCGTGTCTCTTACCAAGAAAACTGCCAATCTCAAAGTCTGGACTTCAGAGGTCGAGGAAGCCTTCAAGCACTTAAAGTCTGCTTTCACTTCTGCTCTGGTGTTGTCAAGACCGGATCCGGACAAGCTGTTTTCTTTGGAGGTGGATGCATCTTCAGTTGGTGCAGGAGCAGTCTTGACACAAAGCTCTTCCTAGGGCAGGACTGTGACTTGCGGATTTTTCTCTAAGACTTTCTCTCCAGCGGAGAGAAATTATACTATAGGAGATGGTGAGCTTCTGGCTTTTAAGTTGGCCTTGGAGGAATGGCGACATCTCATGGAAGGCTCTGTGCATCCAATAACCATCTACATGGGTCACAAGAATTTACTCTATCTTCAGTCTGCTCATCGTCTCAACCCTCGACAGGCTCGTTGATCCCTATTCTTCTCCAGGTTTACTTTTTTATTCATTTCCGTCCAGCAGAGAAGAATCTTCGGGCTGACGCTCTATCAAGATCTTCTGAAGTACAAGACCTGGAATCATACCTTCAACATATTGTTCATCCTGATCGTCTTATTTCCGCAGCACCAGCAAGTATTCAGCATCTGCCCCCTAGGAAGACTTATGTATCTCCTCGTCTGAGACTCCGAATCTTGAAATGGGGTCATTCTTCTCTGTTGGCTGGTCATGCCGGTCATCTGGGTAGCTGTGGACCAATTTTCTAAGATGGCTCACTTTGTGCACTTGCCTGGTTTACCATCTGCACCTCAACTTGCTAAACAGTTCCTTTTCCATATCTTTCGTCTCCATGGATTACCGACACATATTGTTTCTGACCAGGGAGTCCAGTTCGTTTCTAAGTTCTGGAGGGCACTCTGCTCACATCTTCAAGTTAAGCTGGATTTCTCCTCTGCCTATCATCCCCAATCTAATGGTCAAGTTGAGAGGATGAATCAGGTCTTGGGAGATTACCTTTGCCACTTTGTTACTGCCCGCCAAGATAACTGGGCCGATCTACTACCCTGGACAGAGTTTTCGTACAACCATAAGGATACCGAATCCACAGGATCTTCACCTTTCTTTGTAGTCTATGGACTTCATCCTCGCCCACCTTTGCCCTTGTCTTCTCCCTCCGGTGTCCCTATGGCTAATGAACTTGTACGGAATGTCTCCTCCATCTGGAAGAAGACTCGTCTCTCCCTTCTTTGTGCCATGACCCATATGAAATTTCAAGCGGACAAGAAATGGCATCCTCCTCCCGAATACTCACCCGAGGACAAAGTTTGGTTATCATCTAAATACATCCGCTTCAAAGTACCCTGTTACAAACTGGGTCCACGCTATTTGGGTCCTTACAAAGTCAAGAAATGCCTGAATCCAGTGGCTTATTCTCTTCATCTCCCTTCTTCCCTTCGGATTCCAAATTCTTTTCACGTCTCCTTCTTGAAACCCGTCATCTATAACCGCTTCTCTAAAAAGTACGTTTCTCCTACTCCCATCTCGGGTACCTCGGATGTATATACGGTCAAAGAAATTCTGGACTCCAAACTCATCAGAGGAAAACATTTCTTTTTTGCAGATTGGGAGGGATTCGGACCAGAGGAGAGGTCTTGGGAACCACAGGATAACATTCTAGATCAGGATCTTCTCAAAAGGTTCTTTAGCCGTAAAAAGAGGGGGAGACCAAAGGGGGGAAGTACGGTTACACACTGCACTCCGGCCGCAAGCACTGGCCATGAGCGCAGTGTCCCCGACCGCTGGCGGGGCCGGGATTTGCATCGCGGGATGCGCCTGCATGTGAGTCCCAGCCTGTCACTCACCTTGTCCCGTCCTGCTCTCTCTCAGCTCCAGCGCGCGTCCCAGTCCCTTAGGGCGCGCGCGACGGAGCATTGAAATTTAAAGGGCCAGTACGCCCAGAATTAGTAAAAGCACCTAACAGCACATTATAAGTTGTTCCACTTCCCACCTCCCCTGCCAGATCTTCAGTGCCTATTGCCTGACCAGTGTAACCAGACCTTCCTGCTACGTTTTTTGACTACGAACCTTTGCCGCCTGCCTTGACCTTCTGATACGTTGACTATGTTACAGCCTTCTCCTTCGGTACCTTGCCTTGCCCAGTTACCTGTGTTGGGAGTAGCGACCTGGGTGTCACCTGCCGCAGCAAGCCCATCCGGCCTTGTGACGGGCTGTGGTGAAGACCAGCGGCACCTTAGACTGTGCTCCCCGATACGGTCCGAGTCATCAGCCACACAGGTAGAGGATCCACATCCAGCTCCGTTACATACAGAAGAGAGTACAGGTGGAGCTGGGTGCTGAGCTTATGGTCACAGACAGAGTGCTGAGTGAAGGAGATGTGGCTTCTGGACCAGAAAGGGGTTCTAACCAGGAAGGTCAAACCGATGGACCGGGTATTGTTGCAGACCCAGGAGCCCTATTCATTTCTGTCAAGGAACAGCGAGACAGTTCAGAGGAACTGTTCGTGAATCACCCGGAGAAGAAGAGGTACAGCGCTTGACAGAGGAGAGGGACAAATCGCTTGCAGACTTTAACCCCTTAAGGACCAAGGACGTACCGGTACGTCCTTGGTCCTGCTCTCCTGATATAACGCGGGGTTACACGGTAACCCCGCATCATATCACGGCGGGCCCGGCATCATAGTGAAGCCGGGACCTGCCTCTAATAGCGCGCAGCGCCGATCGCGGCGCCGCGCGCTATAAATCCTTTAGCCGCGCGCTCAGAGCTGAGCCGCGCGGCTAAAACCGAAAGCGAAAGTTGCCGGTTAACTCAGTGGGCTGTTCGGGATAGCCGCGGCGAAATCGCGGCATCCCGAACAGCTTACAGGACAGCGGGAGGGCACCTACCTGCCTCCTCGCTGTCCGATCGCCCAATGACTGCTCAGTGCCTGAGATCCAGGCATGAGCAGTCATGCGGCAGAATCGTCGATCACTGGTTTCCTATGAGAAACCAGTGATCAATGATGAAGATCAGTGTGTGCAGTGTTATAGGTCCCTATGGGAGCTATAACATTGCAAAAAAAAAGTGAATAAAGATCATTTAACCCCTTCCCTAATAAAAGTTTGAATCACCTGCCTTTTCCCATTAAAAAAAGTGTAAATAAAAATAAACATATGTGATATCGCCGCGTGTAGAAATGTCCGAATTATAAAAATATATAGTTAATTAAACCGCACGGTCAATGGCGTATGCGCAAAAATATTCCAAAGTCCAAAATAGCGTATTTTTGGTCACTTTTTATATCATGAAAAAATGTATAAAAAGCGATCAAAAATTACGATCAATGCAAAACTGTTTGAGTTACTTGAGTTCTTGCTACTACTCATCTGTTAGTGTTTAGGGTCTAGGCCTGCACGAGTTCCCAGTGTTAGGCAGGGATTTTTTTGAGGATGTTTTTGCTTAAAGGGGTTCTCCGGTGCTTAGACATCTTATCCCCTATCCAAAAGATAGGGAATAAGATGCCTGATCGCGGGAGTTCCGCCGCTGGGGACCTCCGGGATCTTGCACGCGGCACCCCATTTGTAATCAGTCCCCAGAGCGTGTTCGCTCCGGGTCTGATTACCGACAACCACAAGGCCGGCGGCGTGTGACGTCACGCCTCCGCCCCCATGTGACGTCACGCTCCGCCCCTCAATGCATGCCTACGGGAGGGGGCGTGATAGCTTACAAATGGGGTGCCGCGTGCAAGATTCCAGGGGTCCCCAGCTGCGGGACTCCCTCGATCAGGCATCTTATCCCCTATCCTTTGGATAGGGGATGAGATGTCTAAGCACCGGAGAACCCCTTTAATTCTACATCTGTTTCTGTGTTGTATTTATACGTTTGCTGTTCTGTCTTCGCCTGTAGTATGCATGGTGTGTGCGGCCAAAGTCCCTCAGATGGTGGTGTAGTGTGGTAGGTTTGTCCCTACATGCCTTTAGTTTTCTTTAGGTGTTTGTGTATGTCCCCCCTCCGTTTCATGTTGATGTCCTAGAATGTATTATGTCCAAACTGTTAACGTTTCCTTCTTTGCCTGCTCTCCTTCTAGGGGACTTTAATACGGTCCCAGATCCAAGTGTCGATCGTACTGGAGCAACTGATTCGGGCTCTTCTGGGCTTAATAACTGCCGCGCGGCATTGTCCCTTACTGAGGTTTGACGCTGGAAGCATCCATCTGACCCATTATTGTCCTTCTACTCAGCGGTGCATAAATCGTTCTCCAGGATTGATCTGACATATGCCTCCTCTGACCTTCTTCCTCTGGTAAGAGATGTATTGTACACCACTAGGGGATCTCTGACCACTCAGTTCTTATTCTGTCCTTGAGTTTAGGCCCTCGTCACTCCTCTAAAGTCTGGCTGATGCACCCCGGCTGACTGCAGGAGGAGGTGGTGACGGCATCACTGCCAGAAGCCCATAATTGTTTTGGCAACACAATAGCTCCCACCCCGACAAGTTAGTACAATGGGATGCTTATAAGGTGTCTTTATGGTGGGGGTTGCTGGACCAGGGAGAGGGCATTGCAGTATGAGATTGGGGTTCTGGAGGCGGAGGTGGTGAGGGACCCTTCCCCTGATGCTGAACGTGAATGGTTGACCGACCAAAGAGCTCTCTTGATCCTTCAGAAGGAGAAGATTTAAAAGAGGATGGTGGACAGGGAGGCAGCATTATTTGAATTTAGGGATAAGAATGGCAAATTGCTGGTGTATTTGGCTAGGGAGAGCAGGCCTGTGGTTGCTATACTCTGTATTGGGGGGGTTAATGGGATATTAGAATCTGACCATGTTGCTATTAACAATGTCTTTCGATACTTTCATAGTGATCTCTATACCTCTCAATTACCAACTGTTCCAGACGGTTTTGTGTCTTTTTTTGCAGAGTTTGCCTCTAACACCATTGACAACAGCCCAGGCAGCCGAGTTTTTCAGATGAGGAAGTCTCTTTGGCTATTGCTTCTCTGCAGTCTGGTAAAAATCCAGGATTGGATGGCATGATTGGAGGCTGGTACCTATTGGAGGCTGATACCTATTTTACAGAATCTTTTCAGTGTGGCCTTGGAGACTGGGAGACTCCCTGACTCCATGAGGGAGGCCCTTATTGTGGTTCTTCCCAAGCCGGTAAAGGATCCGACACTACCGGATTCCTACAGACATATTTCCCTCCTTAAAGGGGTAGTCCAGTGGTGAAAAACTTATCCCCTATCCTAAGGATAGGGGATAAGTTTGAGATCACGGGGGGTCCGACCGCTGAGGCCCCCCGCGATCTCTCTGTACGGGGGCCAGGCTCTCCGGCCAGATAGCGGGTGTCGACCCCCGCACGAAGCGGCGGCCGACACGCCCCCTCAATACATCTCAATGGCAGAGCCGGAGATTGCCGAAGGCAGCGCTTCGGCTCTGCCATAGAGTTATATTGAGGGGGCGTGTCGGCCGCCGCTTCGTGCGGAGGTCGACACGCCCCCATCCCGCGGGCTGTCGGGGCTCCGTACAGGAGATCGCAGGGGGCCCCAGCGGGTGGACCCCCCGCGATCTGCAACTTATCCCCTATCCTTAGGATAGGGGATAAGTTGTTCACCACTGGGTCACCACTGGACTACTCCTTTAACGTGGATGTCAAACTTCTGGCTAAACTATTGGCTAATCGGTTGCGTAATTTTATAGCCACTGTCATTCATCCTGACCAGACGGGTTTTATGCCGGGAAGGGCTACTGACATTAATGTACAGTGGTTACACCTTAACATAGCTGCAGCGGAAGAGGATGCCTCTGGGGCATATGGGGTTAGCTTAGATGTCTATAAAGAATTTTATTTGGTGGAATGGCTATATCTGAGGGGCGTTTTGGGGGTCCTTCAGTTTGGTCCACGATTCCGGGCATGGGTAAGATTGTTGATAGCCCTAGGGCTAGGGTGCGCACTAATCTGGAGGTCTCTGAGTCCTTCCGGGTAGGTAGGGGAATGAGGCAGGGCTGTCCCCTTTCTCCCTTTTTGTTTGCTTTAGCAGTTGAACACCTGGCTGCGGCCATCTGAGCGTCCACAAGTATTCAGGGGGTTCGTAGAGGTTCCTTGGAGGAAAAAGTGTCCATGTATGTGGATGATACACTGGTTTACTTGGTGGGTGTCCAGGGTTTCCTGAGGGCCTTGTTTTCTCTCCTTGCCAATTTTATTTCCTTTTCTGGTCTCAAGGTTAATTTGGCTAAGTCTTCACTGATGGCTTTATCTGTGGCAATGGATCATGTGTTGTCTCTTCCTTATGGGCTGCAAACGTCCCTCAATTTAGATAATTGGGAGTGGAGGTTTCTGCTTGTGTGACGGATAATGTTAGGCTAAATTTAGAACCGGAGTTGTTGTCTGTGACCACTAAATTGCAGGCCTGGTCCCCTTTGCCCTTTTCCCTGGCTGGCAGGATTAATATTTTTAAAATGATACATCTACCTAAGTTTTTATATCTTTTCCATCTCTCACCTATGATTCCCCCAAAGAGTGGCGTTTTGAGGTCCTTCTATTGGGAAGTTGGGTCAGGCGCTGCTCCAGGCGTCCAAACAGAGGGGTGGTTTAGCTGCTCCTAACATGCATAATTACTTCTTAGTGTCTCAGTTGGTGTATGCTGCCTGGTGGATCGACCTGGATCTGGCGAACACTTCTACTACTCTTGTGGGAGCTCTATTGGGTTTGTATGAAACATTGACTACTGCCTTGTATAGACATGCTTCTACTTCCAGATTGTTGACCCCTATTAGAACGGTGGCTGAAGTGTGGTCGGTGGTCTCTAGACGATTTCCATTACCAGTACTGTCCCCCAGAGCTCCTCTGTGGGGGGAACCATCATTTTGAGCACCTGCGGGGGTTGGAGGCTGCCGGGTTCTGGAGCGATCATGGAGTCAAATTGGCCATGCATTTGTTTGGGGAGTTTCCTTCTTTCCCCTCCTTCCTGGAGCTGTGTGACTGCTTTCATCTTCCTCGGAATGTCCAGTTTCAGTACCTCCACTTGAGACACGCGGTGGTGGTGCAGTTTGGCTATCTTGATATGACTCCGTTCTTTTCTTATGTGGAGCTTCTTCTGGGTACCGCTGACCTTTCTAAACCCCTGACCTAGGTATATGCATTACTACAATCGGTGGGTCCAGATTCGTTTGAGTTGGCTTTTGTTAAGTGGGTGGGTGATATTCCTGATTTGACGGAAGATCAGTGGCGAGAAGTTACAAGAACCTATTACCCCACGGTGGTCAGCGCTAGTTTTCTACTTATTCAGGTTCGGCTCATCTTACATTTATACTACACTCCGGTTATGTTAGTCCATATTGGTGTCTCTTCTTCAGAGTCTTGTTTCCGGTGTAATGCGGCCGTTGTGTCATGTCTGTCTTGGCCTGTATTCACACACAGCTGTTGGTTTGCTTGTGGGTGAACAGTTTTATGTTCCCTGGTCAGGGAATAGTTAAAGTCTTTTGGCTTTTCATTCCTATAGCTCATAGGGAGTGTCTACATAAGGTGTGCTTCAGAGCTGGTGATTGACATCTTGACTTGAGATCCTGTTTGCTACACATGGACATGCTGCATGGAGCTTTGGGTGAAACACTCTTTGTTTGAGCTTTTAGTCTACTATCTCTGTTTTAGCATGCACCTTGCATTTATCTTTGATATACATTCGGGGCTTTTACCCATGTTAGATAGCATGCTCTTAGTAGATTTTAATCTGTGTTTATATAGTCGGTTTTAGGATTTGTATATCTTTTCTGCTATGTGTCTGTTCACACTGTGTTTGCTCTTGTATCCGTTTTCTGTGTTTCTGTTACTAGATATCCCTGTTACCTATCCATGGGGACTCTGGGAGATTTAACCTGTGTCTACTGGAGTTTTATTCCTGTTTAGCGATAGATCCCGTTTACATGTCTGTGGGGACTCAGAGGGTATTGTTATTCCTGTGTCTACCTGAGGTTTTCTAGAAGATTAAGCTATATTCTTGTCTGTTCAGACTCATCCGTTTTCCTGTCGTGTGTTCAGTGTGAACAGTGTTCTGTGTTTATATTCCTGTTAGGTATCCTGGAGTCTTTTCAGACTCAGCTAGTTCCAGGACCTATGTTCTGTATACTATAATTCCTATCTGTTCTCTCTGAACTTAATACTATAGAATTCTATGTTCCTGTTATGTTTCTGGTTTGTGACCGACTGTTTATTAGTATGTGTTTTTAGGCCCCTGCACTTTAGCACAGGGAGGGACCGGCACCCAGTTGTCAATCCACCGTTTAGGCTGGATGGGAAAGTAGGCAGGGAGAGCGGTTTTAGGGTCAGTTTAGGGCTCACTCTCCCTGTCCGTCTGGTCGGTCCCTGACACGTGGGCTCTCTTGTGCATGCGATGTGGAGTTGCCCTTGTGTGGAACCCTTCTGGAGTAGACATGTGCAGAACCAAAAATGATTTTTTTTCGTTATGTTTGTTTTGGTTTTTTAAAAATTTTCGGTTCTGTGAATATTCGGAATGCTGTGCATTTGACATATTCAGTTTTTGGATGCATCCGCTAAATTTTTTTTTGTTTTCGGATGCATTCATTTAAAAAATGGATGCATTTGTTAAAAACAATGAATGCATTCGTTAATTCTGATTTTTGGTTCTGCACATGTCTAGTGATCCCTCAACATATGATGGTAATTCGCATGTTGAAGAATTCGTGCAATGTAAAAAAGTAAAGTCCTCCTCACCTGTCCCTGCTGCTCCCGATGGTGTCCCCGGACCTCCGCTGGGCTCTCCTAGTCCTCTTCGGTACTCAGCTGGGCTCTGCTGGGCTCTCCTGATCTTCTCCGGTCCTCCGTTGTCTGCCGCAAGGCCTTACTGGGCCTCTGTAGCGACGTCATCACGTCGCTGCCGCACACCGTTACTATTGGATGACGGGACGGTGTGCGCGACGGCGTCATGACGAAGTCAGAGGGAGACCCGTATGAAGGCCACGGACCAGCCCAGGACCCACCGGAGGAAGGCCCGGAGCAGCGCGGAAAGGTGAGTGAACCTGCCCGGGCTGCTTCAACTGCTATCCGGCAGCAGCTTAAGCATTATGCGCTGCCGGATAGCAGTTGATGCATGGCCCCGACATTCGGTATACTGATAACGAATGCATTCGTTGTTCGTTAACATGCATATTCGTTATCCGTTAGTTAACGAATGCATTCGTTAACTGTATATTCGTATTCGTATGCTTTTTCGGGATTTTGTAATTTTTTTTCCCGTGCATTCTTTTTCGTAACGAACATCCGAAAACGGGAAAATTAGTTTAGTTCTGTGTTACGAAACGATTTGCACATGTCTATTCTGGAGAGAGTCGATGCAGTTCTTGACAGGTCACTTGAAATCCCCCTATATGTTCTCCCCAGTTGTTTGTCTGTTAGGTGTTATTGATGCGCCTGCTCATTCGATTTCTATTGTACTGTGCTCGGAAGGTTCTGATTATGGCCTGGAAGGATACTTCCCCTCTTCCCATCACACGGGGGTTTAATTTGGATAACAAGTATGTACCTTTATATAGGATACTGTACATTAGTCGCAAATGCCCCAAGAAATTTGATTATGTCTGAATGCCCTGGCTCCTGATAGGAGAGTCGTTAGTACCCCCAGAACGGGTTAGTTCTCCTGGGTAGCTTGGTTGACCCTATCTTGGCATTGAACTTGGAGGGTTGAGTCTTTGAGTGAGTGTGTGGGTTGTCTTTATTTATATATTTTTTTGTCTTAGTGTCTGCCGGGTGCGGATCTCCTTGATTGTCTATTTCAGTGTTGCTCTGTTACTCTGAATTTACTTAGGCTGGGTTCACACTGCGTTTTTCAACTACGGTTCCCGCATAAGTTTTCTATTAAAAACCGTATGGGAAAAAAACGGAGGGAACAGTATGGGAAAAAGTAAACCGTATGCGTTTTTAAACAGTATACTGTTTTTAAAAGTGCATACTGTTCCGTCCGTTTTTATAGAAAAAAAAAACATAAGTTTTTGAAAATGTTGTCCATTTTTAATGGGAGGGGTTTTGGGTGGGGACTTTAGGATTCAAATGCGCATGTGCAAAGGAAAAAAGTATAGGTTTTTCCCGTATGGAACCATATACATGTGCGTTTCCCAATGACGTCCATGTTAAAAAAAACGTATGCGGTTGCAGTACGGTTTTTAAATCGGAGACAAAATCGTGGTCAACCATACTGCAACTGCATACGTTTTTTTTTAACATGGACGTCAATGGGAAACGCACATGTATACGGTTCCATATGGGAAAAACGTATACGTTTTTACTTTGTACATGCGCATTTGAATCTTAAAGTCCCCACCCAAGACCCCTCCCATTAAAAATGGACAACATTTTCAAAAACTTATGTTTTTTTTTTCTATAAAAACGGACGGAACAGTATGCACTTTTAAAAACAGTATACTGTTTAAAAACGCATATGGTTTACTTTTCCCCATACTGTTCCATCCGTTTTTTTTCCCCATACGGTTTTTGATAGAAAACGTATGCGGGAACCGTAGTTGAAAAACGTAGTGTGAACCCAGCCTTATATTCTTGGTGGAGGTTGGGGAGCTTTGTACTTGGTCGATTGTTATTGTTCTTCCTTGTTTGTTTATTTTTTGACAACAATCAAAAAAAATTTAAATAAATACTTACAAAAAAAGATAGACCACACTGGGAGTTGTAGTTTATATTGTACATTTACAGTCTAGCAAACAACATTTACATAAGGCTCTGCTGTACTGTAGCTCATGTTGGACTAATGTACTCAGCCTGATGCAGCAGGCTGCTGGGAGTAGTAGTACTAGAAGGGCTGTCAGTGTGTCCTCCCCTCCCCATAAGGACAATTTTCTTACATTTAATCAGAGGCAGACAGTGACAAGTACTTACATCCATCACTGTCATCGCCTGCAGTCCAGCTCATCGGTGTGGGGACATTGGTGCTCATGTTAGCTGACAGGATGATAGCCCTAGGTAACTTGTAAAGAGCAGAGGGAGAAGAGTTGACATCTCCCTCTTGCTCTGCAGGCTCTCCTCAGCACTCCTCTTCTTCGTGACTCCCCACAGACTGCACAGGCTGATTTACACCTACAGTCTATGAGACAGGGGGAACACGCCGGTGACCTCTGAGTTCCGACACAGAGGGTGCAATGAAGAGATTACATCCTGCTGCCTGTGTCGGACCTGTGATGTCATCAAAGCGCTCCTGAAGGTCTAAATCAGCCTGTGGCCGTAGAGCATAGGGATGTAAGTGTGGTCATGGGTCCCATAGCTGCTGCCAGTCAGGGTTGTAATCAGTAGTGCCTGAGTGTAGTGCCTGAAAAATGACAAATCTGGCCCTGACTGTATTTTGCCACGATTTGGGCAAAATTGTGGTAAAAACATGGCGATTTTAACGCGATTTGGCAAAAATCACGGCAAAATACAGTATTGTGAGTATGGATGTAAATATGTTCAGGGGGCCCTTTTTTGGATGGGGGCCCTGGGCAACTGGCCCAGGTTGCTCCCCCTAACGCCGGCCCTGTACACGTGACCAGCTGTCCTGGTGCAGTGCATGCCATTCTATGAGCGAGCAATGCACGGCATGAACAGCGGGAATTCTAAAAAGTTTTTTTGAACATTGAGCACATATAGAGTAACATTCATAAAAATGGTACTTCCATCTCTATAAGTTATCCCCACCTACAGGATAGGGATAACAAGCTGACCAGTCGGGGTCCAACTTCTGGGACTGCCTCCAATCATAAGAACAGAGGAAAATTTCAACCGCAAATAAACAGAGTGCACCATGTGTGCTTGGTCAGAGCTCCATTAATTTTTCATGGGGCTTTTGAACATTGCCAAGCTCTGAGTTCCTGAGCCAGTTCACCCTGCCCAATATTTTGATATATAAGTACTATTTATATCTATTATGTATCCAGTACATCTTGACTCTTAGCTTTCATGTATATTTAAGGCATTGGAGCCCACTGACTGTGAGACAAGACCCTTCTGAGCTCTGCTGTGAGAAAGAGACCTGTGCACCAAGCAGCTTACTTCCTGCAAAAGTGAAAGCACTGCTATTTTGGGAGTGAGTGTTACCAGTCATCTTTATTACAGAGAATTATGAGCTACTGCTTTTGAAAGTTACTGCTTTTTGTTTGGCTCCTACTGCATACTACCACCAAGGCCAACTCAAATATCACCAGCCATTCCATATACACTGGAAGTGTCCCAACAGGCAGTGGTGTTGGTAGAGGGGTGCAGACCACACTGGGTGGCTCCTCTTAAGTGGAGTGACACCACTAAGCGTGAAATAATCTTCCTGTGGTGGTGTCAGCCCAGCCGCTGTATCAGCCTCCTCCATGCGCAGATGCAGAGTAGAATGGTGGAGCCGAGGGAGCTGGCATCTCCCTGCTCCACAATTTATTGTTATAGGCTGCAGCTACTAGCACTTCAGCCCTGCAGCCTATGTGCCGCTACAACATTATATTGAGGTATAAGGGGGCACGGCGGCATTATATTAAGTTATATTGGGGACAGGGGGGGCATTATATTAAGGTATAAGGGGCACAGGGGGCATTTTATTAATGTATGAGAGGGCACAGTGGCAATATCTTAATGTATTAAGGGATACTATTACTGTATGGGGCACTGTGTAGCCATAACGTGAGGCACAGAGGGCATTATTACTCAGTGGGAGTAATATTGGGGTATTATTTAAGAATGGGTTCACAGTGAGGACATTATTAGCGAGTGGGGGGCACAGTTGGGACATTATTAGTGAGGATATTATTAGATACATTATTATACTACACATGCTGAGCGTTGTAGTTTTGCAACATCTTGAGGGCCACAGTTTGGAGACCACAGCTGTAGCGCCTCCCCATGGCAATGTGTAGCAAAACAAGTTTGTATCCACATGGAGCAAACTAAAGGATGGGGTCAGCCCATAGCTCAGTGGTTACTTCTCTTAAACCTACAGAAAATTGCTTTTGCAATCCCCTTGAGGGTTCAAAGCCCACGGGTGCTTTCTGCCCTCATTTTTGTTTTTCTACCTTCATTTTATACAACAAATGTGGAATGTCAGGCTAAGATGGCATGTGGTAGTACATGTGTGGTGTGACAATAACAACTTATAGTTTGTGACACCAGTGTAGTGTTGACCTCCACGCTCGAAGAATAGTAGTTTCCTGGCATAGCGTTGCAGTAATAACGACCACAAATACAGGGTTACAGAGACCACTAATTTTTACTCAGGAACTTGCAAAATTACAGGAATAGTTTAAACGGTAGTGCAAATTTTGCTGCAGGGAGCAAAATTGCTTCAGGGCACTATGGGACATGTAGTCCTTGCTGATAAATTAACTTCTTGTTTGCTGAATTCTGGTTAGACTGTACTGGCTTGGAGTATTTAACTTCTATGAGGTTTGGGAGCTGACAGACACCATCTTTCCTCTCATATAGGTATCCGAAAATAGGGCTTAGAGGTGGAGGCTATAGATTTAAGGACCGGAGTTGCTTGAGGCTTTCTTTCTCCTATAATCCTTTTCTTTGGCTAATGGGATCCGTGGGCTCTCTTGGCTCTTCTCCACACTGCACACTTGCTTCTCACTGGAATAGATGTCCTGGTCGGCGGGATCCTGTGGATGGTGCTGTAGCCCTAGAATATTTTAGTGCAGCAACTGGAATTTTCCTAGGCCTGGCCTCATGTGTTGATGTACAGGTCTACAGCAGAGGTCTAAAGGTTCCTTCTTCTCCCTCCTCCCTTCTCCTCCTCTCTCCTCCTCCCTTTTCCTTCTCCCTCCTTCTTCCTCCTTCATCCTCCTTCCTCCTCCTTTTTCCTTCCTCCTCCTTCTCCTTCTTTGCACAGTGGTTACTTCACTTGATTCTCCAGAAAACTACTTCTGCAATCCCTTTTGGATACAGCGCTGTACAACTATAAAGTGTTTTGTCATCAACAAAAACTTTTGGGAGGACAAGCAGGGCTCTGTACACTGAGGACAAGCAGGGCTCTGTACACTGAGGACAAGCAGGGCTCTGTACAGTGAGGACAAGCAGGACTCTGTACACTGAGGACAAGCTGGGCTCTGTACACTGAGGACAAGCAGGACTCTGTAGACTGAGGACAAGCAGGGCTCTGTACACTGAGGACAAGCAGTACTCTGTACACTGAGGACAAGCAGGGCTCTGTACACTGAGGACAAGCAGTGCTCTGTACACTGAGGACAAGCAAGGCTCTGTACACTGAGGACAAGCAGGGCTCTGTACACTGAGGACAAGCAGGGCTCTGTACACTGAGGACAAGCAGGGCTCTGTACAATGAGGACAAGCAGGGCTCTGTACACTGAGGACAAGCAGGGCTCTGTACACTGAGGACAAGCAGGGCTCTGAACACTGAAGACAAGCAGGGCTCTGTGCACTGAGGACAAGCAGGGCTCTGTACACTGAGGACAAGCAGGGCTCTGTACACTGAGGACAAGCAGGGCTCTGAACACTGAGGACAAGCAGGACTTTTTCACCCACAAATTTACACATTTTTTAACCAATATATACATACATATAATGGTATTATCTACATTATATAAAAAGTTTTTGTTGATGACAGGTACACTTTAAAACCTATTTTCGTCACTATCGATGCCCACCCTGAGGACATGGTAAGCTAGATGATTTTACCCTATATAACCTGTTGCAAATGGTAAAATAGGGCAAAATCTGCTGACAGGTTTCCTTTAAGGTATTGCTGTCTGGTAACAACCTCTAATACAGTGTTTCCCAACCAGGGTGCCTCCAGCGGTTGCAAAACTACAACTCCCAGCATGCCCGGACAACCAATGGCTGTCCGGGCATGCTGGGAGTTGTAGTTTTGCAACAGCTGGAGGCACCCTGGTTGGGAAACACTGCTCTAATATGTCACCATCCATTGTTCCCCTGTGAAGGGCTTCTGCCTTGTCATGGAGAGGAGAGCAGCATGTGTTCGGTGTATTGTGCAGGGATCCTGTAGCTCCTCCCTCTGGTGACGTGTGGCAGTACACGCTGGTATATACACGGAGCCAGCTGAAGGGTTGGGTCAGCCTTTAGCTCAGCGGTTACTTCACTTCAACTTACAGATTATTGTTTCTGCAATCCCTTCGGGGGTTCAAAGCCCGCGGGCGCCTTCTGGCCTTTTTTTTTTCTCCTTTCATTTTATAGAACATACATTATTCTATTTATGTGAGTTATATTATATTATTCTTCTAGGACACATCATAAAGCAATATTCCTGAGTTATTGGAATGACAGACGGAATATTACTGTTTATGCAATTCCCTTCTATATTTGTTTGTTTGTATTCACTAAATCTGAGTTCACACAGCGTTTACCCAGTATGTTGTAGATGTTGTCATCCTGTTAAAATAGGGATAATGTATACGTGGTGACCACTGATGTTAACCCCTTAAGGACTCAGTGTTTTTCAGTTTTTGCATTTTCGATTTTTCCTCGTTACCTTTTAAAAAATCATAACCCTTTAAATTTTCCACCTAAAAATCCAATTGCGCCACCAATTCTACTTTGTAATGACATCAGTCATTTTACCCATAATTCCACGGCAAAACGGAAAAACAAATCATTGTGCGACGAAATTGAGGAAAAAACACCATTTTGTAACTTTTGAGGGTTTCCATTTCTAGACAGTGCATTTTTCGGTAAAAATAACCCCTTATCATTATTTTGTAGGTCCAGTGATTCCCTACTTATGTAGGAAAATTTATACGTTTAAAAATGTCCTCTTCTGACCCCTATAACCTTTTTATTTTTCCGCATATGGGGATGAATCAGGGCTTATTTTTTGCGCGGTGATCTGAGGTTTTTATCAGTACCATTTTTGTTTTGATCAGACTTTTTGATCGCTTTTTATTAATTTTTAATGGTATAAAAAGTGACCAAAAATAAGCTATTTTGGACTTTGGAATTTTTTTGCCCATACGCCATTGACCTTGCGGTTTAATTAATGATACATTTTTATAGTTTGGACATTTACGCATGTGGCGATACCACATATGTTTATATTTATTTTTATTTACATTTATTTATTAGGGGAGGGGTTAAATCACATTTATTAACACTTTTTTTTCTTTTCTTTTTTTTTGCAATGTTATAGCCCCCATAGGGGCTATAACATTGCACACACTGATCTCTTACACTGTTCACTGCCATGCAATAGCATGGCTTTGATCAGTGTTATCGCCGCTCAGGCATGGAGCAGTCATTCGGCGATTGGAAACGCAGGTAGCAGGTAAGGATACTCCTGGTGTAGTGCAAGCTGTTAGGGACGCCGTGGTTAAATTTCATCATGAGGTCACGACTCCACCCCCATGTGACGTCACGCCCCGCCCTGCTATTCAAGTCTATGGGAGGGGGCATGATGGCCTCACCCCCTCCCACCCCACCCCTCCGGTCACACCCCTCCCATACACTTGCATAGGAAGGGCCGGGTGTAACGTCACAATACTCCGGCCCCGTGGACTCCCATAGACTTGCATAGTGGGGACGGGGCGTGACATCACACGGGGGCGGAGTCATGACGTCACGATACTCCGGCCCCGTGACGCGGCATGCAGCTCAAAGAGGTGGGTGCCGAATGCAAGATTACGGGGGTCCCCAGCGGCGGGACCCCTGCGGTCAGACAGGGATAAGATGTCTTATGGCTGGAGTACCGATTTAAGGACCACAGGTTTTTTGATTTTTGCACTTTTGTATTTTTTTACCTCACCTTCTAAAAATCATAATGCTTTCAATTTTCCACTTACAGACCCATATGAGGGCTTGTTTTTTGTGCCACCAATTGCACTTTGTAATTAAATCAATCATTTCACCACAAAATCTACGGTGAAAGAAAAACAAAAATCTTTGTGGGGAAAAAAATGCCATTTTGTAACTTTTGGGGGCTTCCTATTCTACACAGTGCACTTTCCGGTAAAAATTACCTTATCTTTATTCTGTAGGTCCTTATGATTAAAATCATACCCAACTTACCGTATTTATCGGGGTATACCACGCACCGGCCTATAACACGCACCCTCATTTTACCAAGGATATTTGCCTCCCCCATCCCCGGTTGTATAATTACCTGTTGCCGGGGTCGGGTCCGCGCTGCTTCAGGCCTCCGGTGTGCATCCCCTGCGTCGTTGCTATGCGCTGCGAGACGCAATGACGAGTGACGTCACTCATCATTGCACCACGCCGTGCAGCGCATAGCAACGACACAGGGGACGCACACCGGAGGCCTGAAGCAGCGCGGACGCGACCCCGGCAACAGGTAATTATACAACCGGGGATGGGGGAGGCAACGGGGCAGCGGTGCCGGCAATGGGTGCCGCTGCCCCTTCTCTCACCGTTATCGGTGACGCTGCCCCTTCTCTCCCCCTGTCTGTCGGCGCCGCTGCCCCATTGCCGGCGCCGCTTCTCTCCCCCTGGCTATCGGCGCCGGCAATGGGGCAGCGACACCGATAGCCAGGGGGAGAGAAGGGGCAGCAGCACCGATAGACAGGGGGAGAGAAGGGGCAGCGGCGCCGACAGCAGGGGGAGAGAAGGGGCAGCGGCACCCATTGCCGGCACCGCTGCCCCGTTGCCTCCCCCATCCCCGGTTGTATAATTACCTGTTGCCGGGGTCGGGTCCGCGCTGCTTCAGGCCTCCGGTGTGCATCCCCTGCGTCGTTGCTATGCGCTGCGAGACGCAATGACGAGTGACGTCACTCATCATTGCACCACGCCGTGCAGCGCATAGCAACGACACAGGGGACGCACACCGGAGGCCTGAAGCAGCGCGGACGCGACCCCGGCAACAGGTAATTATACAACCGGGGATGGGGGAGGCAACGGGGCAGCGGTGCCGGCAATGGGTGCCGCTGCCCCTTCTCTCACCGTTATCGGTGACGCTGCCCCTTCTCTCCCCCTGTCTGTTGGCGCCGCTGCCCCATTGCCGGCGCCGCTTCTCTCCCCCTGGCTATCGGCGCCGGCAATGGGGCAGCGACATCGATAGCCAGGGGGAGAGAAGGGGCAGCAGCACCGATAGACAGGGGGAGAGAAGGGGCAGCGGCGCCGACAGCAGGGGGAGAGAAGGGGCAGCGGCGCCGACAGCAGGGGGAGAGAAGCGGCGGCAGCAGGGACCCCAGGACAGGCAGGGGCAGAGAAGCCAGCAGCGGTGGCGGTATCTGCAACTGAAAAAGCCGCTGCAGTTCATTGATTTAAAGCGCCCACTTTAAATCATTGAACTGCAGCGGCTTATCGGGGTATAACATGCAGGTAGACTTTAGGCTAAAAATTTTAGCCTAAAAAGTGTGTGTTATACGCCGATAAATACGGTATATAGAGTTTATTTTGTTTGACTTATTTAGAAAAAAATTATAACTTTTTGTACAAAAATTAACATGTTTAAAAATGTCCTCTTCTGACCTCTATAACTTTTTTATTCTTCCGTATACGGGGATGTGTGAGAGCTAAATTTTTGCTCCATTGTCTGTAGTTTTTATCGGTACCATTTTTGCTTTAATGGGATTTTTCGATTGCTTTTTATAATTTTTTTTAATGTATTCAAAGTGACCAAAAAAACCCCCGCAATTTTTGAATTTTTTTTATGTGTACAACATTGACCGTGCGGTTTATTTAACATTAGGGGGAACATTTACCAAGGTATTAAGATAATTTTTTTTTGCTAACTAAGGGCGCACAAAAAGTCGCACGTACGACTTAGCACTTTTTTGAGTGACTTTTGTGGGTAAGCAAAAAGTTGCTAACAGCAATTTTCACTTTTCACTTTGCAGGGATCATGTATTTATGATGTGCGAATATCGCTCGTAGGCAAAAAAAATTTGCAAACCCCTAAAAAGTCGAAAGTCAACTCCAGGTCTGACCTGGAGTACAACACTTAATTACATGAGCAGATTTAAAAAGTTGCAAAAAAGTCTCAACTGAAACTTTTGTGTTTTGCTTATGTGCTCCAAATTTATCAACCCCTGTGATAGTAGGGTTGCCACCGTTCTTGCAAAAAACATACCGGCCATGCTTATTTGCATAATTAATTATATATATATATATATATATATATATATATATATATATGCATAACATCACAGGATACACATAGTTACATAGTTACATAGTTACATAGTTAGTATGGTTGAAAAAAAACATACGTCCATCAAGTCCAACCAGGGAATTGAAAGGAATGGTGTAAGGGGATAAGGGGAAGGGATGTAGTTTTATAATTCTGCATAAGCATTAATGTTATTTTGTTCTAGGAATGTATCTAACCCTGTTTTAAAGCTGTTAATTGTTCCTGCTGTGACCAGTTCCTGAGGTAGACCGTTCCATAAATTCACAGTCCTCACGGTAAAGAAGGCGTGTCGCCCCTTTAGACTAAACCTTTGCTTCTCCAGACGGAGGGAGTGCCCCCTCGTCCTTTGGGGGGTTTAACCTGGAACAGTTTTTCTCCATATTTTTTGTATGGGCCATTTATATACTTATATACGTTTATCATATCCCCCCTTAAACGTCTCTTCTCAAGACTAAACAATTGTAACTCCTTTAATCGCTCCTCATAGCTAAGATGTTCCATGCCCCATATTAGTTTAGTCGCCCGTCTCTGCACCCTTTCCAGCTCCACAGTGTCCCTTTTATGAACAGGCGACCAAAACTGAACAGCATATTCCAGGTGAGGGAAATTTTGTCCTATTCTGACATCTATAACTTAATTATTTCTCCTTATACGGGCCTGGATGCGCGGGCCCGATCTGTCGTTTTTAACAGTACCGTTATTGTTTTGATGTGGCTTTTTGATCGCTTTTCTTTTTTTTTGTCAAATTAAGGAGTTACAGTTAGTTACTAACTACAACTCCCAGCATGCCCTGATACAGCCTGTGGCTCAGCAGCTGCCCCAAACAAAATCTAAAACTCCCAGCATGTTGGACTATATAGTAGTATATAGTATAGGTCAGTGTTTCCCAACCAGGGGTGCCTCCAGCTGTTGGAAAACTACAACTCCCAGCATGTTGGACTATATATCGCTTCTCGGCCTTTTGGCTAAGATCAAGTGTAGTATCTGTTCTTATCAGTTTTCATGCCGGTGGCAAACTATGCCGGTATGGGGCTGGTGGGGATGGGTGCTGCATGGAGGATGCAGGTGTACCAGGGCTTTCCGGGGCTGGTTCTGAGGAATCAGCTCGACGGCTGCCCCGATGGGACCTGTTCCCTCAGGGTCTCGCCATGAGGCTGAGAGGGTCTAGAGCCGAGGTACTTTTGTGCCTCGGGGAGTGGTGACCCCGAGGTGCCGAAACTCACTGGGAGTATTGACTCACTGAGTTGAAGCACGGGCACCATAATCTCTTCACCTTGTGGCACTCACCTCTTTATTCCCGGCCTTCTGGCTAGGATCAGAGAAATTTTTATAGATCCGTCCGGATGTCCGGGCAGTATATCTGCACACATTCACTTATTTATTTATTTTTGTCTCACTGTGTCACTTTTTGCGTGTTGTGTGTTCACAGGATTTGTCAGGATGCGGTAGCCCTTCTGGGTGTCCCTCCTGGCGGTCTAGGGGAGGTGTGTGTGGCCATTAGGTTCCGCACCTCCCTGCAAAAACCCCGGGTACTCCTGCTCTGGCAGGGGACCTACCGTTATCGGCTCTGCGGGCAGATACCTTGGCTAACGCCAAGGGGGATGTCGGGAGCATTTGTGGTCCCCTAGTAGCTTCGGCGAAAAGGGACATCGAACCTGGAACCTCGCAGGTACCTTTTGGTCCGGAGGCGAAGGGTAAGGTTTGTTGGGGGACCTCTCTCCTACCGGAGAAGGGCTTGCGATAGACCGCATCCTTTGTGCACGTTTTTTTTAGTGTAACACGTTTGCACTTTTTCTTGCACTTTGGGTGAATCGAGAGCACGTTCCTCGGCTTTAAAAAAAAAATAAAAATGTTGGACTATACAGTAGTATATAGTATAGGTCAGTGTTTCCCAACCAGGGGTGCCTCCAGCTGTTGGAAAACTACAACTCCCAGCATGTTGGACTATATAGTAGTATATAGTATAGGTTAGTGTTTCCCAACCAGGGGTGCCTCCAGCTGTTGGAAAACTACAACTCCCAGCATGTTGGACTATATAGTAGTATATAGTATAGGTCAGTGTTTCCCAACCAGGGGTGCCTCCAGCTGTTGGAAAACTACAACTCCCAGCATGTTGGACTATATAGTAGTATATAGTATAGGTCAGTGTTTCCCAACCAGGGGTGCCTCCAGCTGTTGGAAAACTACAACTCCCAGCATGTCCGGACAGCCGTTGGCTGTTCGGGCATGCTGGGAGTTGTAGTTTTGCAACAGCTGGAGGTGCTCTGGTTGGGAAACACTGGTATAGGTTATGGTGCAACATTCCAGGAGTTGGAGAATTGGTTGGATAAATACCGGCCATTGCATTGCCAGTATTTTTAATATAAAAATACCAACAGGGTGTCCAAAATACCGGCTGTGACGGTAAAATTCCGGCCAGGTGGCAACCCTATGTGATAGTATAATAAATATGCAGCACATAAGCAAAACTAAAGCAAAAAAAAAAAAAATGCTTATCAGAACTTGCTTACCAAAGCAAACCATGATAAATGTCCCCCTAAATGACTACCTGAGGATGCTGCACTGTCCGGGGACAGAGCTAATAGGTATACAGCACAGGACAACTTTAAAACCTATTTTCGTCACTATCGATGCCCACCCTGAGGACATGGTAAGCTAGATGATTTTACCCTATATAACCGGTTGTAAATGGTAAAATAGGGCAAAATCTGCTGACAAGTTTCCTTTAAGGTATTGCTGTCTGGTAACAACCTCTAATACAGTGTTTCTCAAACAGGGTGCCTCCAGCTGTTGCAATACTACAACTCCCAGCATGCCCGGACAGCCAATGGCTGTCCGGGCATGCTGGGATTTGTAGTTTTGCAACAGCTGGAGGCACCCTGGTTGGGAAACACTGCTCTAATATGTCACCATCCATTGTTCCCCTGTGAAGGGCTTCTGCCTTGTCATGGAGAGGAGAGCAGCATGTGTTCGGTGTATTGTGCAGGGATCCTGTAGCTCCTCCCTCTGGTGACGTGTGGCAGTACACGCTCGTATATACACGGAGCCAGCTGAAGGGTTGGGTCAGCCTTTAGCTCAGCGGTTACTTCATGCGAAACCTACAGATAATTGATTCTGCAATCCCTTCGGGGGTTCAAAGCCCGCGGGCGCCATCTGGCCTTTTTTTTTTTCTCCTTTTTCATTTTATAGAACATACATTATTCTATTTATGTGAGTTATATTATATTATTCTTCTAGGACACATCATAAAGCAATATTCCTGAGTTATTGGAATGACAGACAGGGAATATTACTGTTAATGCAATTCCCTTCTATATTTGTTTGTTTGTCACTAAATCTGAGTTCACACAGCGTTTACCCAGTATGTTGTAGATGTCGTCATCCTGTCAAAATAGGGTACTGATGTATATGTGGGGACCACTGGTGTTTACCCCTTAACCCCTTAAGGACCAAGGATGTACGCGTACGTCTAAGCTCCCTGGTAGTTAAGGACCGAGGACGTATGCGTACGTCCGTAGGAATTTCGGTCACTGCCGCGTGCCGGGCGGGGACCGAACCGGCGTGACTGCTGATATCGATCAGCAGGCACCCCGCGCAAATGCCCAGGGGGGTCATCAGACCCCCCATGTCGGTGAACGCCTCAAATCGCTGGTAAATTCCCACCGGCAATTTGCGCCAAAATTGGTCTATGGTGACCCGGAAAATAAGGGGGTTCGGGGTTGTCCAAGACACCCACGATCCCCCTGAAGGGATAGGAGTGAGGTGGCAGGGGTGCCATCCCTCCTATTCCTGCTATTGGTCATCTAAAAATGATGGCCAATAGCAGATGGGGGGGGGTTAACTTTCGGTTTCCCCGTTCTGCCCACCCACAATAGGGCAGAACGGGGAAACCGACAGAGGACCGAAGTCCACTTACCCATCCAGCGGCAGTGGGGCGGCGGGCGTTGATGTCGTGCGGCTGGCTCTCTGGATCCAACGGAAGTCGGTGAGTTACCTAGCAACATCTGGAGGGATACAGTCTGAGACCACTATACAGTGGTCTCTAAACTGTAGCCCTCCAGATGTTGCAAAACTACAACTCCCAGCATGCCCAGACAGCTGTTTGGGCATGCTGGGATTTGTAGTTTTGCAACAGCGGGAGGGTCACAGTTTGGAGATCACTGTGCAGTGATCTCTAAACTGTGGCCCTCTAGATCTTGCAAAACTACAACTCCTAGCATGACCACACAGCAGTTTGGTGTCTGGGCATGCTGGGATTTGTAGTTTTGCAACATCTGGAGAACCACAGTTTGGAAATCACTGTGCAGTGGTCTCTAAACTGTAGCCCTCCAGATCTTGCAAAACTGCAAATCCCAGCATGCCCAAACAGCAAACAGCTGTCTCTGCATGCTGGGAGTTGTAGTTGTGTACCTCCAGCTGTTGCATAACTACATCTCACAGCATGCCCTTCGGCGATCAATAAATGCTGGGAGTTGTAGTTTTGCAACAGCTAGAGGCACACTGGTTGGAAAATACTGAGTTACCTGAAGGTTTTCCAACCAGTGTGCCTCCAGCTGTTGCAAAAGTACAACTCCCAGCATGCACAGTCTGTCAGTACATGCTGGGAGTTGTAGATTTGAAACAGCTGGAGGTTTTCCCCTCCTATGTGAAGGTACAGGGTACATTCACACGGGTGGGGTTACAGTAAGTTCCTGCTTGAAGTTTGAGCTGCAGCAAATTTTTCGCCGCAGCACAAACTCCTAGCGGGAAACTCACTGTTAACCTCCGCCCGTGTGAATGTATCCCCTCCCTGCCCCCCCCCCCCCCAATGAAAATGAAAAACGTATCATCTCCAAAACTGAGCCTCCAGCTGTTGTAAAACAACACCTCCCAGCATTTCCTGGAAGCCACTGACTGTTCAGGAATGCTGGGAGTTTAGCAACAGCTGGAGGCACCCTGTTTGGGAATCACTGGCGTAGACTACCCCTATGTCCACCCCTATGCACTCCCTAATTTAGTCCTCAAATGCACATGGCGCTCTCTCACTTCCTGATCCCTGTCGTATTTCAAGGAAACAGTTTAGGGCCACATATGGGGTATTTCCGTACTCGGGAGAAATTGCACTACAAATTTTGGGGGGCTTTTTCTCCTTTTATCCCTTATGAAAAGGAAAAGTTGGGGTCTACACCAGCCTGTTAGTGTAAAAAAAAAAAAATATTTACACTAACATGCTGGTATTGCCCCATACTTTTTATTTTCACAATAGGTAAAAAAGACCCCGAAAATTTGTAAAGCAATTTCTCCTGAGTACGGAAATACCCCATATGTGGGCGTAAAATGCTCTGCGGGCGCACAACAGGGCTCAGGAGTGAGAGCGTGCGATGTACATTTGAGGCCTAAATTGGTGATTTGCACAGGAGTGGCTGATTTTACAGCGGTTCTGACATAAACGCAAAAAAATAAATACCCACATGTGACCCCATTTTGGAAACTACACCCCTCACGGAACATAACAAGGGGTATAGTGAGCCTTAACACCCCACAGGTGTTTGACAAATTTTCGTTAAAGTTGGATGGGAAAATGAAAAAAAAAAATTTCTTCTCTAAAATGCTGGTGTTACCTGACATTTTTCATTTTCACAAGGGAAAATAAAAAAAAAGACCCCCAAAATGTGTAACCCCATTTCTTATGAGTAAGAACATACCCCATATGTGGATGTAAAGTGCTTTGCGGGCGAACTACAATGCTCAGAAGAGAAGGAGCTCCATTGGTCTTTTGAAAAGAAAAATTGTCCGGAACTGAAAGCCACGTGTGTTTACAAAGCCCCCATAGTGCCAGAACAATGGACCCCCCCCCCCACACACGTGACCCCATTTTCTAAACTACACCCCTTACAGAATGTAATAAGGGGTGCAGTGAGCATTTGCACCCCACAGGTGTCTGACAGATGTTTGGAACAGTGGGCCGCGAAAATGAAAAATTTTATATTTCATTTGCTCAGCCCACTGTTCCATTGATCTGTCAAATTCTTTATTCTTATTAAATTCTGTGAGGGGTGTAGTTTCCAAAATGGCGTCACATGTGGGGGGTCCACTGTTCTGGCACCACGGGGGGGCTTTGTAAACGCACATGGCCCCTGACTTCCATTCCAAAGAAATTCTCTTTCCAAAAGCTCAGAGCAGAGCACTTGATGTCCACACATGGGGTATTTCCATACATATATATTTTACTTTTCATTTACACATCCAACTTTAACAAAAAGTTGTGCAATACCAGTGAGGTGTTAAGGCTCACTGTACCCCTTGTTACGTTCCTTGAGGAAGTTTAGTTTCCAAAATAGTGTGCAATGTGATTTTATTTTTTTTGCTGTTCTGGCACCATAGGGGATTCCTAAATGCGACATGTCCCCCAAAAACTATTTCAGCAAAATTTGCTTTGCAAAAGCCAAATGTGACTCCTTCTCTTCTGAGCATTGTAGTGCGCCCACAGAGCATTTTATGTCCTAACATGGGGTATTTCCATTCTCAGAAGAGATGGGGTTGAAAATTTTGGGGGGCATTTTCACCCATTACCCTTTATAAAAATGGTAAATTTGGGAAAAAATCTGCACTTTAGTGAAACATTTTTTTTTTCATTTACACATCCGACTTTAACATAAAGTCGTCAAACACCCCTTGTTATGTGCCTTGAGGGGTGTAGTTTCCAAAATGGTATGCCATGGGGGGGGGGGGGGGGGGTGTTCGGCTGTTCTGGCACCATAGGGGTTTCCTAAATGTGACATGCCCCCCAAAACCGTTTCAGAAAAACTCACTCTCCAAAATCCCATTGTTGCTCCTTCCCTTCTGAGCCCTCTACTGCGCCCGCCGAACACTTGACATACACATATGAGGTATTTCCTTACTCGAGAGAAATTGGGGGGGGGGGGGGGAGGGGGGCTTTTTCTCATATTACCCATTGTCAAAATTCAAAAACTGGGTCTACAAGAACATGCGAGTGTAAAAATTTAAGATTTAGAATTTTCTCCTTCACTTTGCTGCTATTCCTGTGAAACACCTAAAGGGTTAACTCACTTACTGAATATCATTTTGAATATTTTGAGGGGTGCAGTTTTTATAATGGGGTCATTTATGGGGTATTTCTAATATGAAGTTCAAAACTGAACTGGTCCATGAAAAATTCTGATTTTGAACATTTTGTGAAAAATTGGAAAATTGCTGCTGAACTTTGAAGCCCTCTGGTGTCTTCCAAAAGTAAAAACACGTACATTTTATGATGCAGACATAAAGTAGACATATTGTATATGTGAATCAATATATAATTTATTTGGGATATCCATTTTCCTTACAAGCAGAGACGAGAACTTCAAAGTTAGAAATCTGCAAAATTTTCAATTTTTTGATCCAATTTGGGAATTTTTCATTAAGAAATTATGCAAAATGTTACCGCTAACATAAAGTAGAATATGTCATGAAAAAACAATCTCGGAATCAGAATGAAAGGTAAAAGCATCCCAGAGTTATTAATGCTTAAAGTGACAGTGGTCAGATGAGCAAAAAATGGCCGGGTCCAACAGTGAAAATTGGCTGGGTCCTAAAGGGTTAAGGCCCACAGGTTTTTTTCATTTTTGCACTTTTGTATTTTTCACCTCACCTCCTAAAAATCATAACGCTTCCAATTTATCACCTGCAAACCCATATGATGGCTTGTATTTGTGCTGCTGTAGTGAAGAAAACTGTGTCTTGAAGCGTTCTGTGTCCCGAACAGCGGAAGAAAGTGCCGAGTCACTGTGCCGAGTGCTGGGACACTGTGATTGGTTGATGGGGGGGGGGGGGGGGGGGGGGGTGTGTGCAGTCTCGCTCTGCTCTGCTCACTGCCTTACTGCCTGGACACAGATTTCTTCAAACCGTGTTCTCTAATCTACTCAGCTTTTCCAGATTTCAAACCCTACACTCTTATGTATTCAGCCTGGACACCGATTTCTTCAAACCCTACACTCTAATCTACTCAGCTTTTCCAGATTTCTGCAAACCCTACACTATAATCTACTCAGCTTTTCCTGATTTCTGCAAACCCTATGCTATAATCTACTCATCTTTTCCAGATTTCTGCAAACCCTACACTATAATCTACTCAGCTTTCCCTGATTTCTGCAAATCCTACACTCTCATGTACTCAGCTCTAATCTACTCTAATCTACTCAGCTTTTCCAGATTTCTGCAAACCCTACACTCAAATCTACTCAGCTTTTCCAGATTTCTGCAAACCCTAGACTCTAATCTACTCAGCTTTCCAGATTTCTGAAAACCCTACACTCTAATCTACTCAGCTTTTCCAGATTTCTGAAAACCATACACTATAATCTACTCAGATTTCCCTGATTTCTGCAAATCCTACACTCTCATGTACTCAGCTTTTCCAGATTTCTGCAAACCCTACACTCTAATCTACTCAGCTTTCCTGATTTCTGCAAACCCTACACTCAAATCTACTCAGCTTTTCCTGACTTCTGCAAACCCTACACTCTAATCTACTAAGATTTTCCTGATTTCTGCAAAACCTACACTCTAATCTACTCAGCTTTTCCAGCTTTCTGCAAACCCTACACTCTAATCTACTCAGCTTTCCAGATTTCTGCAAATCCTACACTCTCATGAACTCAGCTTTTCCAGATTTCTGCAAACCGTACACTCTAATCTACTCAGCTTTTCCAGATTTCAAACCCTACACTCTTATGTATTCAGCCTGGACACCGATTTCTTCAAATCCTACACTCTAATCTACTCAGCTTTTCCAGATTTCTGCAAACCCTACACTATAATCTACTCAGCTTTTCCTGATTTCTGCAAACCCTATGCTATAATCTACTCATCTTTTCCAGATTTCTGCAAACCCTACACTATAATCTACTCAGCTTTCCCTGATTCCTGCAAATCCTACACTCTCATGTACTCAGCTCTAATCTACTCTAATCTACTCAGCTTTTCCAGATTTCTGCAAACCCTACACTCTAATCTACTCAGCTTTTCCAGATTTCTGCAAACCCTACACTCTAATCTACTCAGCTTTCCAGATTTCTGCAAACCCTACACTCTAATCTACTCAGCTTTTCCAGATTTCTGAAAACCCTACACTATAATCTACTCAGCTTTCCCTGATTTCTGCAAATCCTACACTCTAATCTACTCAGCTCTAATCTACTCTAATCTACTCAGCTTTTCCAGATTTCTGCAAACCCTACACTCTAATCTACTCAGCTTTTCCAGATTTCTGCAAACCCTACACTCTAATCTACTCAGCTTTCCAGATTTCTGCAAACCCTACACTCTAATCTACTCAGCTTTTCCAGATTTCTGAAAACCATACACTATAATCTACTCAGATTTCCCTGATTTCTGCAAATCCTACACTCTCATGTACTCAGCTTTTCCAGATTTCTGCAAACCCTACACTGTAATCTACTCAGCTTTCCTGATTTCTGCAAACCCTACACTCAAATCTACTCAGCTTTTCCTGACTTCTGCAAACCCTACACTCTAATCTACTAAGATTTTCCTGATTTCTGCAAACCCTACACTCTAATCTACTCAGCTTTTCCAGCTTTCTGCAAACCCTACACTCTAATCTACTCAGCTTTCCAGATTTCTGCAAATCCTACACTCTCATGTACTCAGCTTTTCCAGATTTCTGCAAACCGTACACTCTAATCTACTCAGCTTTTCCAGATTTCAAACCCTACACTCTTATGTATTCAGCCTGGACACCGATTTCTTCAAATCCTACACTCTAATCTACTCAGCTTTTCCAGATTTCTGCAAACCCTACACTATAATCTACTCAGCTTTTCCTGATTTCTGCAAACCCTATGCTATAATCTACTCATCTTTTCCAGATTTCTGCAAACCCTACACTATAATCTACTCAGCTTTCCCTGATTTCTGCAAATCCTACACTCTCATGTACTCAGCTCTAATCTACTCTAATCTATTCAGATTTTCCAGATTTCTGCAAACCCTACACTCTAATCTACTCAGCTTTTCCAGATTTCTGCAAACCCTACACTCTAATCTACTCAGCTTTCCTGATTTCTGCAAACCCTACACTCTAATCTACTAAGATTTTCCTGATTTCTGCAAACCCTACACTCTCATGTACTCAGCTTTTCCAGATTTCTGCAAACCCTACACTCTAATCTACTCAGCTTTTCCAGATTTCTGAAAACCATACACTATAATCTACTCAGATTTCCCTGATTTCTGCAAATCCTACACTCTCATGTACTCAGCTTTTCCAGATTTCTGCAAACCCTACACTCTAATCTACTCAGCTTTCCTGATTTCTGCAAACCCTACACTCAAATCTACTCAGCTTTTCCTGACTTCTGCAAACCCTACACTCTAATCTACTAAGATTTTCCTGATTTCTGCAAACCCTACACTCTAATCTACTCAGCTTTTCCAGATTTCTGAAAACCCTACACTATAATCTACTCAGCTTTCCCTGATTTCTGCAAATCCTACACTCTCATGTACTCAGCTCTAATCTACTCTAATCTACTCAGTTTTTCCAGATTTCTGCAAACCCTACACTCTAATCTACTCAGTTTTTCCAGATTTCTGCAAACCCTACACTCTAATCTACTCAGCTTTTCCAGATTTCTGCAAACCCTACACTCTAATCTACTCAGCTTTTCCAGATTTCTGAAAACCATACACTATAATCTACTCAGATTTCCCTGATTTCTGCAAATCCTACACTCTCATGTACTCAGCTTTTCCAGATTTCTGCAAACCCTACACTCTAATCTACTCAGCTTTCCTGATTTCTGCAAACCCTACACTCAAATCTACTCAGCTTTTCCTGACTTCTGCAAACCCTACACTCTAATCTACTAAGATTTTCCTGATTTCTGCAAACCCTACACTCTAATCTACTCAGCTTTTCCAGCTTTCTGCAAACCCTACACTCTAATCTACTCAGCTTTCCAGATTTCTGCAAATCCTACACTCTCATGTACTCAGCTTTTTCAGATTTCTGCAAACCGTACACTCTAATCTACTCAGCTTTTCCAGATTTCAAACCCTACACTCTTATGTATTCAGCCTGGACACCGATTTCTTCAAATCCTACACTCTAATCTACTCAGCTTTTCCAGATTTCTGCAAACCCTACACTATAATCTACTCAGCTTTTCCTGATTTCTGCAAACCCTATGCTATAATCTACTCATCTTTTCCAGATTTCTGCAAACCCTACACTATAATCTACTCAGCTTTCCCTGATTTCTGCAAATCCTACACTCTCATGTACTCAGCTCTAATCTACTCTAATCTACTCAGCTTTTCCTGACTTCTGCAAACCCTACACTCTAATCTACTCAGCTTTTCCAGATTTCTGCAAACCCTACACTCTAATCTACTCAGCTTTCCTGATTTCTGCAAACCCTACACTCAAATCTACTCAGCTTTTCCTGACTTCTGCAAACCCTACACTCTAATCTACTAAGATTTTCCTGATTTCTGCAAACCCTACACTCTCATGTACTCAGCTTTTCCAGATTTCTGCAAACCCTACACTCTAATCTACTCAGCTTTTCCAGATTTCTGAAAACCATACACTATAATCTACTCAGATTTCCCTGATTTCTGCAAATCCTACACTCTCATGTACTCAGCTTTTCCAGATTTCTGCAAACCCTACACTCTAATCTACTCAGCTTTCCTGATTTCTGCAAACCCTACACTCAAATCTACTAAGATTTTCCTGATTTCTGCAAACCCTACACTCTAATCTACTCAGCTTTTCCAGCTTTCTGCAAACCCTACACTCTAATCTACTCAGCTTTCCAGATTTCTGCAAATCCTACACTCTCATGAACTCAGCTTTTCCAGATTTCTGCAAACCGTACACTCTAATCTACTCAGCTTTTCCAGATTTCAAACCCTACACTCTTATGTATTCAGCCTGGACACCGATTTCTTCAAATCCTACACTCTAATCTACTCAGCTTTTCCAGATTTCTGCAAACCCTACACTATAATCTACTCAGCTTTTCCTGATTTCTGCAAACCCTATGCTATAATCTACTCATCTTTTCCAGATTTCTGCAAACCCTACACTATAATCTACTCAGCTTTCCCTGATTTCTGCAAATCCTACACTCTCATGTACTCAGCTCTAATCTACTCTAATCTACTCAGCTTTTCCAGATTTCTGCAAACCCTACACTCTAATCTACTCAGCTTTTCCAGATTTCTGCAAACCCTACACTCTAATCTACTCAGCTTTCCAGATTTCTGCAAACCCTACACTCTAATCTACTCAGCTTTTCCAGATTT
Organism: Hyla sarda; assembly: GCF_029499605.1. Classification (NCBI taxonomy): domain Eukaryota; kingdom Metazoa; phylum Chordata; class Amphibia; order Anura; family Hylidae; genus Hyla; species Hyla sarda. Next base: position 43,883,902 of record NC_079197.1, on the reverse strand, counting down.
CTGAAAACCCTACACTATAATCTACTCAGCTTTCCCTGATTTCTGCAAATCCTACACTCTCATGTACTCAGCTCTAATCTACTCTAATCTACTCAGCTTTTCCAGATTTCTGCAAACCCTACACTCTAATCTACTCAGCTTTTCCAGATTTCTGCAAACCCTACACTCTAATCTACTCAGCTTTCCAGATTTCTGCAAACCCTACACTCTAATCTACTCAGCTTTTCCAGATTTCTGAAAACCATACACTATAATCTACTCAGATTTCCCTGATTTCTGCAAATCCTACACTCTCATGTACTCAGCTTTTCCAGATTTCTGCAAACCCTACACTTTAATCTACTCAGCTTTCCTGATTTCTGCAAACCCTACACTCAAATCTACTCAGCTTTTCCTGACTTCTGCAAACCCTACACTCTAATCTACTAAAATTTTCCTGATTTCTGCAAACCCTACACTCTAATCTACTCAGCTTTTCCAGCTTTCTGCAAACCCTACACTCTAATCTACTCAGCTTTCCAGATTTCTGCAAATCCTACACTCTCATGTACTCAGCTTTTCCAGATTTCTGCAAACCGTACACTCTAATCTACTCAGCTTTTCCAGATTTCAAACCCTACACTCTTATGTATTCAGCCTGGACACCGATTTCTTCAAATCCTACACTCTAATCTACTCAGCTTTTCCAGATTTCTGCAAACCCTACACTATAATCTACTCAGCTTTTCCTGATTTCTGCAAACCCTATGATATAATCTACTCATCTTTTCCATATTTCTGCAAACCCTACACTATAATCTACTCAGCTTTCCCTGATTTCTGCAAATCCTACACTCTCATGTACTCAGCTCTAATCTACTCTAATCTACTCAGATTTTCCAGATTTCTGCAAACCCTACACTCTAATCTACTCAGCTTTTCCAGATTTCTGCAAACCCTACACTCTAATCTACTCAGCTTTCCTGATTTCTGCAAACCCTACACTCAAATCTACTCAGCTTTTCCTGACTTCTGCAAACCCTACACTCTAATCTACTAAGATTTTCCTGATTTCTGCAAACCCTACACTCTAATCTACTCAGCTTTTCCAGCTTTCTGCAAACCCTACACTCTAATCTACTCAGCTTTCCAGATTTCTGCAAATCCTACACTCTCATGTACTCAGCTTTTCCAGATTTCTGCAAACCGTACACTCTAATCTACTCAGCTTTTCCAGATTTCTGCAAACCCCACACTCTAATCTACTCAGCTTTTCCTGATTTCTGCAAACCCAACACTATAATCTACTCAGCTTTTCCAGATTTCTGCTAATCCTACACTCTAATCTACTTATCTTTTCCAGATTTCTGCAAATCCTACAATCTCATGTACTCAGGTTTTCCAGATTTCTGCAAACCCTGAACTCAAATCTACTCAGCTTTTCCTGATTTCTGCAAACCCTACACTCAAATATACTCAGCTTTTCCTGATTTCTGCAAACCCTACACTATAATCTACTCATCTTTTCCAGATTTCTGCAAACCCTACACTCAAATCTACTCAGCTTTTCCAGATTTCTGCAAACCCTACACTCTAATCTACTCAGCTTTTTCAGATTTCTGAAAACCCTACATTAAAATCTACTCAGCTTTCCCTGATTTCTGCAAATCCTACACTCTCATGTACTCAGCTCAAATCTACTCTAAGCTACTCAGCTTTTCCAGATTTCTGCAAACCCTACACTCTAATCTACTCAGCTTTTCCAGATTTCTGCAAACCCTACACTCTAATCTACTCAGCTTTCCAGATTTCTGCAAACCCTACACTCTAATCTACTCAGCTTTTCCAAATTTCTGAAAACCCTACACTATAATCTACTCAGATTTCCCTGATTTCTGCAAATCCTACACTCTCATGTACTCAGCGTTTCCAGATTTCTGCAAACCCTACACTCTAATCTACTCAGCTTTCCTGATTTCTGCAAACCCTACACTCAAATCTACTCAGCTTTTCCTGACTTCTGCAAACCCTACACTCTAATCTACTAAACTTTTCCTGATTTCTGCAAACCCTACACTCTAATCTATTTAGCTTTCCAGATTTCTGCAAATCCTACACTCCCATGTACTCAGCTTTTCCAGATTTCTGCAAACCGTACACTCTAATCTACTCAGCTTTTCCAGATTTCTGCAAACCCCACACTCTAATCTACTCAGCTTTTCCTGATTTCTGCAAACCCAACACTATAATCTACTCAATTTTTCCAGATTTCTGCTAATCCTACACTCTAATCTACTCATCTTTTCCAGATTTCTGCAAATCCTACACTCTCATGTACTCAGCTTTTCCAGATTTCTGCAAACCCTGAACTCAAATCTACTCAGCTTTTCCTGATTTCTGCAAACCCTACACCCTCATGTACTCAGCTTTTCCAGATTTCTGCAAACCGTACACTCTAATCTACTCAGCTTTTCCAGATTTCTGCAAACCCTACACTCAAATATACTCAGCTTTTCTTGATTTCTGCAAACCCAACACTATAATCTACTCAGCTTTTCCAGATTTCTGCTAATCCTACGCTCTAATCTACTCATCTTTTCCAGATTTCTGCAAATCCTACACTCTCATGTACTCAGGTTTTCCAGATTTCTGCAAACCCTGAACTCAAATCTACTCAGCTTTTCCTGATTTCTGCAAATCCTGCATTCTCAAGTACTCAGCTTTTCCTAATTTCTGGAAACCCTAAAATCTAATCTACTAAATTTTTCCTGATTTCTGCAAACCCTACACTCTAATCTACTCAGCATTTCCAGATTTCTGCAAACCCTACACCCTCATGTACTCAGCTTTTCCAGATTTCTACAAATCCTGCACTCTAATCTACTAAACTTTTCCATATTTCTGCAAATCCTACACTCTAATCTACTCAGCTTTTCCAGATTTCTGCAAATCCTACACCCTCATGTACTCAGCTTTTCCACATTTCTGCAAACCCTTCACTCTAATCTACTCAGCTGCTTTTCCACATTTCTGCAAATCCTACACCCTCATGTACTCAGCTTTTCCACATTTCTACAAATGTTACACTCTAATCTACTAAGCTTTTCCATATTTCTGCAAATCCTACACTCTCATGTACTCAGCTTTTCCTGATTTCTGCAAATACTACACTCTCATGTACTCAGCTTTTCCTGATTTCTGCAAACCCTACACTCTAATTTACTCAGCTTTTCCTGATTTCTGCAAACCCTACACTATAATCTACTCATCTTTTCCAGATTTCTACAAATCCTACACTCTAATCTACTCATCTTTTCCTGATTTCTGCAAAACCTACACTCTAATCTACTCATTTTTTCCTGATTTCTGCAAACCTTACACGATAATCTACTCAGATTTTCCTGATTTCTGCAAACCTTACACTCAAATCTACTCAGCTTTTTCAGATTTCTGCAAATACTACACTCTCATGTACTCAGCTTTTCCAGATTTCTGCAAACCCTACACTCAAATCTACTCAGCTTTTCCAGATTTCTGCAAATCCTACACTCTCATGTACTCAGCTTTTCCTGATTTCTGCAAATACTACACTCTCATTTACTCAGCTTTTCCTGATTTCTGCAAACCCTACACTCTAATCTACTCAACTTTTCCTGATTTCTGTAAACCCTACACTTTAATCTACTCCTCTTTTCTAGATTTCTGCAAATACTACACTCTCATGTACTCAGCTTTTCCTGATTTCTGCAAACCCTACACTCTAATCTACTCAGCTTTTCCAGATTTCTGCAAACCCTACACTCTAATCTACTCAGCTTTTCCTGATTTCTGCAAACCCTACACTATAATCTACTCAGCTTTTCCTGATTTCTGCAAAGCCTACACTATAATCTACTCAGCTTTTCCATATCTCTGCAAATCCTACACCCTCATGTACTCAGCTTTTCCAGATTTCTACAAATCCTACACTCAAATCTACTCAGCTTTCCCTGATTTCTGCAAACCCTACACTCAAATCTACTCAGCGTTTCCTGATTTCTGCAAATACTACACTCTCATGTCCTCAGCTTTTTCTGATTTCTGCAAACCCTACACTCTAATCTACTCAGCTTTTCCTGATTTCTGCAAATACTACACTCTCATGTACTCAGCTTTTCCTGGTTTCTACAAACCCTACACTCTAATCTACTCATCTTTTCCTGATTTCTGCAAACCCTACACTATAATCTACTCAGCTTTTCCTGATTTCTTCAAAGCCTACACTATAATCTACTCAGCTTTTCCATATCTCTGCAAATCCTACACCCTCATGTACTCAGCTTTTCCAGATTTCTACAAATCCTACACTCAAATCTACTCAGCTTTTCCTGATTTCTGCAAATCCTACACTCAAATCTACTCAGCGTTTCCTGATTTCTGCAAACCCTACACTCTAATCTACTCAGCTTTTCCAGATTTCTGCAAATACTACACTCTCATGTCCTCAGCTTTTTCTGATTTCTGCAAACCCTACACTCTAATCTACTCAGCTTTTCCTGGTTTCTGCAAATACTACACTCTCATGTACTCAGCTTTTCCTGATTTCTGCAAACGTTACACTATAATCTACTCAGCTTTTCCATATTTCTGCAAACCTTACACTATAATCTACTCAGCTTTTCCATATTTCTGCAAACCCTACACTATAATCTACTCATCTTTTCCATATTTCTGCAAATCCTACACTCTCATGTACTCAGCTTTTCCAGATTTCTGCAAATCCTACACTCTCATGTACTCAGCTTTTCCTGATTTCTGCAAACCCTACACTCTAATCTACTCAGCTTTTCCTGATTTCTGCAAACCCTACACTCTAATCTACTCAGCTTTTCCAGATTTCTACAAATCCTACACTCTAATCTACTCAGCTTTTCCTGCGTTCTGCAAACCCTACACTCTAATCTACTCAGCTTTTCCTGATTTCTGCAAACCCTACACTATAATCTACTCAGGTTTTCCAGATTTCTACAAATCCTACACTCTAATCTACTCATCTTTTCCTGATTTCTGCAAAACCTACACTCTAATCTACTCATCTTTTCCTGATTTCTGCAAACCTTACACGATAATCTACTCAGATTTTCCTGATTTCTGCAAATACTACACTCTCATGTACTCAGCTTTTCCTGGTTTCTACAAACCCTACACTCTATTCTACTCAGCTTTTCCAGATTTCTGCAAATCCTACACTCTCATGTACTCAGCTTTTCCTGATTTCTGCAAACCCTACACTCTAATCTACTCAGCTTTTCCTGATTTCTGCAAACCCTACACTCTAATCTACTCAGCTTTTCCAGATTTCTACAAATCCTACACTCTAATCTACTCATCTTTTCCTGCGTTCTGCAAACCCTACACTCTAATCTACTCAGCTTTTCCTGATTTCTGCAAACCCTACACTATAATCTACTCAGGTTTTCCAGATTTCTACAAATCCTACACTCTAATCTACTCATCTTTTCCTGATTTCTGCAAAACCTACACTCTAATCTACTCATCTTTTCCTGATTTCTGCAAACCTTACACGATAATCTACTCAGATTTTCCTGATTTCTGCAAATCCTACACTCTCATGTATTCAGCTTTTCCTGATTTCTGCAAATACTACACTCTCATGTACTCAGCTTTTCCTGATTTCTGCAAACCCTACACTCTAATCTACTCAGCTTTTCCTGATTTCTGTAAACCCTACACTCTAATCTACTCAGCTTTTCCTGATTTCTGCAAACCCTACACTCTCATGTACTCAGCTTTTCCAGATTTCTGCAAATACTACACTCTCATGTACTCAGCGTTTCCAGATTTCTGCAAACCCCACACTTTAATCTACTCCTCTTTTCTAGATTTCTGCAAATACTACACTCTCGTGTACTCAGCTTTTCCTGATTTCTGCAAACCCTACACTCTAATCTTTTCAGCTTTTCTAGATTTCTGCAAACCCTTCACTCTAATCTACTCAGCTTTTCCTGATTTCTGCAAACCCTACACTATAATCTACTCAGCTTTTCCTGATTTCTGCAAAGCCTACACTATAATCTTCTCAGCTTTTCCATATCTCTGCAAATCCTACACCCTCATGTACTCAGCTTTTCCAGATTTCTACAAATCCTACACTCAAGTCTACTCAGCTTTTCCTGATTTCTGCAAACCCTACACTCAAATCTACTTAGCGTTTCCTGATTTCTGCAAACCCTACACTCTAATCTACTCAGCTTTTCCAGATTTCTGCAAATACTACACTCTCATGTACTCAGCTTTTCGTGGTTTCTACAAACCCTACACTCTAATCTACTCATCTTTTCCTGATTTCTGCAAACCCTACACTATAATCTACTCAGCTTTTCCATATCTCTGCAAATCCTACACCCTCATGTACTCAGCTTTTCCAGATTTCTACAAATCCTACACTCAAGTCTACTCAGCTTTTCCTGATTTCTGCAAACCCTACACTCAAATCTACTCAGCGTTTCCTGATTTCTGCAAACCCTACACTCTAATCTACTCAGCTTTTCCAAATTTCTGCAAATACTACACTCTCATGTCCTCAGCTTTTTCTGATTTCTGCAAACCCTACACTCTAATCTACTCAGCTTTTCCTGATTTCTGCAAATACTACACTCTCATGTACTCAGCTTTACCTGATTTCTGCAAACCTTACACTATAATCTACTCAGCTTTTCCACATAGGGGAGAGTGCCCATAATGCAATGTCTACCTAAACAGGGAGCCTCCAATTGGTGCTAAACTACAACTCCCAGCATACCCAGACAGCCTTTGGCTGTCTGGGCATGCTGGGAGTTGTAGTTTAGTTACAGCTGGAGTCTCTCTGTCTGGGTAGACACTGGCAGAAGGGTCTGTTCCCATTATCCAAAACGGACAATGTGAAAAGAGCTTCAGACTTACAAGTCATCACTAGGGGGCGGAGCTACATGGACCCGCGGGACTTCTTCGTCTTCTGTATACACTATATACAGCTATCTATAGATAGCTGTATATATTGTATACTGCCCAAAGAGTTAACCTACACTGTCCAGCAGTGTAAGTTAACTCTTTCCTTGCCGGGCTTGCCGTGTTTATATATATACGGCAGTGCAGGGGACCATAGAAGAGCGGCTGCATCTATACATTATACAGAAGGATCGCAAGGGACCTGGCGATCTTTCAATTAGTACAGGTAACTACTACTCCCATCATGGAACAGTGTGTTCTATGCTGGGAGTAGTAGTACTACCTAAAATTTTTTATTATTGTCGACTACATTTTTAGTTCCCTACCCGCCCACATAAATTGATCCCTGTTTAAAAATTAATAAAAATTTTGCTATAAAAATGATTAATTTCGTTAAATACAATTTTTTCCATAACTACTGCATCTTTTTTATTATAATTTTTTAATGGTACCCTACGAAATTTTAATAAAAAAGGTATTTCCATCACTTTTTTGGATCGCTAGAGAAAAGAGAATAAAAAACGCCTGAAAAAACACCAAAGTTAAAACCCACATGGCGTTTTTCTTGGTGTTTTTTCACTCCCATAGACTTCTATGGGACGAAAACGCCAAGATTTTCCCGAAAAAACGCCAAAGTCTCGACAAGAAGACGTTTTTTAAAAACTGCCAAGGAGCCCAAAAACACCAAAAGGATTAAAAAAAGCCAAGCTGAAAAACGGCAAGTGGATTTGGCATTTTGCAGTTCCTTATTGACTCGCAGCTAACATCTGGCCGCAGCGTTTTTTCACACAAAAAACAAGTGGAAACCTAGCCTGATATTGTCCTGTACAGAAATGTCCATACTATTTAAACATAATGGGGGAGATTTATCAAAACCTGTCCAGAGGAAAAGTTGCCGAGTTGCCCATAGCAACCAATCAGATCTCTTCTGAAAAATGAAATAAGCGATCTGATTGTTTGCTATGGGCAACCAATCAGATCGAATTTCCCTTTGGACAGGTTTTGATAAATCTCCCCCTATGTCTAGGATCCCATACAATGAATGGTGCATACTTATTTTGTAAAAAAAAAAGTGACTTATTTTAACCCCTTAACCCCTTCAGGACGGAGCCCATTTTGGCCTTAAGGACCGGAGCGTTTTTTGCACATCTGACCACTGTCACTTTAAACATTAATAACTCTGGAATGCTTTTAGTTATCATTCTGATTCCGAGAATGTTTTTTCGTGACATATTCTACTTTAACATAGTGGTAAATTTTTGTCGATAATTGCATCCTTTCTTGGTGAAAAATCCGTAAATTTGATGAAAAATTTGAAAATTTTGCATTTTTCTAACTTTGAAGCTCTCTGCCTGTAAGGAAAATGGATATTACGAATACATTTTTTTTTGGTTCACATATACGATATGTCTACTTTATGTTTGCATCATAAAATTGATGAGTTTTTACTTTTGGAAGACATCAGAGGGCTTCAACGGTCAGCAGCAATTTTCCGATTTTTCACAAAATTTTCAAACTCAGTATTTTTCAGGGACCAGTTCAGGTTTGAAGGGGATTTGAAGGGTCTTCATATTAGAAATACCCCACAAATGACCCCATCATAAAAACTACACCCCCCAAAGTATTCAAAATGACATTCAGTCAGCATTTTAACCCTTTAGGTGTTTCACACGAATAGCAGCAAAGTGAAGGAGAAAATTCACAATCTTCATTTTTTACACTCGCATGTTCTTGTAGACCCAATTTTTGAATTGGGGTAAAAGGACAAAATTTTTACTTGTTTTTGTAGCCCAATTTCTCTCGAGTAAGGACATACCTCATATGTCTATGTAAAGTGTTCAGCGGGCGCAGTAGAGGGCTCAGAAGGGAAGGAGCGACAAGGGGATTTTGGAGAGTACGTTTTTCTGAAATGGTTTTTGGGGGGCATGTTACCTTTAGGAAGCCCTTATGGTGCCAGAACAGCAAAAAAAAAAACACATGGCATACCATTTTGGAAACTAGACCCCTTTGGGAATGTAACATGGGATAAAGTGAACCTTAATACCCCACAGGTGTTTCACGACTTTTGCGAATGTAAAAAAAAAATGCTTGTTTTCCCAAAAAAAATTTATTTTTAAAAAGGGTAATAGCAGAAAATACCCCTAAAAGTTTGAAGCCCAATTTCTCCCGATTCAGAAAACACCCCATATGGAGGTGAAAAGTGCTCTGCTGGCGCACTACAGGTCTCGGAAGAGAAGGAGTCACATTTGGCTTTTTGAACGCAAATTTTTCTCTGGGGGCATGCCGCATTTAGGAAGCCCCTATGGTGCCAGGACAGCAAAAAAAACCCCACATGGCATACCATTTTGGAAACTAGACCCCTCGGGGAACGTAACAAGGGATTAAGTGAACCTTTATACCCCACAGGTGTTTCACGACTTTTGCATATGTAAAAAAAAAATTTTTTTTTTACCTAAAATGCTTGTTTTCCCCAAAATTTTACATTTTTAAAAAGGGTAAAAGCTGAAAATACCCCCCAAAATTTGTAACACAATTTCTCCCGAGTACGGCGATACCCCATATGTGACCCTAAACTGTTGCCTTGAAATACGACAGGGCTCCAAAGTGAGAGCGCCATGCGCATTTGAGGCCTAAATTAGGGATTGCATAGGGGTGGACATAGGGGTATTCTACGCCAGTGATTCCCAAACAGGGTGCCTCCAGCTGTTGCAAAACTCCCAGCATGCCTGGACAGTCAACGGTTGTCCGACAATACTGGGAGTTGTTGTTTTGCAACAGCTGGAGGCTCCGTTCTGGAAACAGTGGCGTACCAGACGTTTTTCATTTTTATTGGGGAGGGGAGGGGGGCTGTGTAGGGGTATGTGTATATGTAGTGTTTTTTACTTTTTATTTTATTTTTTGTGTTAGTGTAGTGTAGTGTTTTTAGGGTACAGTCGCACGGGCGGGGGGTTCACAGTAGTTTCTCGCTGGCAATTTGAGCTGCAGCAGAAAGTTTGCGGCAGCTCAAATTTGCAGCCAGATACTTACTGTAAGCCTCCACCCATGTGAGTGTACCCTGTACGTTCACATTGGGGGGGACATCCAGCTGTTGCATAACTACAACTCCCAGCATGCCCGTTTGCTGTCGGTGACTGCTGAGAGTTGCAGTTTTGCAACAACTGTAGGCACACTGGTTATGTATCACTGAGTTTGTGACCTAACTCAGTGTTTCACAACCAGTGTGCCTCCAGCTGTTGCAAAACTACAACTCCCAGCATGTACGGTGCATGGTGTACGGTGACTGCTGAGAGTTGTAGTTTGCAACAGCTGGAGGCACACCGGTCGTGAAACACTGAGTTAGGTAAAAAAAAAAACTCTGAGTTTCACAACCAGTGTGCCTTCAGCTGTTGCAAAACTACAACTCTCAGCAGTCACTGACAGCCAACGGGCATGCTGGGAGTTGTAGTTATGCAACCAGCAGATGCACCACTACAACTCCCAGCATGCACTTTAGCTGTTTGTGCAAGCTGGGAGTTGTAGTTATACAACAGCTGAAGGTACACTTTTCCAGAAAGAATGTGCCTCCAGCTGTTGCAAAACCATAAGTCCCAGCATGCCCATAAGGGAATGCTGGGAGTTGTGGTGGTCTGCCTCCTGCTGTTGCATAACTACAGCTCCCAGCATGCCCTTTTTGCATGCTGGGAGCTGTTGCTAAGCAACAGCAGGAGGCTGTCACTCACCTCCAACGATCCAGACGCTGCAGGTCAGTCCCGCCGCCGCAGCTGCTCCTGGGGCCCCGATCCCAACAGGGGCGCCGGGGATCGGGGTCCCCAGCACCCGGGGTGCACGTCCCGCACCCACTCACGTCCTCCAGAAGAGGGGCGGAGCGGGTGCGGGAGTGACACCCACAGCAGGCGCCCTGATTGGTCGGCCGGTAATCCGGCCGACGAATCAGGGCGATCGTGAGGTGGCACCAGTGCCACCTCACCCCTGCTGGCTCTGGCTGTTCGGGGCCGTCAGAGACGGCCCCGAACAGCCAGTAATTCCGGGTCATCGGGTCACTGGAGACCCGATTGACCCGGAATCGCTGCAGATCGCTGGACTGAATTGTCCAGCGATCTGCGGCGATCGCCAACATGGGAGGGCATAATGACCCCCCTGGGCGATATGCCGGGATGCCTGCTGAACGATTTCAGCAGGCATCCGGCTCCGGTCCCCAACCGGCTAGCGGTGGGGGCCGGAATTCCCACGGGCGTATGGATACGCCCTCGGTCCTTAAGGACTCGGGATGCAGGGCGTATCCATACGCCCTATGTCCTGAAGAGGTTAAGGACGCCACCTGTTTTTACCTTAAAAGGGTACTCCCGTGGAAAACTTTTTTTTTGTTAAATCTACTGGTGCCAGAAAGTTAAACAGATTTGTAAATTACTTTTATCAAAAAATATTAATCCTTCCAGTACTTTTTAGGGGCTATATACTACAGAAGAAATGCTTTTCTTTTTTGATTTCTCTGATGTCATGACCACAGTGGTCTCTGCTGACATCTGCTGCCCATTTTTGGAACTGTCCAGATCAGGAGAAAATCCCCATAGCAAACATATGCTGCTCTGGACAGTTCCTTAAATGGATGGCAGAGGTCAGCAGAGAGCACTGACATCAGAGAAATCAAAAAAGAAAAGCATTTCCTCTGTAGATTACAGCCCCTAAAAAGTACTGGAAGGATTAATATTTTTTAATAGAAGTAATTTACAAATCTGTTTAACTTTCTGGCACCAGTTGATTTTAAAAAATGTTTTCCACGGGAGTACCCCTTTGACATGCTTTTACTTAGCAATGCGATTCTTAGATAGTTTTTTCATGATATATTGTACTTTATATTAGTGGTAAATCTTTGTTGATTTATGCAGCATTTTTTGTGAAAAACTCCAAAATATTGTGAAAAATGTGAAAAAGTTGTGGCGTTTCTTTAAAAAAATGTTTTAATGGAATTCAGTATATGGTAAAAATGATGTTATTTTAATTCTTTGGGTTGGTACGATTATAACAATTTATATATCTTTTTTTTATGTTTTTTCTCTCTTTTCTCAACAAAATCCTTTTTTTCACTTTTTTGTGTTGTCATGTTCTCACAGCCATAACTTTTTTTTTTTTTGTTCGGCCAAATCCATTGTGTGGGGGCTTATTTTTTGCAAGACAAGCTGACCTTTTTTTTTAACGAAAGCTTTTTATTTTAAACAATTTCCATAGAAAAACAGCAGTTATCGCTGACATTACATCAAGATACAATTAGTACATAAGAAAAGGGGTCGCATCGCAACCGAATGTACATATATGGTGGATATACATATCTGCATGACCGTAGCTAACAGTTCCTGTAACAAAACAAGAAGTGATAAGTGAGTATAAACCAGTTCAATGTACTTGCTGCATCCAACACTTGTATCATATGTTTGCAAATTAAAGAGGGTCAGAGAAATATAGGTCCATCTGAGAAATAGTTATGCAAAAGGAAAAAGGGGTTACAGTGGGGATCAAAAGTTTGGGAACCCCAGGTAACAATTTGTGTTAATGTGCATAAAGAAGCCAAGGAAAGATGGAAAAATCTCCAAAAGGCATCAAATTACAGATTAGACATTCTTATAATATGTCAACAAAAGTTAGATTTTATTTCCATCATTTACACCTTCAAAATAACAGAAAACAAAAAAATGTTGTCTGCAAAAGTTTGGGCACCCTGCAGAATTTGTAGCATGCACCGCCCCCTTTGCAAAGCTGAGACCTGCCAGTGTCATGGATTGTTCTCAATCATCATCTGGGAAGACCAGGTGATGTCAATCTCAAAGGTTTTAAATGCCCAGACTCATCTGACCTTGCCCCAACAATCAGCACCATGGGTTCTTCTAAGCAGTTGTCTAGAAAACTGAAACTGAAAATAGTTGACGCTCACAAAGCTGGAGAAGGCTATATGGAGTACATTTGGAGAAGAAGGGGAACAGAATTTAATGAAAAGAACCTCTGTCCAACTGTTAAGCATGGGGGTGGATCAATCATGCTTTGGGATTGTATTGCAGTCAGTGGCACAGGGACATCTCACGAGTAGAAGGAAAAATGGATTCAATAAAATTTCAGCAATGTCATTGTTATTTATTTTTCCTTTTATTTAACGAATATAAATAAAAATTGTCATTATAAAAAAAAAAAAAAAATTTTGGATGCTAACTCGATGCCATCTGTGAAAAAGCTGAAGTTAAAGAGAGGATGGCTTCTACAAATGGATAATGATCCTAAACACACCTCGAAATCCACAGGGGATTACATCAAGAGGCGTAAACTGAAGGTTTTGCCTGACCTCAACATAATTGAAAATCTATGGATAGACCTTAAAAGAGCAGTGCGTGACGGACAGCCCAGAAATCTCAAAGAACTGGAAGACTTTTGTAAGGAAGAATGGGCAAAGATACCTCAAGCAAGAATTGAAAGACTCTTGGCTGGCTACAAAAAGTGTTTACAAGCTGTGATACTTGCCAAAGGGGGCAGTAAAAGATTTTAACTCTGCAGGGGGCCCAAACTTTTTCAGACGCCATTTTTTTGTTTTCTGTTATTTTGAAAGTGTAAATGATGGAAATAAAATCTAACTTTTGTTGACCTATTATAAGAATGTCTAATCTGTAATTTGATGCCTTTTGGAGATTTTTCCATCTTTCCTTGGCTTCTGTATGCACATTAATACAATTTTTTACCTGGGGTGCCCAAACTTTTGATCCCCTCTGTAATTATATTTGTACTGTGTTATGGGGACTACTCAACCACACATCCCACCTAGACAAAAAGGTGTTATCTGAACCAAGGGCACAGGGTGTTTTATATTTGTGCCAGCAATTCGAATTCATACTCTGTACTATTTCTTTTATAGTGGGGGTTGATGTTGTTTTCCATTTCCTAGTAATAGTGTGTCTTGCAGCTATAAGAGCATGAACAATGATAGTTTTGTGGAAAAATGAATAGACATCAATATTTATGTTAAGTAGAGCCAGGGTGGGATTTAGTATTATTGGGAGTCCACAAATCTGGGACAAGGATTTACCCAATTTCCTCCAGAAAATGAATAACCGTGGGCACTCCCACCATATGTGTATAAAAAGAACCAGAATTTGGGCATCTCCAGCACGTGTCTGGAGTTCATGAGAACTGGCCAAGATGAGAAGGGGTCAAGTACCACCTAAAGAATAATTTTTTTAGAAGTTTCTAAGTGGCTATCTAGATCAGTCTCCCACAGTTTTGTGTAAGGTAGAAACCATTAGGATGGCTCTGAGAAGGAAGGTGTAGCTCCATGAGATGTTATGTCTCATCAAATTCGTGTTTGTCAACCATTTAATAAGTTCAGAGTTACCGCTGTCTAGGGGTGACTTGATAGAATGTCTGGAGGTATTTGTAAAATTCCCTATGGGGAATGCTAAAATAATCATGTAATGTTTTAAATGGTACGCAAATATTACCATCCCACACATCGGCAATGTGGTGTATCCCTCTTGATATCCAGTCCAACACATTGAGACCGGGGATGTGGGCCATTAGGGTAAATACATGAGATTGGAGTATGTCGACAGCACACAACTTGTGTTTGAGAAATTAGTGGTTCCAGCAATGAAGCGTGGCCCCTCAGTTGGGTGAGTAAAGGAAAAATTACCGTATTTTTCGCCCTATAGGACACACCGGCGTATAAGACGCACCCAATTTATAGGTGCAAAATCTAAAAAATTAAGATTTTGAACCCAATAGTGGTCTTCAACCTGCAGACCTCCAGATGTTGCAAAACTACAACTCCCAGCATGCCCGGACAGCCAACTGCATAGGAAGTAATACTCACGTGTCCCCGCCGCTCCGGCACCGTCACCGCTGCCCTGGATGTCGCTCCATCGCTGTCGCCGTGTCCCCGTCCCTCCGGAACGTCTCTGCTGCCGGCCGGGTATTCTCGCTCTCCGTTGCCGCTATCACGTCGTTACACACGCCGACGCACGTACGCAACGACGTGATGACGAGGAAGGAGAGCACCGGCCATACAGGGGATCCCTGAACGGAGAAGACACGGAGGAGGCAGGTAAGGTCCCTCCCGGTGTCCTGTAAGCACTAACCCGGCTATTCAGTCGGGCTGTTCGGGACCGCCGCGGTGAAATCGCGGCGGTCCCGAACAGCCTGACTGAACAGCCGGGTTAGTGTCACTTTCCCTTCAGATGCGGCGGTCAGCTTTGATCGCCGCGTCTGAAGGGTTAATACAGGGCATCACCGCGATCGGTAATGTCCTGTATTAGCCGCGGGTCCCGGCCGTTGATGACCGCAGGGACCGCCGCGATAGGTGTGTATTCGCCGTATAAGACGCACCGACTTCCCCCCCCCCAGTTTTGGGGAAGAAAAAGTGCGTCTTATACAGGGAAAAATACGGTAGTTTGAAATACGTACGCCGCAGTGAGAGTATAATTAATAGGAGTGCCTCCCAACAGTGATGTTTCCATAGTCACCCACTATTTAGTTGTATCATACATCCATAGGCTCCATATGGACCGCTCTATAGTAGTGGGAGATTGAAGGGCAACCAATACCTCCTTCTGTGATAGGTGGAAAAAGAGAGTTCACCTGAACTCTAGGTCTTTTCTTAGCTAACCCACACAAACTGCATTATAATGGATTGGAATTTTCTTAAATATGAGGAGGGGAGTTGAATTGGGACATTTCTAAACGTATATAGAATTTTGGGTAAAATTATCATTTTAATGGCCACCACCCTCCCCATCCATGAGATGCCCACAGTTGGAAGATTGGCGACAGTGTTCTTTAGATTTTTTAACAAAGATGAATAATTTGCATCAAAGAGTTTATTACATGGGTATGTCAGATTAATTCCCAAATAGGTAATCGATTCCTTAGCCCAGGGGAAGGGAAAGCGGGATTTCATAGTTCGAATCGTATTAGGAGAATGGCCCAATCCAAGAATTTGGGACTTATTAGTATTTATTTTGTAATAGGAGATATTGCCAAAAGTTTGTAAGTCTTTTACTATGCCGGGAAGAGAAACCAGGGGGTCCCTGCAAATAATGATAATGTCATCTGCAAAGAGACCAATGCGGTGATTATAGTTTCCCATTTCTACACCCGAGATACAGGGATTCATTCTAATTGTTTCTGCCAAGGATTCCATTGCCATGGCAAAATATCAATGGGTTAATGGGCACCCCTGGCGGGTCCCGTTAGTGATTTTGAAAGAGTTTGAAAGGAACCCAGAGGTGAACACTGTGGAGAAAAAGGTGCAGTCTCTTTCATTAGCATTCAGGGATCTCCAAGAATCGTATAGATCTTGTTTAAATAGAAGATTATAGATATCTGTATTTCTTTCAGAAGGTTTATAAGGGTTTTTGTCAATTTGTGGAGAAAGGACTTTGTTGAAGTCACCCATTATCATGAATGTGCCATATTTGTTTTTAGAGATAATTCTCAATACATGGGCAAGGAATTTGCCCTGTTTTTTGTTGGGGGCATATAATGTCACAAGTGTAAATTTAGAATTGTTAAAGGGGTTTTCCAGCAAAAACTTTTATATATATATATATATATATATATATATATATATATATATATATATCAACTGGCTCCAGAAAGTTAAACAGATTTGTAAATTACTTCTATTAAAAAATCTTAATCCTTTCAGTACTTATGAGCTTCTGAAGTTAAGGTTGTTCTTTTCTGTCTAAGTGCTCTCTGATGACACCTGTCTCGGGAAACGCCCAGTTTAGAAGAGGTTTGCTATGGGGATTTGCTTCTAAACTGGGCGTTTCCCGAGACAGGTGTTATCAGAGAGGACTTAGACAGAAAACAACAACCTTAACTTCAGAAGCTCATAAGTACTGAAAAAATTAAGATTTTTTAATAGAAGTAATTTACAAATCTGTTTAACTTTCTGGAGCCAGTTGATATATATAAAAAAGTTTTTTTTCCTGGAATACCCCTTTAATTTCACAATTCAATAAAATATATCTGCAATGTGGATTGTAGATGATATTAATGAGTTGAAGGTCACAGAGTCCTTGATTGCTATAAGTAAGCCTTTTTTCTTCTTAGTATTTGGAGAAAAAAATATATGTGGAAACTGTCTATTCTTAACTCTATGAGTGTCAGATTCTAGTAAATGGGTTTCCTGAGCACACATTATGTTGCATTTCAATTTGCGGCATTCTGACCAAAATAAGCTGCGCTTAAATGGGCTATTAAGGCCCTTAACATTTAGTGTTGAGACCCTAACAACAATTAAGAAAGGTATTGGTGTACGCCATAACAAAATCTTTCGGGAAATCTATACGGAGTAATTGGGATGATACAGAGTGTCCCATTGACTCAGATGGTAGCTTCATAAGCAATGTGGAGTAAGAGTGAGCACATATGAAAACAAATAAGGTACAAACAAAGAACCATAAAAACAAATTGTAATAAATTGACGTTCTATAAGAACAAGCCATAGCCTTATGGCACAAATTGGCGCAGGGGGCAACAGGCTTGGGGAATAGTGTAGTGAAACGAGGGGTCTCTGACCCTGAAATTCAACAGCTGTTACTAACCACACATTTCCATACAATAAGGTAAGAGTCAGGCTTCCCTCCGTTCCCAAGAGTCTCTATAATGTAGTGTCCATATTCAACTGCAGGTCGTCTGGTAATTTCTTGTACCTGCTAAAATACAAAGGAGAAAAACAAACGGACACCAAGAACAAGAATAGGGGGATAAGTTAGAGGAGTTAGAGAATTAACGGTTGGTAAGATTGGAGAAATGAGAGAACGTAAGCAAAGAGGTTGGGTGCATCAGGTGAGACTCTACTGGAACAATAATAAAAGGTAGAACTTCCGATCACAGAGAGATGATGTTTCAAGTCGGAAGATGTGGGCCATCACGGGACCTTGGACTGTCCTTAGTTGAGGTACTATGGGATTTGTTCTCCACCGTGGTCCATTCTTGGTGAAGTGGGGGAGGCTTTCTTGCCGGAGAGTCCATCATTGATTTTTTCACCAAGTCAGGAAACCATTTGCTGACAGCTATGAGGGCCTCTTTCGGGGTGAGGAAGGAGTGAGCGGCTCCATTTCTGAGTACTAATAGCTTCATGGGAAACCCCCAGCAATAAGGGATTCCTTCCTCCCGTAGAATTGTGATAGAGGTGGAGAAGGCTTTACGTCTTTTGAGTGTAGCTGCAGAAAGATCAGCAAAGAGCGAAATTTTGGAGAAGCGATAAGGAACATTTTTGACTTTTTTAGCAGCGTTCATTACATCTTCTTTGTAATGAAAAAAATGGATCCTGGCTAGGACATCCCTTGGGATTTCACATGGCATTTGTTGAGGTTTCGGGAGTCTATGCACCCTGTCTATAATCACATCACGATTATCTGCATTTATAGTCAGGATGCCGAAATAATCTGTGAGAAACTCTCTTAATTCTGAGTTAGATACTTCTGGTATTCCTCTGAAGCGGATATTGTTCTGTCTGGATCTGTCCTCAAGATCTGAAAGTTTAAGTTGTCCTGCATTCATATCATCGGTTGTATCATTCTGTATATCAACCAGGGCGTTATGTGCTTCCGTAAATTTTTCCATCTTATCTTCTAGATGAGCAGTTCGGTCACCCAGCTGAGATACTTCTTTAGTTAAAGAGCTTAGGGAAGAAATAAAGTCTTTTTGCAAAGATTCCCTGAATTCCTGGAATAGAGATCTGATGGTAGTTTCGATACCGGACAGAAGAACTAGATCTTTTGAAGTGTCTGTATTAGCAGTGTTAGTAGCGGACATGTTGGATGAAATTGGTAAGTTGCTCCGCAATGGAGTGGGTGGAGAGTTGGGGTCAGGCCATAGGCACTCAGAGTATGAGGAGAATCTAGATGGGGACACAGTTGTAAATTGAGAGTCTGTTGGAGTAGAATCAGCCAAAGAGGAGTCAAGCAGTACACTTTCAAGTGAGGCCGAGGTGATCGATTTATTCCTTAGTGAGTAAAATTCGGTTAGCTTAAGAGGTTTTTGTTTCTTAGACCTCCTACCAGACATACTTCAAGGTGCAAATATTGGTAAGTACAAATGTGATAGCTGGGTTGTAGGGTATATGGGGTGTAGCTTTGCGGTAATTAAAGGGTGTCTGATTAACCCCTTTCTATTTGTGATGCCAGGGTGAGGGCTCATGTGTAATGCTTGTCCTACCGCCTCCCTTCCCAAGAGCAATAGGGAGGTATGGAATAATTGAATGTCCACAACCAGAGAGTTTGCTGAAAACAGTGGGAACTTTTACTGAAGATTTTATGCAAGCTTCATAACCGGAACAGTCTCTATACAGGCAAAGTCCCTTAGAGATTGACAGTGGTTGGGACCTTAAGCGTTTTAGAGTCCGTAGACTGATATGCGCTGTTCCGCTGGATATAGGGGATTTAGTTGAGGTCCAGCAGTCACGCTAGCTTTAGCGGGGATTTAGTTTAGGACTCACGGTTTGATTGAGGCTGAGGCCGGCAGGCTTCAGGCCTAGAGTGTCTTTGTAAGTTGCGCAGATCCATCCTGATAGTCTGGCATCCACGAGAGCAGCAACCCAAGAGAGCGATCATTGGCTACAGCTCCCTTATATGGGCAGGGGCTGGACTTAAGCTCACTGGTCCATAACAACTGTCAATCTTCTGTACAAAGAGTTATGGGTAAACATGTGACCCAAGGACCTCCAAAGGTCCTTCAACATACCATAGAGGAATCAACATAGTCACATGACCGAAGGTCCTGCGACGCTACCAAGGTAAGCATATTAATATACATTATATTAAATATATACATTTAGACATTACAAAACTAGAAAAGAAAAGACGACATGGGGCTGTCCCAACTGGGGGACCCTACCTGAACGTAGTAACTCTGACTTTGGGGACTACCATACAAGGTACGGTATGCAATGCGGTACCGGGACACCACACAAACTTTGCAGGGGTTCGATGCATTTAGAAAGCACAGAGAATAGATAAAGTCTCCACTTGCAATATAGGAAATAATGTTATAATGTGCAGATCTGGTGCCACCTAGCGGCAGAATCAAAGTAGTGCAGTATAGTATTCAGTAAGAGCACAGCTCTAAGCTGTTGAGGTAAAGGCTGAGTAGTTTGATAACTAAAATGGAGAGTTTAGTACAAAATGTCCAGTTCAGCGCTAATAAGTAAAGTGACTGAGGAGTCAATGAAGAGGTTAATACCCCTCAGGAATCCCAGCAGCTTATTCTCTGAGAAGGCAGTAAGTTTCAAGCAAGCATATAGAACCCTTTATGGGGTAGGGAGCAGGCTACATATGCTGCAGATAATGTGATGTGGAGCAGGGGTTAATGTTGACATAGAAGCAGACAAGCTTCCAAATTCCCTTAGAAGTCGCTGAGGTGCAAGATGTAGCCAAAAAATTTACAATTGCTGTGCTGTAATGTACTTAACTTTAATCCCGGTCTTCGGAGCTTTACTGGCAAGAAATTAAG
The DNA here is from genome assembly GCF_029499605.1 of Hyla sarda. NCBI lineage: Eukaryota > Metazoa > Chordata > Amphibia > Anura > Hylidae > Hyla > Hyla sarda. The sequence continues at coordinate 43,863,442 of NC_079197.1, read as the reverse complement.
CTGTCACAAGGATCCGGGCTCTTTTTAGCTCAGTCCGGTAACACTGTGGTTATTCTATGATTGTCTTAATGCTTTAGAAATGCAGTGCTGTGCGCTCCCTCCCCTGGGTCAGCTTCCAGCCGGAGCAGATGAGTGAGAGAGGGGCTAAAATGGCGCTCAGCCCCACTGTGGGTGCCCTCCGTGCTGCTGAGTTTGTAGGCTGGACGTGGGCTTATGCCGTCCACAATCAAAACTTCCCCTGAGGTCCGTTAACCTGCTCCACTCACCCTGGTAATGGAGCAGGGATTCAGAAGGTGCCACAGGACTCCTTAGTGGCGGCGCTGTCGCTGTGTTCCCTCCGTGCCTCCTTCTGGTTGGAGCAAGGTAAGGTAGGAGGTAAGATGGCGCCTGTTCCCGCTTTGAGCGGCAGTTGCAGCGCTAAATCTGGGGCCCGATTGTGAGTGCTGAGGCAGAAGTTTTCAGTCTCCAAATGATCAGGAGGAGTTGGGGAGTTCGGGGAAGGGGTTCAGCCTTCCAAATTCTGTGGTGTTCCACCAGTGTGAGCCGTTTTTACAGGGTTCAGAGGAGAGAGACTCAGGCACACAACTTCTCTCTTCAGCGGTTAGCTCCGCCCCCCAAACTTTTTATTGGTACAATTTTTTTGTGATTCATGCTACCTTTTAACCTTTTTGTGTTTTTTATTACTCTTCTGGTTTTTTTTTCGCAACGTTCACCAGGCGGGATAAATACAATTATCAATTTATTGTACAAGTCATTACAGACATGGCAATACCTATTGTGTGTAGGTTTGGGTGTTTTTTTTTCTGGGTGACAATATATGGTTTTATTGGAAAAAGGGGTATTTGTACATTTTTTTTTTACACTTTATTAATTTATTTAAAACCTTTTTATTTTTTTACTTTTCGCACTTTACCTGTTATACTATGCTGCAGTACATCTTTATTGCACCACAGTATAACTGTCAATGTACACTGACTAACAGCCTGTGCGATCCAGCCTATGGCTGGACTTCAAAGGCTGCCGTACTAGGCAGGTAGGTGGCCATCAGTTGTTGCCATGGCAACCAACTGGATCCCGCAATTGCACCCTGCATAATAGCGGCCCTGCGTCAACATACGCTTCGCCACCATAAAGCGGCCTGGGAGAACCGTGGCTCCGATGTAGTGGTCTAGCCTGCTGCATCACCCAGTGGCCATCCGCTCCCTCCTTCATCCAGCCAAGGCTCCACCACCTGGGAGCTGTGTGTCAAACCCTCCTTCTGTCGCTCCTGCTTCTCCCGCTTTTAGTCAGCCATTCCGCCAACAATCCATCGTTGAAGCCATGTCCAAGAGACAACAGTATGCGCCCACTCATCCAACGGCACAGAAGTTGAATGTGCTCCTGTCCAAGTTGCTGGTGTTGCAGTCCCTCCCTTTTCAAGTGGTGGACTCTGCACCTTTCAGAGAATTGATGGCTTGTGCCGAGCCGAGGTGGAGAGTCCCAAGCCATCATTTCTTTGCGAAGAAGGCAGTACCAGCCCTGCATAAGTTTGTAAAAGAGAAGGTGGGCCAGTCCTTGAGCCTGTCGGTGTGTTCAAAAGTGCACGGCAGTGCCGACGTGTGGAGCTGTAACTACGGGCAGGGACAATACTTGTCTTTTTTACGCCTCACTGGGTAAATGTGGTTCCTGCACAGCCACAACAGCAACTTGGACAGGTCACACCGCTTCCTCCTCCACGCTCTCGCTCCCAGGCAGTTGGTCCTGTTACAGTGTTCGACGCCGCCTCCTCATGCTCCACCGTGTCCTCGGCCTTCACTGCACGTCCAAATCTCGGTGGCCATTCATCGTACCATGTGTGTAGGGCACGGCGGTGTTCTTCACATGGTTTGCCTTGGCGAACTGAGTCACACAGGGGAGGAACTGCTAAAGTTAATTCGTAAAGAAATCAGAGTATGGCTTACTCCACGAAATCTGGAAATGGGAACCATGGTGACAGACAACGGGAAGAACATTGTGTGAAACATGCGCCCTGCATGGCACACGTGTTGAATCTGGTTGTCAAGCACTTCCTAAAGTCTTCACCCCATTTGCAAAACATCCTGAAAATGGCAAGGAAACTGTGCATGCACTTCAGCCACTCGTACACCGCCAAGCACACCTTCCTTGAGCTGCAGCGTCAGAACGGTATCCCACAACATAGTCTTATTTGTGACGTTGCCACGCGTTGGAATTCCACCCTCCATATGTTGGACAGACTATACGTACAAAGAAAAGCCATCACCGATTTCTTGATGATCCAAGCAGATAGGAGTACTCCCCTGTGTAACTTCAATGTGAACGAGTGGCAGCTCATACGTGACACCTGCCGTTTGCTGAGGCCCTTTGAGGAAGCCACATTATTTGTGAGTCGCCTGGATTACGCCATGAACAACGTAATTTCTTGGCTGGTCACGGCAATGGAGACGTTGTGCCTACATCTCAAGGCTACATGAGGCCTGTGGGGGCTGAACTGGAAGAGGAGGATGATGAGGGGCAGAGTGGAGCACAGTTTAGGTTGGATGAGATGGCCGGTGTTTCTAGTCTTCGGACAGGAGAGGAGGAGCAGGAGCAGCCAGAGGAGCTGGAGGGTTATGAGGAAGTTGAGACAGAGGACCCAGACACACCGTGGCAGTATGCAGTGGAGATGGAGGCAGGTAGTCCCTCCGAGTCACTGGCGCAAATGGCACCATACATGCTCAGTTGCTTGCATAGTGACCCCCGAATTGTCAAAATTCGTCAGCGGGATGACTTCTGGATCTCCACCTTATTAGACCCTCGCAACCGTCCCAAAATGGGGGCCTTTTTTATACACACTGAGAGGGAGGACAAACTGACCTACTACAGAGAGATTCTACGTAGTCAGTTGGCTGATGCCTATCAGCCACGTGGTCCATCCACTCGCAGGTCTGACTCGGGGGGCCCTCTGCGCTCACCTTCCACTGCCATTGCTGCTGGGGAGGGGAGGGGTGGGAGGAGCAGTACCAGCTCAATCAGCAGCAGCCTGAGTCTACAGTCGCTGATGAGTAGCTTTCTTCACCCGCATAGTGAAGCAACTCATCAGCAGCAGGTAGACATGGAGCAGGACCTGAACCAGCAGGTGGTGGCATACCTTGACATGGCTATGCCAACAACCATTGAAGATCTGCTGGACTTCTGGGCAGCCAAACTTGATTTATGGCCACAACTAGCAGAGTTTGCCCTGGAAAAGCTGTCCTGCCCGGCCAGTAGTGTGCCATCAGAGTGCGGCCGGGGCCATAGTCACCCCAAGGCGAACTCGTCTGTCCACTAAAAATGTGGAGAGACTGACGTTTGTCAAGATGAATCAGGGATGGATCAGCCAGGATTTCCAGCCACCAATGCCAGATGCCTCAGAGTAGATTGACCAAGCTGCTACACCAACATTTCCCAATTATGGTTGGTTATGAAACCCTCTTGGGTTATCAATTAGGGTTATGGAACCCTCTTTGGTACTGCGATTGCCTGCTCCTGGCTCATCCTGTGTCTTTCAGGAACTACTTGCCTCACTGATGCTTCTGGCCTTGGGCCTTTAATTTTTGGATGTTTAGCAGTAGCTAAATACATGCTTAATGCAAATTTCAACATTCATCTTTAAATGTAAGGGGTTGGTTAGGAAACCCTCTTGGGTACTGCGATTGCCTGCTCCTGGCTCATCCTGTGTCTTTCAAGAACTACTTGCCTCACTGATGCTTCTGGCCTTGGGTCTTTAATTTTTGGATGTTTAGCAGTAGCTAAATATATGCTTAATGCAAATGTCAACCTTGATCTTTAAATGTAAGGGGTTATGAAACCCTCTTGGGTACTGCGAATGCCTGCTCCATACTCATTCTGTGTCTTTCAGGAACTACTTGCCTCCCTGCCCTCAGGCCTTGGGCCTTCAATTTTTGGATGTTTAGCAGTAGCTAAATACATGTTTAATGCAAATTTCAACATTGACTTTTAAATGTAAGGGGATGGTTATGAAACCCTCTTGGGTACTGCGAATGACTGCTACTGACTCATTCTGTGTCTTTCGGGAACTGCTTGCCTCCCTGATGCCTCAGGCCTTGGGCCTTCAATTTTTGGATGTTTTGCAGTAGCTAAATACATGCTTAATGCAAAATTCAACATTGATCTTTAAATGTAAGGGGTTGGTTATGAAACCCTCTTGGGTACTGCGAATGACTGCTCCTGACTCATTCTGTGTCTTTCATTAAATTATTGCCTCCCTGATGCCTCAGGCCTTAATGCTAATTTCAACAATGATCTTTAAATTCTCGGCGCTCTGCTAGGGCCTTCTCCTACCCCGCTGGGGCCGATCTGAAGACCTCACTAAACCATCCAATCGGTAGTAGAGACATGCGGTGTGTACAAAGGGCAGGGACTTAATGAACCCGAGCTTATGACCGGCGCTTAGTTGTGATTCTTCTTTCCTGGCAAATAATTGCAATCCCTGATCGCAAAGGGGGTTCAGCGGGTTACCCGCACATGTCGGTAAAAGATACACACGCTGGTCCGTTCAGTGTAGCGCACGTCCAGCCCCGGACATCTGAGGGCATAACACACCTGTTATTGCTCGATCTCGCGAGTGATCGTGCAATGTAAGGGGTTATTAAAGCCTCTTGGGTACTGCTGATGCCTACTCCTGACTGCTCCTGTGTCTTTCAGGAAGTACTTGACTTCCTGATGCTTCTGGGCTTGGGCCTTTAATTTTAGGATTTTTGAAATACATACATACATGCTTAATTAAAATTTCAACATTTATGGTGCAATGTATGGGGTTATTAAACACTCTTGGGTAGTGTTTTTTTCAAATTTTCTGATAATTATCACAGTAATAAACTTGAATTTTCCACAATAATAACCATTACACCATTGAACGATTGTTGCGTGTGATTTTTTAAGTAAAATTTTCAAAACAAATACGCAGAGGGATGAACTCTGCTTCTTTATTTTCTACAAAATTATTTTATAGAAGAATGTCTTTTGCTGGTCCACCGTCCTGCATTATAGAGTCTTCTGGACTCTTGGATATGGGCTTGTTCTTAAACAAAGGTACAAAAACCAAAAATGGCCGGTCAGGGCTATGGAGACGTTGCGCCTACATCTTACGGTCACATGAGCCCTGTGGGTGCTTGTGAGATTAGGTCCTTTGTACCCACACGGCTGGACACAAATTTTGATTTACATTTCAAATAAAAGAATCACATATTTCAATGGTCTCCTCATGCTGCAGCCAACTCCAGGCTGCGTCATTCTGGTAATATATAGAGAGCACTCGCTGTCCTAAATTTTCGTTAAAATTTTTCGTCAAAATTTTTTGTCTTTTTTATTAGGGATTGTGAAGCTTTGGTGCGTACTCATGCATCAGCCAACTCCAGCCTGTGTCATTCAGGCAATATATGGTTTACTGATGGCGCTGCTGGGCCTGGGTCTGGGAATTTCAAATTTTCTCATAGGTAGCACCCGCTATCCATAAGTCTTTTTCATAAATTTCTACAATTGTTGTGTTTTTTTTGATGGATTGTGAAGCCTTAGTGTGTACTCGTGCATCAGCCAACTCCAGGCTGTGTCATTCAGGCAATATATAGGTTGCTGATGCTGCTGTGGGGCCTGGGTCTGGTAATTTAAAATTTTCTCATAGGTAGCACCTGCTATCCAAAATCTTTTTTAAAAATTTCTAAAATTGTGGTGTTTTTTTGGAGGGATTGTGAAGCCCTGGTGTGTACTCATGCATCAGCCAACTCCAGACTGTGTCATTCAGGCAATATAGGGGTTACTGATGCCGCTGTGGGGCCTGGGTCTGGTAATTTCAAATTTTCTCATAGGTAGCGACCGCTATCTTTTTCAAAAATTTCTAAAATTGTGGTGTTTTTTTGGAGGGATTGTGAAGCCCTGGTGTGTACTCGTGCATCAGCCAACTCCAGGCTGTGTCATTCAGGCAATAAATGGGTTACTGATGCCGCCGTGGGGCCTGGGTCTGGTAATTTCAAATTTTCTCATAGGTAGCACCCGCTATCCAAAATCTTTCTAAAAAAATTCTAAAATTGTGGTGTTTTTTGGGAGAGATTGTGAAGCCCTGGTGTGTACTCGTGCATCAGCCAACTCCAGGCTGTGTCATTCAGGCAATATATGGGTTACTGATGCCGCTGTGGGGCCTGGGTCTGGGAATTTCAAATTTTCTCATAGGTAGCACCCGCTATCCAAAATCTTCGGTTTAAATTTCTTAGTTCATCTTTTAATGTTAGGGATTGCGAAGGCCTAGTGCCTTCTCATGCTGCTGGCAACTCCGGGCTGTGCCATTCATCCACTATATGGTCTCCTCATGCTGCCAACACCTCCATGCTGTGTCATTCAGCCACTATATGGTGTCCTCATGCTTCAGCCTCATCCAAGCTGTGTCATTTAGCCACTAACTATATGGTATCCTCATGCTGACAACATGTCCATGCTGTGTCATTAAGCCACTATATGGTCTCCTCATGCTGACAACACCTCCATGCTGTGTCATTCAGCCTCTATATGGTGTCCTCATGCTTCAGCTTCATCCAAGCTATGTCATTCAGCCACTATATGGTGTCCTCATGCTGCCAACACCTCCACACTGTGCAATTCAGCCACTTTATGGTGTCCTCATGCTGCCAACACCTCCATTCTGTGTCATTCAGCCACTATATGGTGTCCTCATGCTTCAGCTTCATCCAAGCTGTGTCATTCAGCCACTATATGGTGTCCTCATGCTGCCAACATGTCCATGCTGCATGCCAACATGTCCATGCTGTGTCATTAAGCCACTATATGGTCTCCTCATGCTGACAACACCTCCATGCTGTGTCATTCAGCCACTATAGGGTGTCCTCATGCTGCCAACACCTCCACACTGTGCCATTCAGCCACTATATGGTCTCCTCATGCTGCCAACACCTCCATTCTATGTCATTGAGCCACTATATGGTGTCCTCATGCTTCAGCCTCATCCAAGCTGTGCCATTCAGCCACTATATTGTGTCCTCATGCTGCCAACACCTCCACACTGTGCAATTCAGCCACTATATGGTGTCCTCATGCTGCCAACACCTCCATTCTGTGTCATTCAGCCACTATATGGTGTCCTCATGTGTCATTCTGTGTCATTCAGCCACTATATGTGTCCTCATGCTGCCAACATGTCCATGCTGTGTCATTAAGCCACTATATGGTCTCCTCATGCTGACAACACCTCCATGCTGTGTCATTCAGCCACTATATGGTGTCCTCATGCTGCCAACACCTCCACACTGTGCCTTTCAGCCACTATATGGTGTCCTCATGCTGCCAACACCTCCATTCTATGTCATTGAGCCACTATATGGTGTCCTCATGCTTCAGCCTCAACCAAGCCGTGTCATTCAGTCACTATATGGTGTCCTCATGCTGCCAACACATCCACACTGTGCCATTCAGCCACTATATGGTGTCATCATGCTGCCAACACCTCCATTCTGTGTCATTGAGCCACTATATGGTGTCCTCATGCTTCAGCCTCATCCAAGCTGTGTCATTCAGCCACTATATGGTGTCCTCATGCTGCCAACACCTCAACACTGTGCCATTCAGCCACTAAATGGTCTCCTCATGCTGCCAACACCTCCACGCTGTCATTCAGTCACTATATGGTCTCCTGACATTGATGCCACCACCAGGCTCTGTCATTGTGCTGCTGTGCGGCAGTGATTCTAAAAGCGATGCCGGTAATCTGCATGTTGTTCTGAATAACAGTATTATTTCACTAACCCAGCACACTCCATATGCATTTTAGAACACAGCAAAGTGTTCTATACCCCTATAGAGGCTGTATGTAGGCTAGAAATAGCCTTTTTTTAATATAGATTCACCGCGAAAAAATTCGGATTGAAACAAACTTTTCCGGAAAATTCGGCGAATCGAATTTTTTAAAAGTTCGCTCATCTCTAATAACAGAGAAGATATCACTCAAGTCAGAAGACGTCACTCAGGTCACTGATATCATTGTGTATTCTCATGACTGTCCCATCAGAGCTGTAGTCACTTGAAAGTTCTGCAGTGATGATGGGTAAAACTGTGTCCAATCTGTGTCTCTCCAGCTGTTACAAAACTACAACTTCCATAATGCCTCAGGCTGTCCAGACATGATGGGAGTTTTCGCTTTCCAACAGCTGGAGAACCACTTCAACCGAGGTGATCGGTGAAGGTCTCAGCAGTTGGACCCCCAGGCCTTGATCTGTGTAAGGGGCCCCGAAATTTCTGATGGCAGCCCTGCATATAGCTGCCAGCCAAGCGAGCATTCTCTTTGCCTCTCATCTCTCCTGTTCTCCACATACACATACACTCTCATCTCTGTTAAGCATACATTTATTCTAAATGGGGAGCAAGGAGAATGCTGCTGCCAGACATTGCCAGCACCAGCGTTTTTCACCAAGAACAAAAGCATCAGACATGTGGAAATCTCTACACATACGATGGTCATCCAATCCCTCCAAAATCGACAGGTTCTGCTGGCTTTAATTTAAATTGTGGGTTTAAGACACCTCTGTCAGTGCTCTATTTCCCATGAAAGTAAAGGATCCAGAATAAACAATTCCAACTCCATCCCTATTTTTACTTCACATTTTTTTCGCCCTATAGGACGCACCGGCATATAAGACGCACCCAATTTTAAAGGTGCAAAATCTAGAAAAAAAGATTCCGCACCCAACAGTGATCTTCAACCTGCAGACCTCCAGATGTTGCAAAACTACAACACCCAGCATGCCCGGACAGCTGTTGGCTGTCCGAGCAAGCTGGGAGTTGTAGTTTTGCAACATCTGGAGGTCCGCAGGTTGAAGACCACTGGATAGGAGGTAATACTCACGTGTCCCCGCCGCTCCGGACCCATCACCACTGCCCTGGATGTCTCTCCATCGCTGTCACTGCGTCCCTGGGGTGTCCCCGACGCTCTGGACATCTTCTTCCCCGGGATCCACGCTCTCCGTCACCGTCATCACGTCGCTACGCACGCCGCTCCTATTGGATGACGGGGCGGCGTGAGCGACGACGTGATGACGTCGAAGGAGAGCGCCACCTTGCATGGGATCCCGTCACGGAGCAGACACCGAGGAGGCAGGTAAGGTCCCTCCCGGTGTCCTGTAAGCTGTTCGGGACGCCGCAATTTCAGACGCAGTGGTCAGCTTTGATTGCCGTGTCTGAAGGGTTAATACAGGGCACCACCGCGATCGGTGATGTCCTGTATTAGCCGCGTGTCCCGGCCGTTGATGGCCATGTCTCGCGTATCGCATCCCAAGTCACTCACCTGTCCCGGTCCCCGGCTGTCACGTCCTGGCACGCGCAGCTCCGCTCCTTAGGGCGCGCGGCTCCGCTCCTTAAGGCGCGCGCGCGCCAGCTCTCTAAGATTTAAAGGGCCAGTGCACCAATGATTGGTGCCTGGTCCAATCAGCCTAATTAGCTCCCACCTGCTCCCTGGCTATATTACCTCACTTCCCCTGCACTTCCTTGCCGGATCTTGTTGCCATTGTGCCTTGAGAAAGCATTCCTTGTGTGTTCCTAGCCTGTGTTCCAGACCTCCTGCCGTTGCCCCTGACTACGATCCTTGCTGCCTGCCCTGACCTTCTGCTACATCCGACTTTGCTCTTGCCTTATCCCTTGTACCACGCCTATCTCAGCAGTCAGAGAGGTTGAGTCATTGCCGGTGGATACGGCCTGGTTGCTACCGCCGCTGCAAGACCATCCCGCTTTGCGGCGGCTCTGGTGAATACCAGTAGCAACTTAGAACCGGTCCGCCGGCACGGTGCACGCCAATCCCTCTCTGACACAGAGGATCCACCTCCTGCCTGCCGAATCCTAACAATGTGAAGGAGGTTTGTTACAGTGTGTGACAACCATAGTAAGGTGATTACAAGAGGAGGAGGTTTGTTACAGTGTGTCACCCAGTAGTTAGATGATTACATGAGAAGGAGGTTTGTTACAGTGTGTCACCCCAGTAGTAAGGCCCATTTTATTTTAGCATTTTCGTTTTTTCCTCCTCGCCTTCTAAAAATCATAACTCTTTTAGATTTCCATCCACAGACCCATATGAGGGCTTGTTTTTGGCGTCACAAATTTTACTTTTGTAATGACATCACTTATTTTACCATAAAATGTATGGTGCATGCAAACAAATATTATTTATGTGGGAAAATTGAATAGAAAATCGCAATTCAGCAAATTTTGGAAGGTTTTGTTTTCACGCTGTACACTTTATGGTAAAAATGACGTTTTCTTTATTCTGTGGGTCAATACGATTAAAATGATACCCATGTTATATGCTTTTCTATAATTGTACCGCTTAAAAAAAAATCTCAAACCATTTTAACAAAATTAGTATGTTTGAAATTGCCCTATTTTGACCACCTATAACTTTCTCATTTTTCCGTATATTAAATTTTTTTGGAATTAAATGTGACCAAAAAGCAGCAATTATGGACTCATTTTTTTTACGTTTGATAGTTCAGACTTTTACGCACGCGGAGATACCAAATATGTTTATTGATTGTTTTTTTCATGCTTTTTGGGGGGTAAAATCGGAAAAACGGATGATTTACGTTTTTACTGTGGGGGAGGGGATTTTTATTTTTATTTACATTTTCTTTTTTTATTTACACTTTAATAGTCCCCATAGGGAACCATTTATAGCAATCATTTGATTGCTAATACTGTTTAGTGATATGCATAGACCATAGCACTGATCAGTGTTATCGGTCATCTTCTGCTCTGGTCTGCTCGATCTCAGACCAGAGCAGAAGACCCCTGGAGACAGACAAAGGCAAGTGAGTGGACCTCCGGCCGCCATGCTGGATGATTGGCAGTGCTGCGGGCGATCCAATCATCCACTTTAAGTACCGCACTGCTGCAGATGCCGTGATCTGTATTGATTACAGCATCAAACGGGTTAATGGCGGACATCCGCGCGATTGGATGGGTCCCTGGCTGCTGATAGAAGCCAGGACCTGCCGTGCATGACGCGAGCACCGATCCGGTGCTCGCAGTTATGGCAGAGCGAAAATGTACGTCATGGTGTGTTAAGTACCATGGCACCATGACGTACATTTATGTCCATTGTTGTTTTGGAGTTAACCTGTTATAAAAAAATGTGTATACAGTTAAAATCTGTGACTGAGCAATGTTACTAAACTCTTATAAACAGTAGGGAGCTGTATGCCTGTGGCCTGTTAGAATCCTGGAACCGTGCTGGATGTCAAGTTTTAGCTTGGACATTTTTTTTTTTTTTTTTTCCCAAACTGGGAAGGGGGGAGGTTGGGGTGTGTATTTGAAAACTTATTTTCCCAGGACTTGACCCCTGTTCATAACATTGTGTCGGTACCTGTGTGTGATGGTGGTCTCACAATTCTTCTGTGATTTTCGTACCAATATTTATTTGTAAAGGGGTACCCAGCCCCTAGACATCCAATTCCCTATCCAAAGAATAAGGGATAAGATGTCTGATCATAGGGGTCCCACGGCTTGGGAACCTCGCGATCTCTGGGCCGGCAGCAGCAGCATCCTAAAAATGGAAGCGTGGAGCTTCCCCGTTCTTGACGTCACGCCACGCCCCCTCCATTCATGTCTATGGACCCCTGTGATCAGACATCTTATCCCCTATGCTTTGGATAGGGGATACGATGTTTTTTGGCGGAGTACCCCTTTAACAGCATCCAAAATGACTCTCGTGATTTCCCAGGTTACAGTGTGTCGAGACCTGACATAAGGGAGCGTTCACACTGTGTATTTTCTGCTGCAGATTTGCTGTAGCAGATTTAGTTACCCATTGAAGTCAATAGACAGCAAAATCTGCAGCATAAATGAGGATGTGTGAACTGACTCTAAGGCTGAGCCTCTTACTTCTACAGAAGCTGCAGAGTTATAGGGGAACTGTATTTCACAAAGTAAAAGTTAAAGGGGTACTCCGCTGCCATGCTTCCGGAGCTCTGCTCCCCAACGTCCGGAAGTTTATTGTCCCGAATGCTGTGTGCAGGTTTCCGTGTTAAGGGCCGCCCCTCGTGACGTCACGTCCGCTCCCTCAACGAAACTCTATGGGAAGGGGGCGCGACGGCCGCTACGCCCCCTTCCCATAGACTTTCGAAAGTTGGGCAGCGGAGCTCCGGAAGCAGGGCAGCGGAGTACCCCTTTAAAGTACTACAACTCCCAGTGTGATCCATCTGTGTCCCCATAAGGCTCAAGGTTGGAAGAGGCACAGGTCGAACAGACACATTACAATGGGAGTTGTAGTACTGTAGTTGTACATCCTGTAAAAAAAAAAAATCCTCATTAATGTTCTTATCAGTCTGCTGCTGTGCCATCTCCCCTCCCCCTCCTTATCAGTCACAGTATAAGTGCTTACAGGGGCTGCAGTCACTTAGTGTAGGATGAGGGCGGCCAGGAGGTGGTTAATCTTCTCCCTTTGTGCTGAGTGTGCTGAGCTCCTGTGTGTGAGGGAGAAGTCTCCACCAATCAGAGCTCAGCTGACAGAGGGAAGGGGCGGGGTTATCTCTCTCCTCTCCATCTCTCCATATCACAGCCCAGGGGGCTTAGATAAATACCAGACATTGAATTGCTGGTATTTTTATATTAAACATACTGGCGGGGTGTCTAAAATACCAGCCAGGTGCCAACCCTACGTGTGTGACAAGGTTGTAATAATTATTGGGGAGATTTATCAAAACCTGTGCAGTGGAAAAGTTGATCAGTTGCCCATAACAACCAATCAGATCGCTTCTTTCATTCTTAACAAGAAGAAGTGATCTGATTGGTTGCTATGGGCAACTGGTCCACTTCTCCTCTCCACAGGATTTGATCCCTGATTGTCTTCATATATAGGATGAGAATCTTCTGACACAGTGAGTAGCCGACCATTTCTGGGCATAAAACATCAGAACTTGCTGGGTGCCCTATGGTTGCCTGGACAACTGTACCCCCCAGCATCAGCCGCCTCTCACCTCATCACATGGGGCAGATCGGGCAGCAGTTTTGGACACTTCTGTCATCCACATTTTGCTAACACTATTTTTCACACACACAAATAAAATAAATGAGTCAAACAAGTCAAAGAACAGTTTAAACAAGGGGAACTTTATTTATTATTTACAAAAATGTTTGTGTAGGGATTTTATGTAACCTCCATCACTCACAAAGAGCGGACAGTAACTAACTCAGGACAGGAAAAACCTCCAGAGGGGAGGAAACCTGTAGGGAATCCATGGCTACTGTACTGCCCTTCCTCTGGGCATACTAAAGGAGGTTACCTCTAGAATTTGGGCAAAGTGTCAGTGTATGTGCTGCCCCACAGCCTGGAAGGTGTGCATCTAAGAAAGGAAAAGAAAAGAGAGATTAGTTACATGTTTATTATAGAAATGCACATGGAACTGATCAAAAAGATGTGATACTTACCAGTCACAGGCGGGTATGAATGTGTATTCCTAGGTTCCTACAGTTTAGGACCCTCACTGATGACAATGGTGATGACATCACATGTGTGACCTCACGGGAGTTCTATTTGAGTAGTGCTGCTTTCTGATTGGCTGGAAATCAAAAAACCTTTTTAACATTTTCTGCATGACTTATCTCAGGGATTTTTGGCAATTTTTATTAAAATGGCTCTACTCCCTGTGGGTACATTATTTTTGTTTCTCCTAACCAGACACTCAGTATGTGTAATATCATTTGTGGCCCTAACAGCCTGGGCCCATAGGTTTCTTACACAGATCACTGCGGCTCTGGCAGGCTTTCATTTTTTCACTTCGTTCATTTTTTAAAGGGCCTCTAAAAAATTAAAGAAGAAATCTGATTGGTTGTTATGGGCAGCTCAGCAACTTCTCCTCTGGACAGGTTTTGATAAATCTCTCCCTATGAGCCAGCGCTGGCTGCTGGGACGTCTGATGAGTGGCTGTCCTGCAATTGCAAAACTACAACTCCCAGCATGCCCTGACAGCCGAAGGCTGTCGGGGTATACTGAGAGTAGTAGGTTTGCAACAGCTGGACAGACATCTGTCAGAAGGGGGAAAAAAAGATAAAGCAATGTGGGCTTTGAAAAAGGCTACACATAAGTTGTGTTTGAAGGAAAACGGTCACCTGTTCACCCACACTAAACCCGAAACACCGGGTTATAGTGTGGGTGTTGGTCACGTGAGCGCTTGTGCCTACTGAGCGCTCACGTGGCCAGCGCCCATGAATATTCAAGTCCAGCCGGTGGGCCGCCTCCAGCGCAGGAAGAAGCGGACCTTCAGAGGGACACCGCGCCGGACTACAGGTACACATATCGGTCAAAGAGCTTGCATCGGTCTCATGTTCACCTGCACTATAACCCTGTGTATCGGGTTTAGTGTGACTGAATGGGTGACCGTTTCCTTTAATCCCAGCCTAAGCCTAGAAACAGACACAACTTTTGTTTAAGTTTTTTTTTTTAGCCAAAAATAAATAAAAAAAACAGCACAAAATACTGCCCCTCATTTCTTTTCTCTCAAGATGCCATTGTGGTGTGCCACAGGGTGTGAAGGTGTGAGTGTATGGGGCAGATGTTATAGCCCAGGGGCAGATGTTATTAACCCCTAAATGTTAGTGACGCCAGGGCGTGGCTTTCCCGGTAACCACCCGAAAGGTAGCACCACTATTCCTTGGTAAGGCAGGGTAATAAAAGTCCAAGACCAAGTTAGGGTTAACGGTAGCTTTAGTGAGGTAGACAGATAGTACAGTCTTTACAGCTAGGCCAGGATCCCAGAGAGGTGACCAGTAACACAGAGGGGACCTTGCAGCTTGCTGGGACTTGCAGTGTCTGGACAGACTTTAACTCAGCCACGCTGACTATAATAGACTTGACTATAGACTTGACTGTAGGTAGTGACATGTGTAGATAGATGACTTGACTTACTGACATGTGGCTGCTGGTTAGGCTTGAGGCCTCCAGATGTGCTGGACACTGTCTCTGAGACATATGGACTGAACTTGACCTTAGCAGAGAATGTGGTCCTTAACTCAAATGTCCTTAAAGGTCCTTTATCCATAATACATCTAATATACAGATAACACAATGGGGGAGCCAATAGGACACAGAGGGACTCAACCTGACAGGGCCTAAGTACTGTACAGGACTATATCCCGTACTGGGACATCACACCATCTTTGTGGCATTTTTGCCAAAAACACAGAAGGAGATTTATCAAAATCTGTGAAGAGGAAAAGTACAGCGTGTGTTGCATTTATGTGGCGGATTTCCGCTGGCAGAGAGCACCCCCTCTGGAAAGACCAAATGACTTCCTCCAGAGCATACAACAGCTGATAAGTACTGAAAAGCTTGAGATTTTTATTTAGAGGTTATTAGCAAATCTGTTTAACTTTCTGGCACCAGTTAATTTGAAAACTAGTATTTTTTCTCTGGAGTAGGCCTGCACGATATATCACAATAGAATCTCAATTATTGCCAATTGCGATATGTCGATTTGGCCTGTGGGAAAATCCTGCAAGAACTCCAAAGGATAGGGGATAAGATGTCTGATCATGGGGGGTCCGACCGCTGGGGATCCCTGCGATCTCCAGGCCGACACAGCAGCGTTTAGGAACACGGAAGCCTGGGGTTTCCGTGTTCGTGACATCACACCATGCTCCCTCCATTCATGTCTACGGGAGGGGGCGTGATGACTAGTCACACCCTCTCCCATAGATATGAATGGAAGGTGTGTAACGGTGGTGGTCGACCATCATCTGGCACGGAGCAAAGTTCGGTGCTGCGATCACGGTGGGTCACAGCGATATATTCTTTGTATAGGGGATAACATGTCTAGGGGTGGAGTACCCCTTTAAGGGAATTCACTTACTCCCAGTGCTTCCTCCCACAAGGCTGCACTGCACAATAGAGCAACGCAACAATGCCAGAGAGTGTGGAGACTACACTATACCAGGCCAGGCACATGCGGAGGAGGAATTAAGCTAATTTCTCCCCATTTCATATCCAATCCCCTCCATTTAATGTTCAGTCAATGAACATGAAATTTGGGGGTTGGCTATATGAAATAAGGGGATTGGACATAAAATACAGGGATTTCACCATTTGTTTATTATATCACAATCGCATATCAAAATCGCAATATTTTCCCCATATCGTGCAACCCTACTCTGTAGTAACCCTTTAATCTTCATTTCAATTACTATTTCAATTACTAACCGAGTGCTTTTCCATCATCACTAGTGTTGCTCGCGAATATTCGCAATGCGAATTTTATTCACCAATATCGCATTTTCGCAAATTCACGAATATAGCACTATATATTCGCAATTACGAATATTCGCTTTTTTTTCACAGTACACATCACAGTGATCATCCCTCTCTGCTTTCAGCTTGTGTGGTGTATAGAAGGCTCTAATACTACTGTGTGAGACTGGCGTGCGAATATTGGAGAATATTGATCCCTCCTTTCTTTTAGCTTGTGGGCCAATGAGAATTATGCAAATACAGTTGTCGGAGATTAGCAACATACCCAGCAACCAATAGGAAAATATCCCACCCCTTCGCTATAGGTGGGTCCACACCATGTTTTTACCCATACGGGAGCGCATATGGCCGGGGGTAGCTAAAACCGTGCGCTCCCGTATCCCGGCCGCATGCGTCCGTATGGTAATTCATTTCAATGAGCCGACCAGAGTGAAAGGTCCGCTCCGGTCGGCTCATTTTTCCCCCGTATGTGCTTTTCCAACCGGTCCTAAAACTGTGGTCGACTATACAGTGGTCTTAAACTGTAGCCCTCCAAATGTTGAAAAACTAAATTCCCAGCATGCCCAGGCAATCAGTGCATGCTGAAAGTTGTAGTTTTGCAACATCTGGAGGACCACAGTTTGAGACCACTGCTTAGCGGTCTCCAAACTGTTCTTCCCCAGTTGTTGCATAACTACAACTCCTAGCATGCCTTTCGGCTGTCAGTGCATGCTGGGAGTTGTAGTTTTGCAACAGCTGGAGGCACATGGGTTGGAATCACTGAGCTAGAGTCTGTTTCCAAACTCAGTGGTTCCCCACCAGTGTGCCTACAGCTGTTGCAAAACTACAACTCCCAGTTGTCAGTGAATTCTTGGAGTTGTAGTTTTGCAACAGCTTAAGGTTTGCCCCCCCCCCCCCATGTGAATGTACAATGTACATTCACACGGACGGGTTTACAGTGGGTTTCCTTCTACCAGTGTGAGCATCGGCAAATTTTCCGCCGCAGCTCAAACTCCCAGCGGAAAGCTCACTGTGAACCCTCGCCTGTGTGAATGTACCCTAAAAACACTACACTAAAACAAAATAAAAAGTAAAACACTACATACACACCCTTACATGCCCCCCCCCCCCCTGATAAAAATGAAAAACATCTCATACGGCAGTGTTTCCTAAACAGAGCCTCCAGCTGTTACTAAACAACAACTCCCAGTATTGCCGGACAGCCATTGACTGTCCCGGCAGGCTGGGAGTTTTGCAACAGCTGGAGGCACTCTGTATTTTAGTTTAAAAAAAAATGTTGTTCTTATTTTCCCATCCAACTTTAACGAAAATTCGTCAAACACCTGTGGGGTGCTAATGGGCACTATACCCCGTGTTACGTTCTGTGAGGGGTGTAGTTTCTAAAATGGGGTCACACGTGGGTATTTATTTTTTTGCGTTTACGTCAGAACCGCTTATAAAATTAGCCACCCCTGTGCAAATCACCAATTTAGGCCTCAAATGTACATGGTGCGCTCTCACTCCTGAGCCTTGTTGTGCGTCCGCAGAGAATTTTATGCCCACATATGGGGTATTTCCACAAATTTTGGGGGTCTTTTTTTCCTTTTACTGCTTGTGAAAATAAAAAGCATGGGGCAACACCAGCATGTTAGTGTAAAAAATTATTTTTTTACACTAACAGGCTGGTGTAGCCCCCAACTTTTCCTTTTCATAAAGGAGAACCCCCCCCAAAATATGTAATGCAATTTCTCCCGAGTACGGAAATACCCCACATGTGGCCCTAAACTGTTTCCTTGAAATACGACAGGGCTCAGAAGTGAGAGAGCACCATGCACATTTGAGGACTAAATTAGGGATTGCATAGGGGTGGACATAGGGGTATTCTACGCCAGTGATTCAAAAACAGGGTGCCTCCAGATGTTGCTAAACTCCCAGCATGCCTGGGCAGTCAGTGGCTGACTGGAAATGCGTTTTGTAAACACTGCCGTATGATATGTTTTTAATTTTTATTGGGGGGGGGGTGTATATGTAGTGTTTTACCCTTTATTATGTGTAGTGTAGTGTACTGTTTTTAGGGTATTTTCGCACGGGCAGGTTTACGGTGAGTTTCCCGCTAGGAGTTTGCGCTGCAGCGGAAACTTTGCCGCAGCTCAAACTTGAACCAGGAAACTCACTGTAAAACCGCCCTTGTGAATGTACCCTGTACGGTCACATGGGGGGGGGGGGGGGCAAACCTCCAGCTGTTGCAAAACTACAACTCCCAGCATGCACTGACAGACCATGCATGCTGGGAGTTGTAGTTTCGCAACAGCTGAAGGCACACTGGTTGGAAAACCTTCAGTTAGGTTCTGTTACCTAATTCAGTATTTTTCAAACTTCAGCTTCAGCTGTTGCAAAACTACAACTCCCAGCATGTACTGGGAGATGTAGATATGCAACAGCTGGAGGTGCGCAACTCGCAGCATGCCGAAAAAGCTGTTTGGGCATGATGGGATTTGCAGTTTTGCAACAGCTGGAGGGCTACAGTTTAGAGACCACTGCACAGTGGTCTCCAAACTGTGGCCCTCCAGATGTTGCAAAACAACAACTCCCAGCATGCCCAGACAGCTGTTTGCTGTCTGGGCATGCAGGGAGTTGTAGTTTTGCAAGTTTTTCTCATGCGCGAATATATGTTTTGACTATAAAGAAAATATATTTGCGCATATAAGAATAATAATATATTTGCGCATATGAGAATATTTTCACATACTTGAATTTTCGCATACGTGAATTTTCAAATACGTGAAAAAAAGTTGCGAATATAACGAATATGCGAATTTAGCGAATATATATGACGAATATTCACGCATATATTCGCAAAATATCGCAAATTCGAATATGACCTATGCCGCTCATCACTACTCTTCACACACTGGTAGCAACAACGCAGGAGAAATGCTAGCACAGGCTTCCAGTATCCGTAGTTTCAGGTGCTGCACATCTCGTATCTTCACAGCATAGACAATTGCCTTCAGATGACCCCAAAGATAAAAGTCTAAGGGGGTAAGATCAGGAGATCTTGGGGGCCATTCAACTGGCCCACAACGACCAATGAACAATAAAGGCTCCAACTCCAATAACCATAGTCCCGGAGGATTACAGGGCGCTGCCTAGGTAGTTCACTAAACTGACTAAGCTAACCGGACCTGTTTTGAAATGCGTAGTCCTTTTTTTTTTTTTTTTAAAGGATTTAATGTCAGCTTAGTGGACTGCCTCATTGGCAACGCTCTGTAATCCATCGGGAATTTGTTTGTTGGAGTTGGTGTCTTTATAGTTTGGCTAAAGGGATCTTTTACCTTATATTTTTTGTGTACAACCAATCTAAAGTGTAACTGTATCTATGGCTTTGTTAGAATAACTCTTCTGAGTAGTGACAAGGTGATTTAAGTGTTCTCCCTGCTGTTATTGAGCCCCTAGGAGTCTCTTCCAAGGTGCACAACTATTTTTAATTTACTTCATTTAAAGGGTAGGGGCCAGAGCTGGGATATTTGCCAGGGATATTTGCCAGTAGTACACACACACAAGGCTTCCTTTTTCCTACTTCTCTGGCCAATCACAGTACAGAACATCACATACTCCTCTCTGCTATGCAATGATAGTTCTGGTGAAAGTGCACTGAGCACTGCCACTGTGCTAAGCTGATTACAAAGTACAGTACTAGATGGCTTGTAAGAGGAGAAGGGGTTACTGGTGCACTGGTTTTGCAAGGTGCAATGTGAGCAGCAATGAAAAACAAAACAAAAACAGCAGCAGCCGTATCACAGCATTTATAGGGATACACTAACACTAAACTTCTAGAACAGTTGTTGCTGCAGAGAGGTCTGCCATTGCCGCAGGGTAGAGCGGATCATTATACCTCCAACGAAACTGTGTGGAAGCAACAGCGGCGGGCATATTCCGCCTCTCAGAGAAGTGCCAACAAGGGCACCTGTCCTTATTTTTGCTTTTCCTCCATTGCACAGGTCGGCGACTGTCCGGATATTGGCACCAGGCACCCGACAAACTAGGTGCATTAGGCTAGGTGTGACCAGGATCGGTCCCCTGTGACGTTTGCACAGTTTCATTTATTACTTTGCATGAGTTTACTGGGGGTATAACTAACGCTAATACATAGCTCTACTTACATAAAGATATTATAAACAAGATACCTATTTATCAATTTGTATTATTCTTTACGGCTCACCCCCCCAGCGGTTTCTTCCCTGAAGAAGTCACAAATAATAGTGTGACAGAAACGCGTTGGGTGTTGTGGGGGTACTATTGTGAGCAACAATTTGTTGGTGCTATATGTGCCTGAACAGTGGTCACCACAGGACCATATTGAGATCTCAAGATCCATATAGCTACCATAGGGTCCTTGCGGACTCTAGTAACTAGAGCACTGTAACCATCACCTTCACACCTATATCTATTTCCTAGTTAATTGCCTTGATAATTTGGGTCAGGACGACCAGCATACCACATTAGTCCTACTATATCTTCAGAAGAAATGGGGTTACAAATTTTGGGGGTAATTTTCTCCTATTACCCCTTGTAAAAATGTAAAATCCTGTGAAAATCCAGCATTTTAGTGAAAAAAATTATTTTTTTCATTTACACATCCAACTTTAACAAAAAGTCGTGAAATACCTGTGAGGTGTTAAAGGGGTACTCCGCCCCTAGACATCTTATCCCCTATCCAAAGGATAGGGGATAAGATGTCAGATCGTCGCGGTCCCGCTGCTAGGGAGCCCCGGGATCCCCGCTGCGGCACCCCGCTATCATTAAAGCACAGAGCGAGTTCGCTCTGTGCATAATGACGGGCGATAGAGGGGACGGAGCAGCGTGACATCACGGCTCCGCCCCTCGTGACATCACGGCCGTGACGTCGCGAGGGGTGGAGCCGTTACGTAACGATGCTCAGGCCCCTGTATTGCCCGTCATTACGTGCAGAGCGAACTCGCTCTGTGCTGTAATGATAGCGGGGTGCCGCAGCGGGGATCCCGGGGGGCCCCAGCAGTGGGACCACAGCGATCTGACATCTTATCCCCTATCCTTTGGATAGGGGATAAGATGTCTAGGGGTGGAGTACCCCTTTAAGGCTCACTGTACCCCTTGTTACGTTCCTTGAGGGGTGCAGTTTCCAAAATATTATGCCATGTGGGTTTTATTTGCTGTTCTGGCACCATAGGGGCTTCCTAAATGCGACATGCCCCCCCAAAAACCATTTCAGCTAAATTTGCTTTCCAAAAGCCAAATGTGACTCCTTCTCTTCTGAGCATTGTAGTTCGCCTGCAGAGCATTTTACATCCTAACATGGGGTATTTCCATACTCAGAAGAAATGGCGTTACAAATTTTGGGGGGCATTTTCTTCTCCCATTACCCTTTATAAAAATGGTAAATTTGGGGGAATAAACTGCACTTTAGTGAAAAATTTTTATTTTTTATTTACACATCTGATTTTAACAAAAAGTCGTCAAACACCTGTGGGGTGTTAAGGCTCACTGGAACCCTTGTTATGTGCCTTGAGGGGTGTAGTTTCCAAAATGGTATGCCATGTGAGGGGGGGGGGGGGGTTCTGCTGTTCTGGCACCATAGGGGCTTCCTAAATGCGACATGCCCCCCAAAAACCATTTCAGAAAAACTCACTCTCCAAAATCCCATTGTGGCTCCTTCCCTTCTGAACCCTCTACTGCGCCAACCGAACACTTGACATACACATATGAGTTATTTCCTTACTCGAGAGAAATTGGGTTACAAATTTTGAGATGGTTTTTCTCCTTGTAAAAATTCAAAAACGGTCTACAAGAACATGCGAGTGTAAAAAAATTTAGATTTTGAATTTTCTCCTTCATATTGCTGCTATTCCTGTGAAACACCTAAAGGGTTAACACACAATGTCATTTTGAATATTTTGAGGGGTGCAGTTTTTATAATGGGGTCTTTTGTGGGGTATTTCTAATAAGAAACCCCATCAAATCCACTTCAACCCTGAATTGGTCCATGAAAAATTCCGATTTTGAAAATTTTGTGAAAAATTGGAAAATTGCTGCTGAACTTTGAAGCCCTCTGATGTCTTCCAAAAGTAAAAACATGTCAACATTATGATTCAAACATAAAGTAGACATATTGTATTTGTGAATCAAAATATAATTTATGTGGAATGTCTATTTTCCTTAGAAGCAGAGAGCTTCAAAGTTAGAAAAATGCTAAATTTTCAATCTTTTCATCAAATTTTTGCATTTTTCCCCAAGAAATGATGCAAGCATCGACAAAATTTTACCACTAACAAAGTAGAATATGTCACGAAAAAACATTCTCAGAATAAGAATGAAAGGTAAAAGCATCCCAGAGTTATTAATGCTTAAAGTGAACGTGGTCAGATGTGCAAAAAACCCTCTGGTCCTATAGTGAAAATTGGCCTGGTCCTTAAGGGGTTAAGGTGAAAATGGCCTTGGCTAATTTCGACCTGAAGTTGTAAGGTTTGCTCTTAGGCAAGCACCTCTCCCTGTCCACCATGTGCTGGTCAACCAAGGCCAGCAACCAAATGTCAAACAAAAAACAATTTTTGTGCAGACCTTTTCATGTTAATGAGCCCCTAGGGGACTTACCCCAAAGAAAAATGAATCCTTGCGGATACTAGCTAATGGCTACACTGAGGGGAAAGGCACAGGAGAAAAACTATGGCAGGGGCTGGAAGGGACCTGGGGAGGAGAGGGGTGAGGAGGGAGTTACATGAACAACTGGGAAAGGGGAAACTTTATCTAACAAAGCCTTCAACGCCCCGACTAAATTCAAACTCCCCCAAGTCCTCTTAAATTGTGACTCACCAACACCAGAAGGAACAGAACAAACAGTGGATATCACTGTCAGAGATAAATCCGCTAAAGGCTAGCAGCCCCGGAACACAGGACAATCTCCTGCATGTATTGTTTTGCCCGCATCGTCCTACCAGATTCCCCTGATGCGCTATAAGACCTTTCAGAGGATGAAAGGAAGAGCTAAAGTAAGGACCTGGAGTGCCTGCTTTTCCCAGAAGACACAGAATGCCTACGGAAATTGTGCCTTCAGGTGGAACAGTGTCTTGGCCTACCGAACTCATAAGAAGAGGATAAAGGAGATCTCTTCTGTCGGTGTGAAGGCATGCAAGAGTAAGTGAGGGATGATGGGGGGGGGGGATTAAACATGGCCTGGGCCTCGAGTCGTGGAATCTTCAACTCAGGGGAAGGTGCAGGAGGGACTAAAGGTGCAGGCACAGGAGTACCACCAATGCAAACTGTGCAGCTCCAGACACTTCCAGATGCTCCAGCCTGAGCAACAAGCAAGGCAGAGACTGAGGGCAACTGGGAGCTGGGAGGGGAGGGCAGAAAGGCAGCTCAGCAGAGAAGCTGCTGCTGGCCTGTGTGGCAATGTCTGCTGTGGGAAGACAGGAATGGAGCAGGCTGGGACAGTAAGGGAAGAAGGTAGGTGAGAAGAAACACCTGTCCTGGAAACCATCCCATCGTCGCTTAGAAGAACCAGGGGTGATACTACCCCCTTCTTCTGGAGGAACCGCAGGAAAAGGCATCAACACAGTGACAGAAGGAGGGGCAATAAGGTGAACCAGGAGACGACCCAGCCGCTTCTCCCGCTCAGCCTGGATCGAGACCGGAGGGCCGCAAACAGCAGGTCATCCATCATAGGAAAGCACTGGGACAGGAAGCAGGGTAGCAGACATTACCTCTCCACAAACTGCTCCAATACCAAGAGAGAGGAAAAATGGGGAATCACACTTAAATAAGGCTGTTATGGGAGGGGTAAGAGGAGGCACTGATAGGTCCATGACATGATTAACCCACTCTCCAAAAGCAAACTTAAATTGAAACCTTCTCTAACTGCCAGGATTAAGCAGGGCTGTATATGCCCTGTACCGCTGTATAAACATAACCAGCCCCCCTCCAGTCCCTATGTACCCTCCCTACGAGTTTGGGTGCCTACAAAAATAAGAATAAAGTGAAAGGGTCTGAAAACTTTCTGAATGCATTGTATGTACATAAACTTGCACAGAGACCATTCTAAAAATGAAGGAGCTTGTTCTGAGCCTTGCCTACAGGATTAAGACAAGGCTTAGGTAGGGTAGGCACCCACCTAGGGCACCACCACTTACCACATCTGGAGGAGCAAAATTACCGGTGACCACTAGGACCAGAAATCCAAGGCCCTGAATCCTGGGGCTAGCAACCACCACTTTCAACTGTATGCAGGCAGGTTAGAGCTTACCCTGTAGACAGCTGCCTGCCTTGGGCCAGTAATCTACGGGGTGCCAGGATTAGCATAGAGGAGGTAAGTATTAAGTATTTATTTATTTTTTTGCTGAGAGAGGCACCTTCAGGGGGTGAAGGGAGGCGCCTGTCAAAACTAGGGGGAGGGGGGAACTATCTGTACTGGGGCAACTATCTTTTTTACAGTGGGGGCAACTATCAATCTACTTGGGAGCACTTATCAACCCACTGGAGGACAACTACCAACTGGATACACTTATGTATCTCATTAGGGAAACCTATATGTACAGGGCACAACTGTCAACATCGTGGGGGTACCTGGACACCCTACATACCACCATACCCGAAATGTTACAGGGTGCACCTTGAGAGGAACCAGTACCACCTAACACAGGACCCAGACATCCCATAAAGGGTCTTTCCTCCATGACAACATCAGTGTTCCCTCTGGGCTGCTGCATATACTGGTAGAATCACAATGTGTAAGGGTGCATTCACACCACATTTTGTTCATATGGTCACTGGATGTAGCTGGGAGGTGTCAAAACCGAGCACTCCTCTATCCCAGCCAGACCCGGCCTGCATCTCATTAATTTGATTGAGCTGTCCGGAGTCAGATACTCTAGTCAGCTCATTTTTGCACCCTATCCGGTTTTGTGGCCGGACTGAAGGCCGTAGCATGCCGCGGTTGTCAGTCCGGCCAGAAAACCTGATATGGGGCATATCTCATTCAAAAGTATGAGATATGGGCCGGGTCTGGCTGGGATACGGGAGTTCCCACTTTTGACACTTCCCAGCCAAATCCGGTGACCATAAGAACAAAACATGGTTTGAATGCACCTTAAAGGGGTATTCCAGGGGAAAAACTTTTTTTATATATCAACTGGCTCCAGAAAGTTAAACAGATTTGTAAATTACTTCTATTAAAAAAAACTTAATCCTTTCAGTACTTATGAGCTTCTGAAGTTAAGGTTGTTCTTTTCTGTCTAAGTGCTCTCTGATGACACGTGTCTCGGGAACCGCCCAGTTTAGAAGAGGTTTGCTATGGGGATTTGCTTCTAAACTGGGCGGTTCCCGAGACACGTGTCATCAGAGAGCACTTAGACAGAAAAGAACAACCTTAACTTCAGAAGCTCATAAGTACTGAAAGGATTATGTTTTTTTAATAGAAGTAATTTACAAATCTGTTTAACTTTCTATAGCCAGTTAATATATAAAAAAAAGTTTTTTCCTGGACAAACCCTTTAAGTTCACCCAGAGAGCATGGGCACATGTAGCGGAAAAGCTAGTTTTATTGAGTTATTAGTAAAATGGCTTTTAGTGCACACATATTGGGGGATATTTATCAAAATCTGTGAAGAGGAAGATTGGTGTGGCTGCCCATAGTAACCAATCAGATCGCCTCTTTCATTTTTAAGAAGGCCTAATTAGTCGCTATGGGCAACTGCACCACCCTTCCTCTACACAGCTTTTGATAAATCTTCTACATTAATTTTACGACAATAATTGTTATGGTTATATAATTCATTGACATGTTCTTCTTTTGTCCCTTTATATCTGTAACAACATCTGTTTTGTAGTTGTACTATCAGCCAATACAATAACAGCTGTTTTTCATGTAAAATTGTCATGTCACTTATTCTGCATGTATTCTGCATAGGAAATCCAGGATGTGGATTAGCTTTACACTGTGATAGAATACACAGTGGAAAAGAGTAAAAAAAAAAAAAACCCAACAGAAATCTGAGACTACCCTAGGATTTTTGCCACATATTTTGCCATGTATTTTTCCAAGAGAAAAAATACACTGTGTAAACATAGCTTTAGAATTGGATTCTTATGTGAATGATTTACATACCGTATATACTCGAGTATAAGCCGACCCGAATATAAGCCGAGGCCCCTAATTTCACCCCAAAATCCCAGGAAAAGTTATTGACTCAACTATAAGCCTAGGGTGGGAAATACATCATCCCCCCTGTCATCATCCAGACCCCTGTCATTAACACCCTCATCATCGTCCCCCTTCATCATCACCACCTGTCATCATCCCCCCCTTCATCATCCCCCTGTCATCATCCCACCCCCCCCCTTCATCATCCCCTTGTCATCCCACACCCCCCTTCATCATCCCCCTGTCATCATCCCACCCCCCTTCATCATCCCCTTGTCATAATCCCACACCCCCCCTTCATCATCCCCTTGTCATCATCCCACCCCCCCTTCATCATCCCCTTGTCATCATCACCACATGTCATCATCCCACACCCCCCTTCATCATCACCACATGTCATCAGCCCCCCCCCCTTCATCATCATCACCGCTTGTCAATGTCTGATACAGTGGTCTTCAACCTGCGGACCTCCAGATGTTTCAAAACTACAACTCCCAGCAAGCCCGGGCAGCCATCGGCTGTCTGGGCTTGCTTTGAGTTGTTGTTTTGACACCTCTGAGGTCCGTAGGTTGAAGACCACTGACATCATCCAGCCCCCCCCCCCCCCTCACCCCCTTTAGTTTTGTACTCACCTCCGCTCGGCGGGACGTTAGGGTGCTCTGGTCCGGTGCTGCAGGACTGTCCGGTGGGGAGGTCATCTGGTGGGATAGTGGTTCCGGGCTGCCATCTTCACCGGGGGGGCCTCTTCTCCGCGCCTCGAGCCCGGAATAGAGGCGTAGCCTTGACGAAGACGCAGAGGGACGTTGGTAATGAACGTCCCTCTGCGTCATCGTCAAGCAACATGACTATTCCGGGGCCGGGCCCGTAGCGCGGAGAAGAGGCCCCCCGGTGAAGATGTCAGCCCAGAACCACTATCCCACCGGACGACCTCCCCACCGGACAGTCCTGCAGCACCGGACCAGCGCACCCTAACGCCCCGCCGAGCGGAGGTGAGTACAAAATTAAAGGGGGTGAGAGGGGGGCTGGATGATGTCGAAGGCCGCAGTGGTCTTCAACCTGCGGACCTCCAGAGGTTTCAAAACTACAACTCCCAGCAAGCCCGGGCAGCCATCGGCAGAGAGTTCACTCGAGTATAAGCACGAAAAATCGTGCTGAAAAACTCGGCTTATACTCGAGTATATACGGTATTATATAGACAGATCACACCATCACTATTTGATCAGGTTTTCTTGTTTGTAACCGCACCTTTTACAATATTGAAGAATTGGCTTGTTGAGGCAATTAAGTTCTGTCACTTCCAACATTGTTTTGGCTGTGCCATACTAGAGGAGAACAGTTTGTCCTTAGTCAGTCTGGGTGTAAACATGACCTTGTTGTGGCTGATTCACTTGTTCTTTCTGTTAGATATCACTAGGGGGAAGCAGTCACCATACCGCATACCGTATTATGTTATACATACCGTCCTCATGTGTCTGATATATTAAACAGAGCATAACTGTGAGTCTACAATGTTATTACATGATCCCTATCCAAAATGGAAAAGAAGGAGAATTTCAATTCAATTACATCAAAATATACGCTGCGTATGTTACTTGTTTGAAAAATTCTTCATCAAAATAAGTAATAATGTACTAAAAAACTGCTAAAAATAGAGAGCATGCCACAAAGCTCCCTCAATGTACCATATTAATCGGTTCTATGAAAATCAATGTCAGATGAAAATATTGTATCTTAAGACCAAAACTTTTTGAAAAATATAGTAATTGGTTCCAAAGCACCTAAATTGGAAAAAAAATATTAAAGAGGTACTCTGGGGGGAAATTTTTTTTTTTTTCAAATAAACTGGTGCCAGAAAATTATACAGATTTATAAATTACTTCTATTTACAAAAATCGTAATCCTTCCAGTACTTATCAGCTGCTGTATACTACAGAGGAAGTTGTGTAGCTCTTTCCAGTCTGACCACAGTGCTCTCTCTTGCCACCTCTGTCTGTGTCAGTGACTGTCCAGACTAGAAGCAAATCCCCATAGTGAACCTCTTATGCTTCGGTCAATTTCTGACATGGACAGAGGTGTAAGCAGAGAGCACTGTGGTCAGACTGAAAAGAACTACACAATGTCCTCTGGAGCATACAGCAGATGATCAGTATGGGGAGAATTAAGATTTAAGATGTAATTTACAAATCTATATTGTAAAATAAATGGTGTCCAAAGCACAGCAAGTCCTGGCACAGGTAAAGAACATGTAATGCCCCAATGTGCTGTAGTGAGACGTTAGTAGACCTAATCAGTGTATGCCATTCAGTAATATAGGAGATTTACCAGTGAAAAGCTCACTAAGGCTGCATTCACATTACGGTTGCAGCCTACGGCTGCCGGATCCGGCTGGGGATGGGAAAACCAGGCACTCCCATACCCCAGCCGGACCAACGCCGAAACCCATTCACTTTAATGACATACAGTGAAACAGTGACTCCTGTTGGCTGATTTTTGCCCCGTATACGGTTTTCTGACCGGACCTAAAACCATGGTATGCCGCAGTTTTAGGTCCGGTCACAAAACCATGGGCCAGGTCCTTCTGGGATACGGGAGCGCCCGGTTTTCGCTCATCACAGCCGTATCCGGTTACCATAAGCTCAAAACCGTTAGATCATCTAGTCATTCACACCTGCCATAGATCTGTCTGCTACATTATGGGGGAGATTTATCAAAACCAGTGCAGAGAAAAAGCTGACCAGTTGCCCATAGCAACCAATCACATTTCTTCTTTCATTTTTGAAAAGGCCTCTGCAAAATGAACGAAGCGACCTGATTGGTTGCTATGGGCAACTGGGCAACGTTTCCTCTGCACAGGTTATGATAATGTGATAGCCTGGGGGATGTAGGGTATGGGGAGTGTAGCTGTGACGGGCTCAGTCCTTAAGGTGAAAAAGGTCTGCGTCCTTAAGGGGTTAATGTGTGATATTTTTGTTGTTTGTTTGGTGTACTAAATTTAAGTGAGGTAAGTACACTTAAGTGATTGTTTTTTTTTTTTTAGGTACTATGTGTGTAGTACTATGTGTAAGGTCAGTCTTATTACCTTAGGGGTAGTTTCCTTGAGTGGACCTTTGAGACATCGTTAGTGATGGGTGACAAAACTGTTATTCCTCAGAGAAGCCAAGGAAGTTACCTACTAGCAACTACTACAACACCTATTATTTACAGTTTTCTATGTACATGTGTACAAGGCTAATTTCTCTGTGTACAGTAATCATTTACATTTAGTTACTCTAGCATAAACATTTAATAAACACTCCAACAGGGTTCAGGTGGATTCACCTGATAAGTGCAACTTTCACAAAGAATGTCACGTTACTATTGAGGTATATACATGTAAACAAGCGTGCAAGGATCAGCAGTCCACCTGCACTAAGAGTCTAAACTTCACGGCTACCAGCTCTAGCCGGGCACAGACTTATAAATCTCCTACCGCTAGGAGTCTCTTGGTCTAAGGACCGGGCACAAAAGCTTGATGGTTACGTTACAACTTGAACAGTCTTAGCATAGTTCTGCTAGGCACACTTCTTGAACTGTTGCTGAAAAGTCTGTGAAGACAACAAAACAAACAAACTTTAAAGCAGTATAAGTGTCACAGCTCAGATGAAACTCTTGTGATGTCGTCCTGCTCCTCGCCTAGAGCCTCTACCGCTCTCAGGATCACAAGCAGGCAAAGAGTTACTGGGGCCCTCCCACACCACATTAGTAAGGATAGAGTGTGACACTGAAGGATTGAGGTTAACAGTTGGTGCTGGTTGATTCGGCCCCACCTCCTCGTCGGGAGTGGGCCGCAGCACTTTCGTTGGTACCTGGTGGGCAGACCAAACCTCCTTGTCGGGAGTAGGCCCAGGTGCTTCGGTTGGTACCCGCGGTCGAGGCCAAACCTCTTGGATAGGAGTAGGCCAGGGTACTTTGTTGAAGGCAGAAGGAAGTGGCTGCTGCTGTAGAGACTCCTCCTACTTGGGTACATTGGTGGAGGCATCAGGAGCAGGCCATTTCGGTCTCAGCTGGAAGGGGTCCGCTTCCCAATCATCAGAGGGAAAGTACTTGAAGGGCAACTGGGTTGGAGTGGCTAGCCTTGTGACTGCGGCCACCCACTCTCCTCTCAGGCCCCGGACGGGGGTGTATTCCACTATCTCACCCACCTCCAGGGAATGGAACTTTTTGTGAAGATATGACCTCTGTACTGCTTGCCGGTTCACAAGGATGGTATAGCCGGTGTGGCAATCAATGAGGGTACCATAACCTCTGACCTTGTCGAACTTGGCCACTGTTGCTCTGCGACGTTCCAAGGGCTTCTCCCCTTCTCGGGGGTGATCCCACTTGTGAATGAAGAGTGCCTCCATCTCTTTGGTGTTCTCTTGGTAGCGGATCCTCTCCTCAAGAGGCAGATGTACATGCTTGGGGGCATGAAGTTCTTGGTGTTGGGCCTTTAGCTTGTCCATCAAGTCGGCTATTTCAGCCTCCTGACGGGCCCTTTCTTGCTGTGCCTTAGGGACCGATGGAAGGGGCTTCCTAGGCAGGGGTTGAAGCACATCATGCATGTATTGAATGAAGTCAGGTTCATCCCCAGAGAACCATTGGGGCAATTTTGGGGAGCACGGTTGTGCACTCTGCAAGGCGAACAGGGGTATTTCTGGCTCAGAGGAGTATCATGCCAGTCGTCGTCATCGGGCAGTGGGGGAAGATTGCAGGCCCCCTCTTCATCCAATGACAACCGCTGCAAAGATCGGGGAACAATTGGGCTACGACCGTCACAACTTTCCTTTCTTCCGGTGCCATCTTAGTGCGCATGCCACGTGGAATGCTGCTCTCCGCCATGTCTGTACCTTCCGGCTCTCCTTTGTGCAGACTGAAGAGATCACTGTGCAGGGTTCCCTTTATACTGGGCTTCGCCAAAATGGCTGCCGGCCGGAAGAACGTCATCGGTGCAGCCACGACTTCCTGTCCCCCGGAAACAGCAACTGCGATTTTAAGTTTCCTTTCGGCTGTGAAATGCTCACTTAATAGCCACGCCCAGGGGCAGATCGTGGCGCAGCGCAGACTTTCTTTGCACGCTTTTCCGGCAGCGGGTTAACTCTTGCACTGCTGACCGGACCAGAGGATCATAGCATACGTTCACTCCTTACTTTACACATTCCTTCAGCAATAACATTTTCGTCTCCCCCCTTACTTTTCGCGTGTGCTCTCTGCACGCGGCACCATACGCAATCTTCCTTACAATTATATGGTGCTCTGTAACACATTGGTACAGTCTTTTATACAGGGGGAGTACACTTTACTTGGGGGCAACGGCTGGAGGCACACACCCGTATCCAGTTCGTGTGATGCCATAAAGCTATGTGATAGCCTGGGGGATGTAGGGTATGGGGAGTGTAGCTGTGCAGTAATTAAAGGGTGGGTATTAACCCTTGCTATTCGTGATGCCAGGGTGAGGGCTCCTCAATAACGATTGTCCTACCGCCACCCTTCCCAAGAGCGATAGGGAGGTAGAGAAGAATAGATTGTCCACAACCATAGGGTTTTCTGAAACAGTATTAACTTTTACTGAATGTTTTCTGCAAGCTTCAATAACATAACAGTCTCTAAGCATAACAACGGCTTTCTTTGGAGATTGGCAAAGGTTAGGACTTTAGCATTTAGAGTCTTTTAGTATTGTGCGTTGTTCCACTGGACTTAGGGGATTTAGTTGCGGTCCAGTAGTCACGCTAGCATTAGCGGGGATTTAGATTTGAACTCACGGTTTTGGTTCAGCTGAGGCCGGCAGGTTTTTGAGGCCTAGCGTGTCTTTGAAAGTTGCGCAGAACCGTCCTGTTAGTCCGGCATCCACGAGAGCAGCAACCCAAGAGAGTGATAATTGGATGCAGCTCCCTTATATGGGCAGGGGCTGGACTAATGCTAATTGGTCCATACTGATGTCAATCACCATTACAAAGACTTGTGGGTAACACATGACCCAAGGACCTCCAAAGGTCCTCCAACATACCATAGAGGTTATTAGCATGGTCCCGTGACCGAAGGTCCTGAACAAGGTAAGTACTATACATTACTATAAAATATATATAATTATTAAATATATACATATATTATCATTAGAGATAGACTTGAGGAGAGGCGACTAGGGCTGTCCCACCTGAGGAACCCTACCTGAACGTAGTTACTCTGACTTTGGGGACCTCTACACTAGGTACTGGATGCAATACAGTACCGGGACACCACAATAAATCTCCCCCACATGTGGTGAAGCACGGTGTGGAAAGCCTTGTGGGGTGATGTAGGGTAATTGGGTTGTTGCGGTTCGGTATAATAAAGGGCGCTGTTAACCCTTGTCACTAGTGACTCCGCGGTGAGGGTTAAAACTCTGTAGTGATGCTAGGCCTATCGCCACCCTTCCCAAGAGCGATAGGTGAGTGTAAAATAAATGGATTGTCCACAGCAGTGCTGAACTTAAAACTTGCAGGAACTTTACTGAAGATTTTCTGTACATGCAGTATCGGTAACAGTCCAGATTACAGAGTCTATATAGACAGCACAGCAGTGACTGACAGTTGCTTAGAACCAGAAAGTTCTCTTAAGATTAGGAGGATTGTACTTGCATAGATCTGCTGGATTTAGGGGTTAGATTAGGTCCAGAGGTCTTGCGGAGATAGCGGGGATTTGTAAGAACTATCCGTCTCCAGCGCAGGCCTAGGCCACAAGGCTTTGGCCTAGTAATTGTCTTGTAAGCTGCGGAGGTCCTACCTCCTCCAGAGTCAGCAACCCAAGAGAGAGACAAAATGGCTCAGCTCCCTTATATGGACAGGGGCTGACAGTTTTTGGATTGGTCCATATGAGCTGTCACTCACCGTTACAATGGATTGTGGGTGATCACCTGACTAGAACCACCAAAGGTCCTTTAGCAAAACCATAGAGTTCTGTAAACCGGTCACATGACCTGCAGGTCCTTCGACGCGAACAAGGTAGGAATATTAAATATACATCTTTACATTTATATTTACATAAATTTTAGCTAACTGAGGGGTGACGAGGGGTTAACTAAGAAAGAGGACCCCCCCTGTTCTGAGGGACTCTGACTTTGGGGACCTCACCACAAGGTAATGTATGTAATGCGGTACCGGGACACCACAGACCCCCTTACTTAAAACAAGTCGACCCCGATGCCTGTCCCCTAAGGCAGAGGGACTAGGACTAGGACAGGATTACTAACCAAAATACACATCCTGACAAAATCTGAGTAAACATTAGACACCTTTAAATTCTCTTGATACTTTGACTAGCATTTTGACTAGACAATTATGAAGCTATCCAGACATTTTGAGGCTATCTAGACACTTTGAAGCTTACTATACATTTTGAAACTTACTAGACATTGATGAAGCTATCTAACCTTTAGTTTCTAGCTCCTTGGACATTTTTATAGCTCTCTATACATAGGCTAACTAGACATTAGTACAGCTCTCTATACCTTTAGTTTCAAGCTAACTAAACATTTTTGAAATCTCACCACATTTTCTTTTTTTTTTGCCATGATGAGTCACCTATTAGTACACAGAAGGGTATGTTGGCTTGCCTGAGGCTCTCTACCAATAAGGTTAGCTACTAGGGTCTATCGGCTACACGCTACTTACCCCAAGAACACAACAGTATAACCTTACCTAGGTTACCTTTAGAAATACATGTTTAAGCTCGCAAGAGCACCTACTGGCCAGGTAGAGCATCTCACACACGTAATAAAAGAGAAGAAAGAAGATTAGTGTACCTAACAGTGGCAGGAATTGGATATCAATAGGCTACAATTCCTAAAGTGTTTCTTGAGTGTGAGACATATTTTTATTTTGTGTATGTACTGGAGAAGATTGAGATAGTACATTTAAGTGAGAAATTTAAGGTACTATGTGTGCAAGTACTGCTTAATAGTTAGTCTTGATATCTTAAGGGTAGTTTTGTTTGATGAAAGGTGCTAGCAATTGGCGACTGGAATGCTACTCTCGGAGGAGCCAGGAGAGTCACCTATTTAGCAACTACTAAAACACCTTTTTAGTATTTTTATACCTTTGTATTTACATGTATACAAGAATTATTTACGTTTTTTGTTTTTAGTGTACACGTGCATATAGCGAACATTTTTTCGTGTACACTTACTTACTTTTTATGTGCACAGACACAAATCAATTTTTTCTGTGTACAAGAACCATATACATTTTTATTACACAGACTTACATATTTATTAACACTCCAACAAGGTTCAGGCGCATACACCTGATAAGTGCAATCTTTAGCAAGAAAGTCCTATGAATATAGGGATATGTACACAAAACTGGCATGTAAGAATCTGCAGTCCACCTACACTAGGAGTCTTTTGATAGAACACGGCCTTACCACAATCAGCCGGGCACAAAACATACGAATCTCCTACTGGCTAGGAGTCTCTTGACCTGATGGTCAGGCACAAAGCTTAGTGGTTACGTTGCTGAACTTGGAACTGGAACAATCTTAGCATTGTCCTGCTTGGCACAATCTCTTGAACTTGGTTACTGAAAAACAAAAGTGGTTAGCAAAGAAGAGCAATAGTCATTACTTTACGGTCCTTCAAAAGACGTCTTTCCGAACACTTCTTGTGCCACTTGTAGACCCCCCTAGCCCTTCCAACATCAGGGGCTGGCTGGGAGTTAATGTAACTCTCCCATTCCACATTGGTGAGAGTAGAATTGGGATTCAAAGTGACCAGGGGTTTACTGGTCGGGATCAAGGTTGGTGCGTAAGGTTTTAGCACCATCTCCATGCCAGGAGTGGGCCAAAGCACTTTCGTCGGTACCCTGGAAGCAGGCAAACTCTCCACGTCTGAAGAGGGCCTTGGTACATATGTTGGTACCTGTGCATGAGGCAAATTCTCATTGCTCCGAGAGGGCCTAGGTATGGTCTTTGGTGCCCGCAATTTGGGCTTACTTTCTTGGTCTTGAGCAGGTCTTGGCACTTGACTGTATGAAGAAGATGACGGATGCTCTAGAGACTCCTCCTCCTTGAGTACAGTGGTGGAGGCATCAGGAGCGGACCATTTCGGCCTCAGGTTGAAGGGATCCGATTCCCAATCTG